>NC_134355.1:15147305-15453972 GCF_048569485.1 Anomaloglossus baeobatrachus | reverse complement strand
TTCCAGAATTTCAGCAGCTGGGGGCTGTAGTGCTTTGATAGCCCGCTCCTTTAACACAGCAAAGTCCACATCAGGGTGTTCCAGGGCCCACAGCCGGAGTTGTTTACGATCCTCAGGGGACCTCATCCCCTGCGCAAATTGCTCCACCAACATCTTGTTGCTATCCGCCTCATTAATAGAGTTCACCCGCTTCAGCGTGCGGAGGGCGGTCTGCAGACGTAGAGCATAGTCCCGAATGCTGTCGCCAGCTCGTTGCCGGCACTGGTAAAACTGCATCCTCAGCTCAGCTTCTGTCCGGGTCTCGAAGGCAGCCTGTAGCTTCTCGAAGATGGTGGCTACAGAGAGCCGGTCCCCCTCGGCCCAGGTCTCCGCTTCCTGCTCCGCCGCACCGGTTAACTGGCCTAGCACTATCGCTGCACGTTGCTTATCAGTCAGGGGGTACAGCTCTAGCAACGGGTTAAGCTTTTTCCGGAAGGCCTGTAGGGCATCCGGTTTCCCGTGATACTGCGGTAGCCAGGCAGCTCCGGGCGCATAGGGCAAGGAAAACGGCATGACCTGAGCAAGCGCGGGGGCCGCGGCACCTCCCGCCAGTACGGCCGGGACCTGGGCAGGCCCATTCCCATCCGCGGGTGCCGCTGCGGCTGCGACCACCGCTCCTCCAGCGGCTCCGTCGGGCGCAGACATCTTGTTTCCGTCCCCCTTAGCTCTTTCCGGCCCCTCCTCTCTCGGGGCGGGGTTTTGGCCTTCGCGCTTCTACTGCTCGAGAAGACGCTCGAGCGGGAACTTTTCGCGCCAAAGATGGCGGCTTCTGAAATTTTCCTGCCGGATGCCTCCGGCGGTAACAAGGCGCACCTCTACCTGACGGCAGAGCGGTAAGATCCTGTTCGTGACGCCAAGTTGTCGCGGGCGGGGAGGAGGGTGTCAGCACACCGCGCTCACCCCTTCTGCTCGGGTCCGGCAGTTGCTCCTGGTGGCTCGAGCTGCGGGCCGGATCCCGGGGTGTCTCGAGCGGCACTCCTCGCCCGTGAGTGAAAGGGGGGTTGTTTGTTGGGGTTATAGTTCGTGACGCCACCCACGGTTGTGGTGATTACACCACCGCTGCTCGGTGTGGGGGTCCCGGGGATGGTGATGGGAGCAGCCAGGTGTTGTGTTGCCCCTCCGTGGGTAGGGGTTGGTGATCCCGGGGCCCGGTGGAGAGATGTAAAGTGTAGGGCCTGGAGGGCGCAGGGACGCGGGGGCAGCGCTGTGCCTTGCGGCACTATGGTACTCACTCAGCCTGACACGGACACAGTTTGTACGGTAAACCAACGGCTGGTAGGACGGTCCCACAGACGGCTGCACCTGCACTCCCGGTAGGTGGCGGTGACTTCTCTCTTCCTTGCACCTGTGTGGTCTGGTGGTATCGGTGGATTCCCTCCGGTTACCCGCTCCCCGACTGCAATCTGGGCCGGAGGAGCTCTACACTTTGCCCGCAGGCGCTGGCCCTGGGGAAACTGGTGCCTTGGCGGTGGCGGTGTCTCCCCGTTAATGGTTGGGCTGTTGCCGTCAATCGGGACTTTGTTGTTGGGGGATCTGCGTCCCCGTCACTGACGGATTCGGCAAATTGGGCGACTCCTAGCCTTGCCGGGGTCCGAGAGGCCCCTGCCCTGGTGCTGACTGTCCTTCGGAACACTGCTCCAGACCACCGGGCACACAGCCAACGGGGTCCTTCCAGGAACTTCCGAACTGTCCCACTCCGGACAGTCACCGCCGTCGCTGACCTTGCTGTTCTAGCCCTACACACAGCTGGGCTCTCAGGCTTTGCACACTCTCTGCGCTGTCTCCACTTCTTGCTTTCCTCCTGTTTCACTTCTCTTACTTTCACTTGCTGTTTACTCTAGCCCTCAGCTAGACTGCACTCTTCCCCTGCCCGGGGCTATCTCGATGTTTATAAACGGAAAAACCTCAAATTCCAATTTAAAATGACTTATTTTATTGATATATTATTAAAAGTAATCAAAACACCCAGTGATATTACACACATAGGGTCACATGAGGGGAGGAGCTCGGATATATGGGGTCCCTAAAGTTTCCCTAAAGGGACCTTGCTCCTACCTGCCAACGGAGGGTTTGACACCGTAACTGTTTTGGGCGCCCCCGTTCCACGTCGGCTGACCCTCACTAAACCCTCACTTACAAGTGAATTAAAAATTAATTACACTCCTGATGGCCACACAATAATACTCATACATACAAAATTGGTAACTTTCAATCCCAATATGTGGAATTACAAGCTGCTTACAAAAATGGAAGACAGCTATACAAGGGAGGATAGGGGAATCACACCCCAAAAATATATACACTTGTTACATCAGATGGTTATCAACCTCCTTGTTCTACTATATTGATATATTGTGGCCATCAAACATGGAAACCTTCACCACAATTGTAATTTATCTCACAAAACACTGCATTGCCCTAATCTGGGCAGGTGCATGCAAACCAGTGCAGTGTCCATAGATAATCTGATAAACACTATTAAAGCATATAAAGGTGAAACAAGGTGCACCCAGAGGAAGAAAAATGTTTACTTCCCTTTAGAATATGCTTCACATCGCCTCGACGCGTTTCCCCTTCAGGATACAAGGATCATCAGGAGGCTGAGGTATTATGAACAAAAAATGTGGATAGAGATGTAATCCATGGCTGTGCGCCCTGATCACCGGATGTTTCAAGGTTTAAAAACCGGCGCCAATCATGGTCACATGGACCAGGCAGCCAATTACATTCCCTGGCTACTCCGTCTCCAAAGATCCTACTGCGCATGTCATCTCCACACTGGTCGCAAGAGGTCCTGCTTAAACCACTGCGCATGCGTGCGTTCCTTCCGGCTCACATACTGATACATAGAGAAGACCGTGGCCAGCCCGATCGGCCAAATCTGATTAAGCCACTGCGCATGCGTGCGCTCATTCCGGCTTACTGATGCGGTCTGCATATAGAGAGGCCGTGGCCAGCCCATTCGACCACACCTCCCAGAGACGCCGTCCAATCGGTAGCGCGTCTAGATTATCCGGGAGGCGGCGTTTAAGCTAATTGGCCACACCTTCAATACAAACCAACCCAGGCACGCCGTCCAATGAGTCACGCACCTGAGTCTCCCCACTGCGCATGCGTCCGCCTACTCCAGCCCAGATCGTGACAGCCTGCACATCAAAGGGCAGAGGCCAGGCCAATCAGTCACTCCACCACAGAGATGCCATCCAATAAGACGTCCCCAGGAGCAGAAATACAGGCGCCGAACTTCAAGAGATATACTAAGCATGCGCATAAGGATATCGCAGACAGATATGTCATATCACTAACACGTCACATTCTGTCATTATCGTGGTGAGACAACCATCTGCAATAATGTTATACAAATCATCAGAGAAGCCCTACACTAATCAGAACCAACAGTCTCTTTTGAGGGAGAAAGGGTACAAACAAATGCCGATCACTCTAATGAGGATGTTTAACCCTATAATGACCAGATCAGGAATCCCTCCCAAAGGGAGGTTCAGACCCATGGATGGAACCAGACTATAATAACCAAGGAGAAAAGAAAAAACCTGATGATAAAGGTCTTAATAACCGTATATCCCCTTTCATGGGGCAATGACGGAAGGGTTCCCTAAGGGATCATATCAACGATAAGCTCTCTTTAAAAACTATACGACATCAAAAATGACCAAACCCAATTAAATTGCAAATACAGGAGGAACCTGTTTAGAGAAAAGATGAATATGTTAATCTATCATTTAGCCCCCGCGGAGCTTGCGTTTGGAGAAAATAAATCCAACGACATTCCCTTTGTAAAATCTTTTTGTCCAGATCACCCCCCCTAGGGCCAGGTTTAATGACCTCCACTACAACAAACGAGATTGATTTACTATCTCCTTGATGAACCTCCCAGACGTGTCGGGCCAGGGGTGTATCCCTCTTATGTTTTATGTCCCCCAAATGTTCACCGACACGTCTGCGTAGTTCTCTTGTGGTCTTACCCACATAATTTAATGGGCATTTACATGTGGCCATATAGACCACACCACTCGCTTACAATTGGAGAAGTCTTTAATGGGGTATTTTCTACCTGTATTTGCACTAAGAAAACTTTTCGAAGGCACAATCCAATTGCAATATTTGCAATCTCCACATCTAAAACATCCTAGTGGTCTTCTATCCAGCCAGGTCCCAGAAGGGGCGGGTCTCTGGTAGTGGCTGTGTACTAGTTGGTCCCTAAGTGAAACACCCCGTCTGTATGTTATAGATGGATGGGGGGTAATATCTTCACAGATATCAGGGTCTGCCAGGAGAATTCCCCAGTGTTTACGGAGTATCCCGTGGATCCTCTCTGATTGGCAGTCAAAGGTGCCGATAACCCTAATGATATCCTCTTTCTTTTCTTTTTTTGTCCTTGGCTGGAGGAGAGATTCTCTATCACTACAGCGGGCATAATTAAATGCCCCCCGTAAAACCTCATCAGGGTAACCTCTTTTCCGAAACCGGTTTTGTAAGTCTCTTGATTGGTCAAAAAAATCATTCTTGTTCGAGCAATTTCTCCTCATGCGGAGATACTGCCCTTTTGGAATGCCACGTTTCAGGGGAGTCGGATGGAAACTATCCCACCTCAAAAGACTATTCGTCGAGGTGGGTTTCCTATGTGTCCTAGAGGAAAGATGTCCACCACTACCCACGAAAAAGGAAATGTCTAGGAAGGCAAGTGAGGATTCATCAATTTCACTTGTAAAGGTTAGGCCAAATTCATTACTATTGATCTCATTCGTAAACCGGTGGAAGTCCTTTTTACTTCCCGACCAAATAATAAAAATATCATCAATGAATCTCCCCCAAAAGTGGATCAATGAGATCCACCAGGGGGAGTCATCGGAAAAAATGACGCTTTCCTCCCACCAGCCCAGGAGCAGATTTGCATACGACGGGGCACAAGAACTCCCCATCGCGGTGCCCCTGGACTGGTGGAAGTACTTGCCGTCAAAAACAAAATAGTTATGTGTCAAAATGTAGGTCAGGAGTTTCAACACCAAGGTGTTATGGGCCTGCAAATACACTGCCCTTGACCGCAGGTAATGTTGTACCGCTGCTATTCCCTTTGCGTGTGGTATTGAACTATAAAGGGCCTCCACATCAATGGATGCCAAAAACATCCCAGGCTCCATAATAACACCGTCAATTTTAGAGAGGAGGTCCGAAGTGTCACGGATGTACGATGGCAGAGTGAGAACGAAGGGTTTGAGGATTTTGTCAATATAAATCCCCACATTTTGGGTAATTGACCCCACCCCAGAGACTATGGGGCGCCCCCTCAATGGGGGATACCCCTTATGAATTTTAGGGAGTGCATAAAAGGTCGCTACAGCGGGCTTAGTTGGTAGCATGAATTCATGTTCATTTTTGGAGATCAGATGTGTCTCCAAAGCCTGGTCCAGAATACCCGTAAGTTCGATCAAAAAAACGTTAGTTGGATCAGTTTTGAGTATCCCATACGTGGTTCGATCATCCAGTAGGGATCGACACATACTGCGATAAGGCTCGTGATCCATAACTATAAGATTCCCGCCTTTATCCGAAGGCTTTACAATGATGGTCTGGTTATTTTTGAGTAATCGCAAAGCCTCCCTCTCTCCCTCATTTAGATTGTACATTTCAATATTGCCGTGAATTCTGGAGATATCATCCTCCACCACTTTCAAAAAAATATCAATGCTTGATAACTCACTAGACGGTGGTAGCCTCTGGCTCTTGTTTTTTAATTCAGTGAAAGGTCCCCATCCCCTATGACGTTCACCCTCTTCCAAAAGGTCCGTCAGGATATTCACCCCCTCTAAATCTGTAATCTCGATCCCCAATTGCCTACACTTCTCTTGGTCATTATTTTTAAAAAACTTTTTCCATTTTAATTTCCTACAGAAGAGGTTTATGTCTTTCGTCCAAGTAAATCTATCGAACGATTGTGTGGGCACAAAAGATAACCCCCTTCTGAGTACTGAGACCATTTCATCCGTAAGTGCGCATGAGGAGAGGTTTATTACCTGGGTGTCATTCAAGTTCTTTGATTGGGCTGTTCCCGACTCCTGAGGTTGTAGGAATTGGGAACCCCTTTCTCTAAAAAAGAGGAGGGAGCAACTGACGATGAGGGCACATGAGATGAGGTAGAGCCTATAGAGGACTGTGATGGACCCTGGAAGTTTCTTGAATCCATATTTGAACCATGGGAGGGATAATTTCCTCTCTGATTCCGCCATCTCTGTCTCCGTGGCTGTCTACTCGAGAACCCCCTCCCTCTACCACGTTCTCCAATAAAAGAGGATCCTGTTCTCTCTGTATCAGAATATTCTTGATCTGAGGAGGAAATGTCCGTATATGGTTTTGGCTCAGTGGTTACTGTGAAATTGTAAGCTCTTTTATCTTTAAAATCATTGAAGTCACGCAGAAATTGCTTATGCTTGCGTTTCTTCAAGGTGGCTTGATATTTTTCAATGCTAGTCTGTAAACCGGCCTCTTTCTTCCCAAAATCAGGATCCCCCTTTAATTCAAGGGCCTTTTTCCTCAAGATGTCTAGTTTAGTCAATGATTCGCTATAGTTGAGTTTTTCCTTATCAAGGAGCAGCTGCATAAATTTAAGCGAGGACGCTATTGATTCCCTCTCCCAATTGGACAGGAACTCGGGGTCATGTAATCTAGGGGCGGGATTGATGTTTATTCTTAACCCCCTCGGAACGATATTTTGTTTAATATAATTTTCTAGGGCTTTTACCTCCCACCAGGCCCTCAGGTTCTCTGAATAGAGATCCTGTAAATCTTTAAATATGTTCCTTAAAGATGGTGAATTTAGTTCAGAACTGATGTCCTCAGTAGAGAAAGCCTGCACTGCGTCCTCCAGCCAATTATCTGCCCCAACAGATCCAGACAGGAAACCCGCCATAGAACAATTTGAAAAAACACACAATTCCTATATGGTTGGATTGAGTTCAAAATAAATATAAACGGAAAAACCTCAAATTCCAATTTAAAATGACATATTTTATTGATATATTATTAAAAGTAATCAAAACACCCAGTGATATTACACACATAGGGTCACATGAGGGGAGGAGCTCGGATATATGGGGTCCCTAAAGTTTCCCTAAAGGGACCTTGCTCCTACCTGCCAACGGAGGGTTTGACACCGTAACTGTTTTGGGCGCCCCCGTTCCACGTCGGCTGACCCTCACTAAACCCTCACTTACAAGTGAATTAAAAATTAATTACACTCCTGATGGCCACACAATAATACTCATACATACAAAATTGGTAACTTTCAATCCCAATATGTGGAATTACAAGCTGCTTACAAAAATGGAAGACAGCTATACAAGGGAGGATAGGGGAATCACACCCCAAAAATATATACACTTGTTACATCAGATGGTTATCAACCTCCTTGTTCTACTATATTGATATATTGTGGCCATCAAACATGGAAACCTTCACCACAATTGTAATTTATCTCACAAAACACTGCATTGCCCTAATCTGGGCAGGTGCATGCAAACCAGTGCAGTGTCCATAGATAATCTGATAAACACTATTAAAGCATATAAAGGTGAAACAAGGTGCACCCAGAGGAAGAAAAATGTTTACTTCCCTTTAGAATATGCTTCACATCGCCTCGACGCGTTTCCCCTTCAGGATACAAGGATCATCAGGAGGCTGAGGTATTATGAACAAAAAATGTCGATAGAGATGTAATCCATGGCTGTGCGCCCTGATCACCGGATGTTTCAAGGTTTAAAAACCGGCGCCAATCATGGTCACATGGACCAGGCAGCCAATTACATTCCCTGGCTACTCCGTCTCCAAAGATCCTACTGCGCATGTCATCTCCACACTGGTCGCAAGAGGTCCTGCTTAAACCACTGCGCATGCGTGCGTTCCTTCCGGCTCACATACTGATACATAGAGAAGACCGTGGCCAGCCCGATCGGCCAAATCTGATTAAGCCACTGCGCATGCGTGCGCTCATTCCGGCTTACTGATGCGGTCTGCATATAGAGAGGCCGTGGCCAGCCCATTCGACCACACCTCCCAGAGACGCCGTCCAATTGGTAGCGCGTCTAGATTACCCGGGAGGCGGCGTTTAAGCTAATTGGCCACACCTTCAATACAAACCAACCCAGGCACGCCGTCCAATGAGTCACGCACCTGAGTCTCCCCACTGCGCATGCGTCCGCCTACTCCAGCCCAGATCGTGACAGCCTGCACATCAAAGGGCAGAGGCCAGGCCAATCAGTCACTCCACCACAGAGATGCCATCCAATAAGACGTCCCCAGGAGCAGAAATACAGGCGCCGAACTTCAAGAGATATACTAAGCATGCGCATAAGGATATCGCAGACAGATATGTCATATCACTAACACGTCACATTCTGTCATTATCGTGGTGAGACAACCATCTGCAATAATGTTATACAAATCATCAGAGAAGCCCTACACTAATCAGAACCAACAGTCTCTTTTGAGGGAGAAAGGGTACAAACAAATGCCGATCACTCTAATGAGGATGTTTAACCCTATAATGACCAGATCAGGAATCCCTCCCAAAGGGAGGTTCAGACCCATGGATGGAACCAGACTATAATAACCAAGGAGAAAAGAAAAAACCTGATGATAAAGGTCTTAATAACCGTATATCCCCTTTCATGGGGCAATGACGGAAGGGTTCCCTAAGGGATCATATCCTCCCTTGTATAGCTGTCTTCCATTTTTGTAAGCAGCTTGTAATTCCACATATTGGGATTGAAAGTTACCAATTTTGTATGTATGAGTATTATTGTGTGGCCATCAGGAGTGTAATTAATTTTTAATTCACTTGTAAGTGAGGGTTTAGTGAGGGTCAGCCAACGTGGAACGGGGGCGGCCAAAACAGTTACGGTGTCAAACCCTCCGTTGGCAGGTAGGAGCAAGGTCCCTTTAGGGAAACTTTAGGGACCCCATATATCCGAGCTCCTCCCCTCATGTGACCCTATGTGTGTAATATCACTGGGTGTTTTGATTACTTTTAATAATATATCAATAAAATAAGTCATTTTAAATTGGAATTTGAGGTTTTTCCGTTTATATTTATTTTGAACTCAATCCAACCATATAGGAATTGTGTGTTTTATCTCAATGTTTACTCAAGCCCTGCCTGGGCTAATCTGCCTGGTAACTTCCTGCCTCCAGAGTTGTGAGCTCCTTGGTGGGCGGAGCCAACCGCCTGGCCCACCCCCTGGTGTGCATCAACAGACTCTTGGAGGGAGGCAACAAGGATTTCTGGTTAGCAGGTGTGCCTACCTGGAGTGTGGGGTGTAGTGGTGTTGTTATCTGTGTCCCCTGGCTTGCCCAGGGCGACACACCAACAGTTGCAAGGTGGAGGCATCTGTGCCTACATCCTGTACTAGGAATTTCCCAGCACGTAGAACTGCGGAAGAAGCAGTGGTGCCACCCACAGGCACTGATGGACCCAGGCGGTCGACCAACCTAAGTGGGTGTTTGGAAGACATGTGCCTGAGTATGCTGGTGATGGTAAGGCTGGTAGTGGCCTGGCCCCTGCTGAGCTTGGTATGGCACAGGTTGCAAATGACTATTTTTTTCTCTTTTGCACTATCTGTAAAAAAGACTGAGGAACACCCAGCCTTTGGCCTTGCATCTTGCCGCGTGTGGGTGCTCTGAAAAACAGTAGTTTGCCTTCTCCCTCTGGCCACTCCACTGCCTCTTCTGCCTATTGCTGTGCTGCAGATCTCTCCTCCTCTGAGCTGCGGTGCTCGCTCTGTGTCGCGGGCGGGGAGGAGGGTGTCGGCACACCGCGCTCACCCCCTCTGCTCGGGTCCGGCTGCTCAGTGGTGGCTCGAGCCGTAGGCCGGATCCCGGGGGTTTTCCTCGAGCGGCACTCCTCGCCCGTGAGTGAAAGGGGGGTTTGGGATGTTGGGATAATGTCCGTGACGCCACCCACGGTTGTGGTGATGTGTAGCACCACCGCTGCTTAATGCGGGGATCCCGGGGATGGTGATGGGGAGCAGCCAGGTGTTGTGTTGCCCCTCCGTGGGTAGGGGTTGGTGATCCCGGGGCCCGGTGATGGCTTGGGAGGTGCAGGGCTTGGTGGGCGCAGGGACGCGGGGACAGCGCTGTGCCTTGCGGCACTGTGGTACTCACTCAGCCTGAGACGTGGACACAGTTTGTACGGTAAACCAAACGGCTGGTAGGACGGTCCCACAGACGGCTGCTTTGCTTTCCCGGTAGGTGACGGTGATGTCCCTCTTCCTTGCACCTGTGTGTACGGTTGGTTGCGATGGGTCCCCACCGGTAACCCGCTCCCCGGCTTCAAGCTGGGCCGGAGGAGCTCTACACTTTGCCCGCAGGCGCTGGCCCTCAGAGACTGGTGCCCTGGCGGTGGCGGTGCCTCTGTTGTACGGGTTGGGCTGTTGCCTTCAATCGGGACTTGGTTGTTGGGGGAATCTACGTCCCCTTCACTGACAGATTCGGCAAATTTGGCGACTCCTAGCCTTGCCGGGGTCCGAGAGGCCCCTGCCCTGGTGCTGACTGTCCTTCGGAACACTGCTCCAGACCACCGGGCACACAGCCAATGGGGTCCTTCCAGGAACTTCCAAACGGTCCCCCTCCGGACAGTCACCGCCGTCGCTGACCTTGCTGTTCTAGCCCTACACAAAGCTGGGCTCTCAGGCTTGGCACACTCTCTGCTCTGTCACCACTTCTTGCTTTCCTCCTTTTCCACTTTTCTTTCCTCCACTTTCACTTCTTTGCTGTTTACTCTAGCCCTGCCTGGGCTACTCCTCACTCCTTCCACTTCCTCCTCCCTGACTAGACTGCCTGGTTTCTCCCGCCTCCAGAACTGTGATCTCCTTGGTGGGCGGAGCCAACCGCATGGCCCACCCCCTGGTGTGAATCATCAGCCTCTGGAGGAAGGCAACAAGGATTTTTGGTTCAGCTTAGGTGTGCCTACCTGGGATGTGGGGTGTGGTGGTGTTGTGACCTGTGACCCCTGGCTTGCCCAGGGCGACACATCTGCATATCACATTGCTAGGTTGGGTCAGTGACTTCATCATCCACCATCTTGTCTTTCACTTCGACACTCTGGTCCTCTTCTTGACTTGTTGTCTTAACATGACTAGATGGCAACTGTGTCTCATCATCATCCACCTCTTGTTACAATAATTGCCATTCCCCACCTTAGGCTTCTACTGACTGTGACTGCTTAAATATTTGGGCATCACCGCACACAACGTCCTCAAGTCCCTCTTGAAATGTATACGGTAAGAGGCAAGAAGAAGCCATAAATGGAAAGGTAAAAAGCTCCACGGACTGTCCAAGTGTGGGTCACTTGTCTCCTGGAACTGACAATGGTGGGAGGAAGGAGGATCAGGGTGAGGATTATGTCGTCAAGACTCTTGAATAGTCAAACTGGACCATGTGGAAGACAGGGTGGTGCTGGTACACACTAATTGCAGACTAATAGTGGAATTAGTATAGAATCTATTTGAAAAAGCCCTGATAAGGACTGTTGGTTTACTGTTGCACAAGCAGGTACTGTTACGCTATAAGCCACTGTCCCTTCTCCAGCAGAAACTCTCCCTACACTATCTCAGGGTACAGTGTGATTGGCATGGCGTCAGCAGGTCTTATATAGACCCAAAGGCACTATGCAGCCAGCGAATCATAGTAATGCCAGTAGCCAACATGGCTACAGATTGAGGGGCAATCCCCACATGTGTAGTAGCTGAAAATCAGCCGAGCAGCAAGAGGGGTGGGGACTCCAGTATACCGTCTGAGTAACAAAATACTAGATTGAATATTGAAAATCTCAGACAGGAGAGGACCTTGCTGACCAGGAGAGAAAAGACCCCACTGATCAAAATAGCTTACACTCTACAGTAGAGAGAGGACTTCACTGGCCATAAAAGGTAACACTTTACAGGAGAGAGATGACCCTGCTGATCATAAGAGCTCACACTCTACAAGAGAGAGGACCCTCCTGACCATAAGAGCTTATACTTTACAGGACAGAGAGGACCCCACTGACCATAAGATCTTACACTCTGCAGGAGAGAGAAGACCCTGCTGATCATAAGAGCTTACACTCTACAGGACAGAGAGAGAGAGAAAGAGAGAGAGACAGAGAGAGAGATGACCCCACTGACCATAAGAGCTTACACTCTACAGGAGAGAGAGAAAGAGAGAGAGGACCCCACTGACCGTAAGAGCTTACACTCTGCAGGAGAGAGAAGACCCTGCTGATCATAAGAGCTTACACTCTACAGGACAGAGAGAGAGAGAAAGAGAGAGAGACAGAGAGAGAGATGACCCCACTGACCATAAGAGCTTAAACTCTACAGTAGAGAGAGGACTTCACTGGCCATAAAAGGTAACACTTTACAGGAGAGAGAAGACCCTGCTGACCATAAGAGCTCACACTGTACGGGAGAGAGAGAACCTCGCTGACCATAAGAGCTTATACTTTACAGGACAGAGAGGACCCCACTGACCATAAGATCTTACACTCTGCAGGAGAGAGAAGACCCTGCTGATCATAAGAGCTTACACTCTACAGGACAGAGAGAGAGAGAGACAGAGAGAGAGATGACCCCACTGACCATAAGAGCTTACACTCTGCAGGAGAGAGAGAAAGAGAGAGAGGACCCCACTGACCGTAAGAGCTTACACTCTACAGGAGAGAGAGGACCCTGCTGATCATAAGAGCTTACACTCTACAGTAGAGTGAGGACTTCACTGGCCATAAAAGGTAACACTTTACAGGAGAGAGAAGACCCTGCTGATCATAAGAGCTCACACTGTACGGGAGAGAGAGAACCTCGCTGACCATAAGAGCTTACACTCTACAAGAGAGAGGACCCTGCTGATCATAAGAGCTCACACTCTATGGAAGAGAGAGAGAGCCTCGCTGACCATAAGAGCTTACACTCTACAAGAGAGAGGACTCTGCTGACCATAAGAGCTTATACTCTACAGGACATAGAGGACCCCACTGACCATAAGAGCTTACACTCTGCAGGAGAGAGAAGACCCCACTGACCATAAGATCTTACACTCTGCAGGAGAGAGAGGACCCCACTGACCATAAGATCTTACACTCTACAGGAGGGAGAGATAGAAAGAGAGAGAGAGAGAGAGAGAGAGAGAGGACCCTGCTGATCATAAGAGCTTACACTCTACAGGAGAGAGAGGACCCCACTGACCATAAGAGCTTACACTCTGCAGGAGAGAGAAGACCCTGCTGATCATAAGATCTTACACTCTACAGGAGGGAGAGATAGAAAGAGAGAGAGAGAGAGAGAGAGAGAGGACCCTGCTGATCATAAGATCTTACACTCTACAGGAGGGAGAGATAGAAAGAGAGAGAGAGAGAGAGAGGACCCTGCTGATCATAAGAGCTTACACTCTACAGGAGAGAGAGGACCCCACTGACCATAACAGCTTACACTCTACAAGACAGAAAGAGGGCCATGCTGACCATAAGAGCTTACACTCTACAGGAGAGAGAGGACCTTGCTGACCCTAAGAGCTTACACTCTACAGGAGAAGAACACTTACCTAGTGACTCTGGAGATGGAGAACCACTATACTGTAACAACTATTTTCCGCTAAGAGTCGCTGATCTGTGATGCCCCCGGTACTGACCCCCCTGCAGGTGGTGAGATAATCCGCTAGATGTCATAGCTGCGGGGCATTGTGGGGAGGTCGCACTGCCATGCACAATGATGCTGCCTGCTCTGTGATGCTTCAGTCATAGATGAAATATCTGATACTTTTTCCATCTTCTTCCATAATTCGTTGCAGTTTTTCAATTACAATCTCATGATAGGACTTTTTTAATTTCTAAGCACATGCAGGATGCTCTGGTGAGCCCCAAATTTAGGCAGAAGTGAACCCCATTTGGAGGAGGCTTTGGAGCAGTCATTTGTCTTTGGAGTCTAGTTCTCATGTGATGATCACAATGCCCTGATGATGGGGGTTATTCTCTTCTTTATTTCAAAAGTTACAGAACATTTTAGCTGGCGCTTACGCACTTATTACTTTCCTCCGAGTCCCTGAGAGCCTCTCGGGGCAGTGAACATCTGCCCTGTCTGGAAATAAATTTTCTGCGCTACAAATTTATAGGACATTTGTGTCACCTTCTACAACGGGAATATATTTACAGCCAGAGAAAAAAAAGAAATGTGAAGTTGCCACTTGCAGGAATGGGAGAATTGTTGGCAGATAACAGCTGTTAAATGCTCGTGGTGCATTCGAGAGCGTCGTCTTCAGGCAGATGGGCTCTTACACTGGAAGAGATGAGGAGATAATTCACAAATGGATCAATTACTGACCAATTCTTTGGATGAATAAAGAGGAGAATATTTTTATCTTTATATTCAACATTGCTTAATTTATGATTTTAAGACTTAAGGCTGCTTTACACGCTGCGACACCGCTAAAGCGATCTCGTTGGGGTCACAAAGTTCGTGATGCACATCCGGCCACGTTAGCGATGTCGTTGCGTGTGACACCTACAGTTAGGTCCAGAAATCTTTGGCCAGTGACACAATTTTGGCGAGTTGGGCTCTGCATGCCACCACATTGGATTTGAAATGAAACCTCTACAACAGAATTCAAGTGCAGATTGTAACGTTTAATTTGAAGGTTTGAACAAAAATATCTGATAGAAATTGTAGGAATTGTCACATTTCTTTACAAACACTCCATTTTAGGAGGTCAAAAGTAATTGGACAAATAAACCAAACCCAAACAAAATATTTTTATTTTCAATATTTTGTTGCGAATCCTTTGGAGGCAATCACTGCCTTAAGTCTGGAACCCATGGACATCACCAAACGCTGGGTTTCCTCCTTCTTAATGCTTTGCCAGGCCTTTACAGCCGCAGCCTTCAGGTCTTGCTTGTTTGTGGGTCTTTCCGTCTTAAGTCTGGATTTGAGCAAGTGAAATTCATGCTCAATTGGGTTAAGATCTGGTGATTGACTTGGCCATTGCAGAATGTTCCACTTTTTTGCACTCATGAACTCCTGGGTAGCTTTGGCTGTATGCTTGGGGTCATTGTCCATCTGTACTATGAAGCGCCGTCCGATCAACTTTGCGGCATTTGGCTGAATCTGGGCTGAAAGTATATCCCGGTACACTTCAGAATTCATCCGGCTACTCTTGTCTGCTGTTATGTCATCAATAAACACAAGTGACCCAGTGCCATTGAAAGCCATGCATGCCCATGCCATCACGTTGCCTCCACCATGTTTTACAGAGGATGTGGTGTGCCTTGGATCATGTGCCGTTCCCTTTCTTCTCCAAACTTTTTTCTTCCCATCATTCTGGTACAGGCTGATCTTTGTCTCATCTGTCCATAGAATACTTTTCCAGAACTGAGCTGGCTTCATGAGGTGTTTTTCAGCAAATGTAACTCTGGCCTGTCTATTTTTGGAATTGATGAATGGTTTGCATCTAGATGTGAACCCTTTGTATTTACTTTCATGGAGTCTTCTCTTTACTGTTGACTTAGAGACAGATACACCTACTTCACTGAGAGTGTTCTGGACTTCAGTAGATGTTGTGAACGGGTTCTTCTTCACCAAAGAAAGTATGCGGCGATCATCCACCACTGTTGTCATCTGTGGACGCCCAGGCCTTTTTGAGTTCCCAAGCTCACCAGTCAATTCCTTTTTTCTCAGAATGTACCCGACTGTTGATTTTGCTACTCCAAGCATGTCTGCTATCTCTCTGATGGATTTTTTCTTTTTTTTCAGCCTCAGGATGTTCTGCTTCACCTCAATTGAGAGTTCCTTAGACCGCATGTTGTCTGGTCACAGCAACAGCTTCCAAATGCAAAACCACACACCTGTAATCAACCCCAGACCTTTTAACTACTTCATTGATTACAGGTTAACGAGGGAGACGCCTTCAGAGTTAATTGCAGCCCTTAGAGTCCCTTGTCCAATTACTTTTGGTCCCTTTAAAAAGAGGAGGCTATGCATTACAGAGCTATGATTCCTAAACCCTTTCTCCGTTTTGGATGTGAAAACTCTCATATTGCAGCTGGGAGTGTGCACTTTCAGCCCATATTATATATATAATTGTATTTCTGAACATGTTTTTGTAAACAGCTAAAATAACAAAACTTGTGTCACTGTCCAAATATTTCTGGACCTAACTGTATGTGCGATCGAAAATCATCACAAACACGTGCAAAATTGCTCATCGGTGACATGCCCCCCTATTCCCAATTATTGTTGCTGCTGCAGGTACGATGTTGTGCGTCGTTCCTGCAGCAGCACACATCGTTGTGTGTGACACCGCAGGAACGAGGAACCTCACTTTACCTGCGGCCGCCGGCAATGAGGAAGGAAGGAGGTGGGCGGGATGTTAAGTCCCGATCATCTCCGCCCCTCTGCTTCTATTGGGTGGCCGCTTAGTGATGTTGCTGTGACGCCAAATGAACCGCCCCGTTAGAAAGGAGGCGGTTCGCCGGTCACAACAACGTCGCTAGGCAGGTAAGTGCGTGTGACGGGTCCGTGCGATTTTGGCAGCGATTTGCCCGTGACGCACAAACGATGGGGGCGGGTACGCACGCTAGCGAGATCGCAGCGTGTAAAGCGACCTTTAGTGCACCGCCATCATTTTGATTAATAAATATGAGAGATGAGTAGTGATGTCAGTAGCCAATATGGCTACAGCAGGTACACTAGAATAATGTAACCACCAGGGGGGGGCGCAGGTACACTACAATGATGTCAGCACCAAGCTGTAGTAAGACACTTGAGGTCACCAATACCCAAGAGGGGACAGTCTGTAGCATAGTCGATCAAGCCAAGAGTCAGAAGCCGGTAGGTCACGTCAGTACAGAGGAGCAAGAGAAGCTGAGGTCACGTACAAGCCGGTGGTCGGTAAGCCAGGAAGTAGTGTGGGGTACAGAAGGGGAGCATAGCCGTGGTCAGAGTACAAGCCACGGTCGGGAGCTGGGAGGACATGTAAGTACAGAGGAGGAAGCGGAGTCGGGGTCACAAAACAAGCCGTAGGTTAGGGAGGCCAAGAGTAGAGACAAGGCAGGGGAAATGAAGGAACAGGGAATAGAAAACTTGGTAAAAGGACAAGATCAGAACAACTCATGGGAACCAAGAGCGTACACTGCAGAGCAGGAACTATCACTGGCGGCGTTCCGGGTAAATCGGCTCCAAGATAAGGCAGAGTGATTCCCTAGAATGAGGCACGACCGAATAGGCCCCTCCAACCAGGCACAGACCCGGAGCATACAGACAATGAGAAAACACACAGAAGACATTGGCTTTTCAGAGCGCAGAGCCACAATAGAATCATGACACTGTGTTTATTCCCCACACATTGCTATACAGTGGCCTCTGAATAAAGCGCTACACAAGAGGAGTGGACCATTATATTACAATTGGTTTCCAATTTATGATAATTAACCTCTCAGGCAGAATTTCTGGATAATTATCTTTCATGGACAATCGGACGCTTCCATTATTATTTCTGTTTTTATAGACAGATTAGAATAAAATTACACAAACACCACCTGCTCTATGCCATTGTTAAAGTGCCATAAAATCCGTGGCTTAAACGTAACCCTGCCGGAGCCTCGTTAGCAAAGCATAATTAAAGCCTGGAATCAGAGTCCGGGAATCATCTGATGGGGGGAAGCCTAACGTCATTGTAATTAAAGTGCAGATACCACAGCTCCTGCCCAAGATAACAATTAAATTATACAAATTAAATTCTAATTTTATTTTGAATTTACTAAAAAGGAGAAAAAGAGTAACAAGACCTTCACTCTAAAGTAATGCGTCCAGGTCTAGGAATCGCAAGACTCTAAGGAATCGATACAATTTCATGTGTAACAAAGGTTTTTAGATGATGGAATGAATCCACAAGGACTGTGAAGATATAAAAATGCAAAAAATAAAATTAAAAACAGTTATTAGGAAAAGTTAAGAAACTTTTAGGATCCAGTTATCACCTAACCACTCGATGAATGAGTTGGGTGGAGAAACAACCTCGGAAAGTGTTTAGGATCCAGTTATCACCTATCCACTCGATGAAGGAGTTCGATGGAGAAACGACCTCGGAAAGTGTTTAGGATCCAGATATCTCCTATCTACTCGATGATTGAGTTGGGTGGAGAAACAACCCCGGGAAGTGTTTAAAATCCAGTTATCCCATATCCACTCAATGAATGAGTTGGGTGGAGAAACAAACTCGAGAAATGTGTAGGATCCAGTTATCCCCTATCCATTCGATCAAAGAGTTGGGTGGAGAAATAACCTCAAGAAATGTTTAGGATCCAGTTATCACCTATCCGCTCGATGAATGAGTTGGCTGGAGAGACAATCTCGAGAAGTGTTTAGGATCCAGTTATCCCCTATCCACTCGATGAATAAGTTGGGTGGAGAAACAACCTCGAGAAGTGTTTAGGATCTATTTATCCCCTATCCACTCGATGAATGAGTTGGGTGGAGAAACAACCTCGGGGTGTGTTTAAGATCCAGTTATCCCCTATCCATTTGATGAATGAGTTGGGTGGAGAAATAACCTCGAGAAACGTTTAGGATCCAGTTATATCCTATCCACTTTATTAATGAGTTGGGTGGAGAAACAACCTCGAGAAGTGCTCTGCCACACCCAGAGCACTTATATTTTTTGCATCTGTGCTGTTTGCACACTCGGCTCTGCTTTATCAAGCTACTTAACTACTAACTCATCTCTGCTGTTTCAAGGTGCGTGTCCACACGCCCAGGTCAATTGTTCCACATGCTGTTCAGCATATCGAGTTCTACACCTCTATGGATGCTTATCTCACACTATTTCACTGCAGCAACACCTCTGGTCCGGGCTGCTCATCCAGATCTGTTACTTAGTTAACCCATTATTCTCACATCTACTTTTCATCTTGGCACATGTAATCCATATAAGAGTATATTGTAAATCTTTACTAAGCAATGCTACAGTTTCACATCATGTCCGGATGTACTAATGATCAAACTTTATTTGAGCTTTCGACCTTAGTTTTCTCTGTTATCCAAAACTCCGGTTTCTATAGTTGGCGGGCGCGGTACAACACTCCACTACGAAGAAGAAGGGTAAGGTTGCCATAAAGTAAATTTGGCATTCTGACGATACCTGCAAAGCAACAGCTGCCGACTTGTTAAAGAAAATTAATTATGTAGGAAGTATAAGTTCTAATTAACTATAAAAAGCAGTAATGGAATTAAAATCCTGCCCCTGGCAAAGACATACACTGTAAAAAAGCAATCTATATAAAGTGTGCATCAACGACTCACGAAAACTGGTGAAAGAAGCAAGAGGTAAGCAAATGACGACAATCACAGAGTAAAGGAGGTGCTACTAAGAAAGTCATGTACTCAAATGCCCAGGTTATGCCAGCATGACTCATATCACAAATATAGGAATCTACAAAACCTATACAGAGTGTGCAAATAATTATATACAGGAGATGCCCAGGTTATACCAGCTGTACATATATAATTATATACAGGAGATGTCCAGGTTATACCGGCTGTACATATATAATTATATACAGGAGATGTCCAGGTTATACCGGCTGTACATATATAATTATATACAGAAGATGCCCAGGTTATACCGGCTGTACATATATAATTATATACAGGAGATGTCCAGGTTATACCGGCTGTACATATATAATTATATACAGGAGATGTCCAGGTTATACCAGCTGTACATATATAATTATATACAGAAGATGCCCAGGTTATACCAGCTGTACATATATAATTATATACAGGAGATGTCCAGGTTATACCAGCTGTACATATATAATTATATACAGGAGATGCCCGGGTTATACCGGCTGTACATATATAATTATATACAGAAGATGCCCAGGTTATACCAGCTGTACATATATAATTATATACAGGAGATGTCCAGGTTATACCAGCTGTACATATATAATTATATACAGAAGATGCCCAGGTTATACCAGCTGTACATATATAATTATATACAGGAGATGTCCAGGTTATACCAGCTGTACATATATAATTATATACAGGAGATGCCTAGGTTATACCGGCTGTACATATATAATTATATACAGGAGATGTCCAGGTTATACCAGCTGTACATATATAATTCTTTACAGGAGATGCCCGGGTTATACCGGCTGTACATATATAATTATATACAGGAGATGCCCGGGTTATACCGGCTGTACATATATAATTATATACAGGAGATGCCCAGGTTATACCGGCTGTACATATATAATTATATACAGGAGATGCCTGGGTTATACTAGTTGCTCATGTATAATTCTATACAGGAGATGCCCAGGTTATACTAGCTGTACATATATAATTCTTTACAGGAGATGCCCGGGTTATACCAGCTGTACATATATAATTCTATACAGGAGATGCCCAGGTTATACCGGCTGTACATATATAATTATATACAGGAGATGCCCAGGTTATACCAGCTGTACATATATAATTATATACAGGAGATGTCCAGGTTATACCAGCTGTACATATATAATTATATACAGGAGATGCCCAGGTTATACCAGCTGTACATATATAATTATATACAGGAGATGCCCAGGTTATACCGGCTGTACATATATAATTATATACAGGAGATGCCCAGGTTATACCAGCTGTACATATATAATTATATACAGGAGATGCCCAGGTTATACCAGCTGCACATATATAATTATATACAGGAGATGCCCGGGTTATACCAGCTGTACATATATAATTATATATAGGAGATGCCCAGGTTATATCAGCTGTACATATATAATTATATACAGGAGATGCCCAGGTTATACCAGCTGCACATATATAATTATATACAGGAGATGCCCGGGTTATACCGGCTGTACATATATAATTATATACAGGAGATGCCCAGGTTATACCAGCTGCACATATATAATTATATACAGGAGATGCCCAGGTTATACCGGCTGTACATATATAATTATATACAGGAGATGCCCAGGTTATACCGGCTGTACATATATAATTATATACAGGAGATGCCCAGGTTATACCGGCTGTACATATATAATTATATACAGGAGATGCCCGGGTTATACCAGCTGTACATATATAATTATATACAGGAGATGCCCAGGTTATTCCAGCTGTACATATATAATTATATACAGGAGATGCCCAGGTTATACCGGCTGTACATATATAATTATATACAGGAGATGCCCAGGTTATACCAGCTGTACATATATAATTATATACAGGAGATGCCCAGGTTATTCCGGCTGTACATATATAATTATATACAGGAGATGCCCAGGTTATACCGGCTGTACATATATAATTATATACAGGAGATGCCCGGGTTATACCGGCTGTACATATATAATTATATACAGGAGATGCCCGGGTTATACCGGCTGTACATATATAATTATATACAGGAGATGCCCGGGTTATACCAGCTGTACATATATAATTATATACAGGAGATGCCAGGTTATACCAGCTGTACATATATAATTATATACAGGAGATGCCCAGGTTATACCGGCTGTACATATATAATTATATACAGGAGATGCCCAGGTTATACCGGCTGTACATATATAATTATATACAGGAGATGCCCGGGTTATACCAGCTGTACATATATAATTATATACAGGAGATGCCCGGGTTATACCAGCTGTACATATATAATTATATACAGGAGATACCCAGGTTATACCGGCTGTACATATATAATTATATACAGGAGATGCCCAGGTTATACCGGCTGTACATATATAATTATATACAGGAGATGCCCAGGTTATTCCAGCTGTACATATATAATTATATACAGGAGATGCCCAGATTATACCGGCTGTACATATATAATTATATACAGGAGATGTCCAGGTTATACCAGCTGTACATATATAATTATATACAGGAGATGCCCAGGTTATTCCGGCTGTACATATATAATTATATACAGGAGATGCCCAGGTTATACCGGCTGTACATATATAATTATATACAGGAGATGCCCGGGTTATACCAGCTGTACATATATAATTATATACAGGAGATGCCCGGGTTATACCGGCTGTACATATATAATTATATACAGGAGATGCCCGGGTTATACCAGCTGTACATATATAATTATATACAGGAGATGCCAGGTTATACCAGCTGTACATATATAATTATATACAGGAGATGCCCAGGTTATACCGGCTGTACATATATAATTATATACAGGAGATGCCCAGGTTATACCGGCTGTACATATATAATTATATACAGGAGATGCCCGGGTTATACCAGCTGTACATATATAATTATATACAGGAGATGCCCGGGTTATACCAGCTGTACATATATAATTATATACAGGAGATGCCCAGGTTATACCAGCTGTACATATATAATTATATACAGGAGATGTCCAGGTTATACCGGCTGTACATATATAATTATATACAGGAGATACCCAGGTTATACCGGCTGTACATATATAATTATATACAGGAGATACCCAGGTTATACCGGCTGTACATATATAATTATATACAGGAGATGTCCAGGTTATACCGGCTGTACATATATAATTATATACAGGAGATGCCCAGGTTATACCAGCTGTACATATATAATTATATACAGGAGATGCCCGGGTTATACCAGCTGTACATATATAATTATATACAGGAGATGCCCAGGTTATACCAGCTGTACATATATAATTATATACAGGAGATGTCCAGGTTATACCGGCTGTACATATATAATTATATACAGGAGATACCCAGGTTATACCGGCTGTACATATATAATTATGTACAGGAGATGCCCGGGTTATACCGGCTGTACATATATAATTATATACAGGAGATGTCCAGGTTATACCGGCTGTACATATATAATTATATACAGAGGATGCCCGGGTTATACCAGCTGTACATATATAATTATATACAGGAGATACCCAGGTTATACCAGTTGATCTTGTATAATTCTGTACATATCTAATTTTCTGTAGATGATGCTCGGATACCAGCACGTTCCTTATGACATAATATACAAGAACTTACTTCCCTTTTAACTTGGAAGATGTCCAGCAATGCCACCAACTCAGAACTGGCAGCCACCAGTGGGAACCAGGTACACCAATCTAGTGTTGTCAGAAGTGTGGCCAGCAGTGGTCTTCATGGAAGAGGCTACAAAGCCAGGCTTCTCTCCATCGAGCACATTGGCAACTTCATTGGTCGGTGATTACACAGGTGCTGCCAGCAGTGGATCTTGAGGATTTTCTCAAGTGCATTCAGTGGCAGAACCTTCCTCAGACGACCATTAATGACCCCACTTATGTCAGCCAAGGCCGGAAGTGTCGGGATTTCTGCACGAGGCACAGACTCAAGACTGAAGAAATCCAGATCTTTTGAACATTGTTTTCCATTTCTCCATCATTTGCAGATGAGTAACAACTCCATCATTCCACGACTTTTCCTTCTTGATGTTGTAACGTCAATGTTTAGGGGTGAATATACAGAAAATGTCTGCGGATCTAAGCATAGGAGTCACCTCAATCTGGTGGAAATATCTGATGAATCATCTGTAAATTATTACTTTTGATAAGTCTGGAGAATTGGTGTTTGATCTGTAGCTGAAGAGTCGCGTGTGATGGGGAACGTGAGGAGAACTCTCTTGTGTTCTACTTTCTAAGGGAAAAGCATAGAAATAGATGTGTTCGGTGATACATTTCTCAGACAATAGCGTCACGATACGCCGTACTGACAGGAGCCCGGTGGCTCGTACACACTAATTAGACTTAACGTGTTTCCACAGCTGACAAAAAAAATGAAAAAGAAAAAAAATTCCCATCTGTTCTCATCTTCACTTTTTTTGTCTGTACGACTTTCAAAGAACGGCTTAACATTAATGGTGAGAACTTAAGGTTGATATTCGCTAAATTACCTTGATAGAGGACACGGTAAGCTTCTCCGACTGAGAACGTCTCACACCACACATGAAAGGAATATGGAATCAAAGGATCGGGATTGAAGATTAGGCCCAGTTTTTCGTACTGAAGGGGTCATTTATGTAGAGCAAGACTGAAACGTGGAGTATTAAAACTGCATATCTGAACATCCCGATGATAGGAGGACTACGTACAAAATGATGTCTTCTTAGTGTCAATCCTGGTGTTTTGGGGCTTTTAAAGGGAACCTGTCACTAGATTTATGTTGACTAAACCACGGGCAACTGTCACAGAGTATATGAAGATAGGAAAGGGGGCCGTAAACTAGCCCTCAGACGTGCGACTCTGTGCTCTCCTTTACCTCGGAGGTAGGTTTGATGGTAACTAGGTTCGAGCCCCCAGCATGGCCCTAACTGCTGTCCAGACCCTGATCTTACTCTCTCTTTCCCACCCTCGGGGTGGGCCGGCAAACACAAAGACGAAACCCCACAAAATGACAGTGACAAGGGAGAACTGAAACTCGTACATGCAGCACTCAACAGTCAACACACCGGAGAGACAATATGTGTGCAGGGGAGTAATGAAAAAGGGGAGGAAGTAACGTACAACAGGGAAATGCGCACACATCTCAGAAGCACAACACAGATCACCATGAACAGGAGAAACAAAGACTTTGATTGCAGAAGCTATCATCGGCACATAATGGAAGGAAGCCATGCTTAATAATATAGGGAGGAGAGCGCTACACTTGGCAATAACCTGAGAATTTAGATCGTGCTCACCAGTTTGTAGGGATTTACTCCTGTAAAGCTGCAGATCAGTGAACCTGAGGTAGCCGACTATCAGCTCTGGCTGAACAATGCAGAAGCCTTTGGTTGTTTATCAGATTCTGTAGTGTGAACAGAGTCTGATGCCACCGTACCAGCAGGTTTGTGTAGCACCCACAGGGCAGGATGGATGATTGAACAGAGGATGAGGGTAATAGTGGATGAGGGTGAGGAGGGTTGTCTCATGATGCTACCTGCGGTACGCGGCCAGTGATTAGCTACTGCTGCTGTCGCTGTCCTCCAGGGCGGATGGTTGTAGCAGCAAAGATGGTTCTGCTCCTCACAGGTGGAGCAGGCCCCGGGGAGGATGATGAGGGTGGCAGTCTATGGGGGTCTGCTGGGGTGCAGGACTGAGGATGCCGACAGTAACTGGACAACACAGGCTGGTAGTTTCTTTTACCTTTTACTGGTCAGTGATTATGGTCCCAAGTTACAGTGGTCCAGTCAGCCTGGTAGCAGTGGGGGATCTCTCCTTGCCAGATGAATTGAAGGCCTCCCTGAGTGCGCTCGGTGTATGGGTCACTGTGGCCTGAAGCAACACAGCGTCCTTCTTCTTAGATACAATTTTCCTTGCCCCTTGTGGCGGGCAGCGCAAGCCGGATGCAGGGCCTGCTTGTATTTCTGCAGACCTGGGCTCTATGGTGCTACTTCACCTTGGGAGTCTCTGGTGAGCCAGGCAATGTGGATTCTCATGCTGTCCGGGTTTTACTGCTGGGCCATTAGCACCCGACAGTCGGGGACCTTGGTGTCCTGATTCTTGCGCTCAGTCCTAGAAAACTTGCACAACAGCTCTCTTACAGCGACCATTCTCTTTCCTCGCCTCTGGTGTTCTGAGGTCTCTAACACCCAGAATGCACAGGGAAGCTCGTCCCAACCAGGACTTGAGCTACCCCTTCTGGCTTGAGTTAGGAAGTGTTGTGTGTGTGTGATTGCACCTGATAATGAGATCTCCCCGCTGCTTCCAGGCATAGTATTGCCCCCCGTGGAGAAGAACAGCGCCACTGTGGCTCCCTTGACCACTGGGGTGCCACATGTGCAGAGCTGAACATCACATGACAGCAACATAAATAAAAGCCTGACTGCACTATAGAATACAAATAGGTTGAAGATCCAGTCGTAAACTGTGCTGCAACTTGTCGGTCATACCCAGTGCCATTCTGTGGGCCAGGTGTCATTTTTCCAGATACTTCCAAAGCAAATATAGAAAAAATTCAGTCTGATTAATCAGAAATTTGGATAAAATTGGAGGAGAATTCAGTTTGTTGTGAATTGATTCACTCTACTGGTGGAACCTTCTTGTAGACTAGGTTTATAGGGACCTTTGTAGTCCTGTTTCTTGGTGCCCTGGCAAGGTGTAGTGGCTTGTTTGAACCTTCCCATCCCAGTCCTTTGTCCCAGAACACTAACCCTAGTGGATCTCACATTACTCAAAAGCAGGATATTTGGAAAAAGCTGCAACATTACTTTCAACTTCTGTGCTGTGTGGCGTCATATCTCACGATTATGAAGATCGAAATGAGATTCCCAGGTAAAAAGACTATAATTTAACCAGTCAAGTGGATCATCACAGTTCTTGAATATTCTCAGAGGGCCACCACAAAACTTGTTTTCTAACTTCACAATCTATAGTTTGATATTTTACATGAAGTGAATGGCTCGTATTAGTCACTCAACTCGCTGACCTTAAAAAACAAAACAAGACTGCTCAAGTGCTCTCTACGAAGGCACAAATTACACTCGTTGATTGGATCATTATCGGAATTTCAGAAAAGGTCTTTTTAAATTGCTGATAAAAGGAAAATGATTTCCTACAGATTTCAGGAGGATATGATGGCAGTGAATTATATTTTGCATTTTTAGTTGCTATTGCCCTTCCATGGAGGGCCAACCTGATAGAAGGTGGGACAAATAGTTAAGATTTGACAATTTTTAAAAATCTATTCTAATTGTTGAACATCTTTAATAGAGATGGACAAAAAGTCAAATATTCCAGTTCAGATTCTTTGTGCCGAATAATTTCTGTTATTCGTCCATTCGTACCAAATAAAGAGCCTAATGCAAGTAAAGGGGAATGTGAATAATTTTCTGGAGGACCTTGGAAGTTGGTCTGGGAGGGCTTTTAAAATGCTGCAATGCATGGAAAAGTGCTGAAACTGAATGGGAACGTCATGATGAAGATGCCTGGATGCATTTCTGACTAAGAGTTGGTTTCTAGGAATAATGTTGTCAGAGTTTTATGGGGATTAAAGCAGGAGAATTAGGCCCTGTGCGCACTGGAAAACGGAATTTTCTTAAGAAAATTCACCAGGGTCTGAAAGATTACCGCACCCGCAGTAAAAAAGGTTTGCTGCAGTTTTACCGCGGTATTGTTTGCGGTATTGCCGCGGTTTTGCCGCGTGCGGGTTGGTACATGGGCTTTAATGCATTCAATGCAATAAAGCACATTTGAAAAAAAAAAAAAGTCATTTGCTTCTGAGACAGATAAATAAACAGATAGAAGAATAGAAGACAGATAGAAGAACAGATAGAAGGATAGATAGAGGGATAGATACATAGAGTCCCTGTGAGCACACGCTGCAGTTCTCCGGAGCGGTAATGCGAGTTCACATTACTGACCGTGGGAAATGACCGGTAATTACCTCTGCAGGCTCGTTGCGAGGCTGCATTCAGCAGTGTGTCAGTCGCGTCTGGATGCAAGCATCGCAGGACGTGGATTACGCCGGAGCTGTGTGTTTTGGGGGGGTTAATAAGGGGTGAACCAGGGGGCTTTTTTGTCTTTTATTTAAAATAAAGGATTTTTCGGTGTGTGTTTATTCACTTTACTTACGGGTTGATCATGTCAGCTGTCTCATACATGCTGCCATGATCAAGCCTGGACTTAAATGGCAGCGATCCGCCGCCATTAACTCCCTATATTACCCTGATTGCCACCGTATCATGGCAACAGGAAGAGCCGGGTACACTCTGGGACTGCCGCATAATGGATGCGACAGTCCTGGTACAGCTGCGGGCTGATATTCTCGGCTGCGGGAGGGGGGGGCATTAACCCTGCCCCTCGCCCTCCCCAGCCTGAGAATACCGGACCGCCGCTGTGTGCTTACCTCGGCTGGACGGTAAAAATACGGCGGAGCCCACGTGCTTATTTTTCTATATGCCCAGTTGATTTCTATGTGTATTCTATATGTCTGTGTGTGAGTGTGATATGTGTGTATTCTATGTCTGTGTCTCATCTGTGTGTTTACTCTCTGCTCCGCTTCCACTTCCTGTCATAATGACATCACTTCCCTGCAAACCGCAGGGCAGCGATGAACATTACCGCAGGTAAACCGCGAAATACCGGAGGGAATAACGCAGGAAAACGCAATGAACCGCACAGAATTTGCTGCCTGCGTTATTCCCTGCGGGATTTCACTATTACATGGCAGTCAATGGAGTGAAATCTTGCAGCGACGTGCGGAAAAGAAGTGACATGCAATTGTTTTTGCTGCGGGAATCCCGCAGCAAAACATGCAGCTGTCAAAATCCGCATAGTGCGCACAGCATTTTTTTTCCCATAAGTTTTGCTGGTGAATCACTGCAGAGATGTTATGAACATAACATGCAGCAAAACCGCAGGAAATCCGTGGCAAAAACCGCACAGGGCCTTATACTTACAAGTTCCCGCAGCTATCACACTGCTTCCTGGTCTGATAATTAAAGTTCATGAACATGCACTTCTTTCCCTGCCTACCCTCTGTAACAGTGTCTGTGATTGGTTGCAGTACTGCTTCCCCCTGCCCACCCTATGTGCCGGCGTCTGTGATTGGTTGCCCACACACTAGCTGTCTGGGCATGGAGTGTAAAAATAAATAAATAATTGGAAAAATGGTGCAGGGTTCCCCGTATTTTGATACCCAGTGCAGATAAAGCAGACAGCTGCAGGCTGCAGCCACCAGCTGTTTTGCATTATCTTGGCTGTGTGTCAAAATATGAGAGACCCCACATGTTTTTTTAAATTATTTAAATACATAATAAAAAAATCCTTTGTGAGGTCCCCCCAAATGTGACACTCAGCCAAGATAAAACGGACAGCTGGGGGCTTGTATTCTCAGGCTGGGGAGGCTCATGGTTATTGGACCCTCCTAAGCTGAAAAATAGCAGCCCGCAGTGACCCCAAAATTGGCGCATGTATTAGATGCGCCAATTCCAGCACTTTATCCAGCTCATCCTGATTGGCCTAGTGCTGTGGCAATCTGGGTAATGGTTAATGCCAGCTGTGAATTGTCAAAATATCACAGCTGTCATCAAGCCCAAGGTTAGTAATGGGGAGGAGTGTATGAAAACCCTTATTACTAACCCTCTGGCAAAAGAAATCAGCACAAAATACAGAGAAAATTCTATATTTAAAAACCCCCACCCTGTTTCTTCAATTTATAAACCCCCAAAACACTCCTGCAGGTCTGACATAATCCAAAGAGGTCCCACGACGATGCTGGCTCTGATACATCCTAAGGTTGTAGTGTGTGATCACACTAGAAAATGCAACTGAGCACTGCGGCATCAGGGATACACTGATGTAGCCGCAGCTATGACATCAGTGAGTTCACCTGACCTCACAGCTAGGGCTCCCACGGTATCCCAGTTGTGTCCTTAGGTGAACTGACCTGAAGTGAACTCACTGAACTAAGTGACCTCCCCTCAGGTGAAGTGATTAAACTGAATGCAGGATTACTGGATTAGGTGATTTGAGTACATTGAATATTTTGTTGCAGACATTTCTGTACCAAATCTGCAGCTCCTGGCAAAATACTGCACCAAAACTGCATGAAAACGCATGCAGTATCAGTGATTTTGTTTTGCCAACAGATGTGTGGCGCCCCTGACCTGGTCAGGCACCACAGAGTATTGCACCCATGCTGGGGCAGTGCTTCCAGGTAATCTCCAAAGGCCAGGATGGGGTGCAGACACAAACACACAGTGACCAGGTCTCCCACACCATTAGCAGGGACCCTTGGGTAGCCAGAAGGGGTTAACTTTCAATTCCCATCAAGGGGTATGCTCAGAGGCTGGTTGCTAGGAAGCAGGGCAGACAGGAAGAGAAGGAGGAGCAGGAGTCTGAAGCAGAGTGTTGAGGAGTATGGAAGGGAGCAGAGGGGCTCTCATGCTAGCCAGGCCCTGTGGAGTGCAGTAGCTGAAAACGGGGGAGAACGGGTACCTGTGGGTCAGCCTGAAAGACACCCAGAGAGAGGTGGCTGAGAAAGGGGATCCCTGGTATTCCAGCACGCAAGGGGAGACAGGTCCCCAGAGCAGACAGCTAATCATCCAGAGCTGCTCAACCTTCAGGTGGGGGTACTTCACGCCCTCACCACCACAACACAGAGTCCGAGCCAAGCTGCAATCAGGAGGCCCATAAGGGGACAGGGCCAGAAGCCATGCCACCAAGGTCACGCTGCCGGCAGACGGGCCAGAAAGGGGAGCGGGGTTGGAAACCGTTTCCCTGGAGTAACCCAACCATACTTCAAATAAGGGGTCCTCCCAAACCAAAAAGAGTGCAAGGAGGGCGAGTGGACAGCTACCCTCAGAACAGCCTTCTGGAATTCTTGGTTCCACCTGGTTATCGCAGTGTCGCCCGGGCGTTTCACAGTGACCACCAAACAGTGAGTAAACACGTTAAAAGACTTCTTGGACTGTGTTTGAGTCATTCTGCGACCTGTGGTTCCACACACTTACACAGGGCCCTGGGGCTTGCCTCACTCTCGGGAGGCCACTACAACTGACTGCACCCACCATCAGCCCCAGGCACCCCTTAATCTGCAGTGGCGGTCACCCTGACTGCAATACCAAGAGTGGTGTCACGAAAATCAAAAGAGAAGGTTCCCTACCTGTGACCAGACCGTCCCATGGAGACCCTGAAGGTAACGCACCAGACCGCTGCAGCAGCCTTGGGCTCTACATCTATCTGGCGTTACGAACAAGATAAGGACTATACCTGTTCAGACAGGTGACCGTGCGCCTCAGAGGTTCGACCGCAAAAATTGAACCACCGCCATATTGCCATCATCAAAAGCGCACGCTGCAGCCCGCGCGAGGGAGAAGAGCACTGCCCACGAAGGGGTGTGGCCGCCCCAGAATCCCCAGAGCGTTCTGACTCCAGAAGTGGAGGGAGCACGTAGATTTTAAAGAAAGAAAAGCAGGACCTGGAAGGAAAATGGACGCTGCGGGAGGTAATGCCCCCGGTCAGGGAGATGCAGCCCAAGTGATGCCAGCCCCCGGCGCGGTGAACGCAGCAGCGCCTGGTGCCGGTGCCGCGGTCGCAGCTGCGGCGGCCGAAGTCTCCCTGATAATGCCGATTTCCTTACCGTACGTCCCAGGGGCGCACTGGCTGCCCCAATATGCCGGTAAAGTAGACACACTGACCGGATTTAAGAAGAAGATCAGCACCCTGCTGGACATGTACGCAATGACCGGTAAGCAGAGAGCCGCCGTGGTGCTGGGACAATTGACTGGAGCAGCAGAATTGGAGGCTGAGGCCTGGACCAGTGATGACCGGAGCTCTGTAGAAGCCATCTTTGCCAAACTAGCAGCTGCTTTTGAACACCGCACCGAGAGAGAGCTGAGGACGGACGTCTATAACTGCCGCCAGAAGCCCAAAGAGAGCATAAGAGACTATGCCCTCAGGTTGCAAGCTGCACTATGGGCCCTCAAGCTGGTGGACCCTGTCAGTGAACAGGAAGGAAGCCGGACGATGAAAGAACAATTCTTGCGGGGCCTGCACTCTCCTGAGGATAGGAAGCAGATGAAGCTGTGGTCCCTAGAACACCCTGACGTGGACTTTGCCATTCTGAAAGATAGGGCGGTGAAAGCACTCCAACCTCCTGTGGACACAGACCCCGTCTCACCAGCATGGCCTGCCAGTTCCCTGGCTGCAGGAGCAGAATCCTCCTCGCAGGCCCTGGTAACTGCAAAAGGACTCAACATGCCGGCAGAGGCGATAAATAAACTATCCTCCCAGGTGCAACAGCTCAGCAAGGACGTCGCAGGAATCCTGAAAGCAATGCAGTTGCCCTCAGAAACCAAAGTCCCTCATTGGATCCTGCTAGCTGAAAGCCCGGAGGACGTCCCTTGGATGCGGGGGAGAAGAGGTCCTACAGCCCAAGGCAGGAGCAGTGATCACTATGATTCATCTGGACAACCCATTTGCCATCGTTGCCAGGAGGCAGGCCACTATGCAAGGGTTTGTCCTTTAAACGAGCCAAACCTGGGGCCGAGGGCCAGTCCTCAGGATTAAGAAGATCAGGCCTAGTTCGCTGCCGTGATCAGTACGTGGGTGGACGTCCGGTCCTGTCCATCGTCCTGGATGGGATCCCTACTCCGGCATTATTGGACACTGGTTCTCAGGTAACCACGATCCCGTATGTTCTTTATCGTAGGTTTTGGTCGGACGACGATCTCCGACCACCGGACCCTGACCTCACCATCTATGCAGCCAATGGACAACCTATAGACCAGATTGGGGTCAAAGAGGTAACCATAAAGGTGTTAAGGCAGGAAATGAAAGGACAAGGACTGATTGTTGTGGATACTGATGTTAGAGAAAGGAACCCACAAATGATTTTAGGCACTAATGTCATAGAAAATTGCCTAGGGGAAGTGTTGTTGCTTCACCAGATTGCTGTAGGTGCTGAGGGCGGATCGCGGAGAGCCTTGCAAAAAGAGATCCAAGTCATTCTGAGGAAGCAGCAGGTAAAACAGACTGGCGGTGAGATTGGTAGTGTGCGGGTAATGGATGCTAACCCCTTTGTGATACCCCCACGGAGTGAAATGATGATGTGGTGTAGAGCAGCGGTAGGTCTCAGAGGACAGGATTACCAGGCTGTACTAGAGCCCACTCATTCAGACCACTGGCCCACGATTCTGACAGCCAGGGGGGTAGTTGATGTACACAAGGGACGAGTGCCTGTACGAGTGTTGAACTGTGGGGAGGAGGAAGCCAGACTACCAAGGTACGCTACCATAGCCAAACTGTTTACTTGCTCAAATGATGCTATAACACCTGTAGGTCCCCTGACACAAGCCGACTCAAAAGAGGACGAGACCTCCTAAAAGGAGTTAGAGGACTGGTGCCAGAAACTCCACGTGGGGACTGACTCTACACCCGCCTACCAGAAACATGGGGTTTACAGGGTCGTGCAGGAATACGAGCAGGTCTTTAGTAAGGACCCATTAGACTTTGGCAGAATCAAAGGGGTGCAACATCACATACCCACAGGCAGTCATCCTCCCATTAAGGAAAGACATAGGCCTATACCACCAGCCCATTACCAGCGCACAAAGGACATGCTGAAGGACATGAAGGAGGCAGGAGTCTGTTTGACTGTTTGTCGTATTTTGACTACACCTATTTCTAGGTTGCAGCAGTGCCAGATTTCCATCCATCACTGATTGTGTGTTGAGGAAACATGCGTATGTTCCTTGTGTGCAAAGTGAGATTTGACCTTGTCAAATTGGGCAAAGTAACTCATGCTCTCTGCATATCACGTCTTAAATTTATTTGTGCAAAATTTCTTGAAGAATGTGGTGGTGGCCATGGGTAGTAGAGTGTCTTGGCATTTCAACCAATCTTATGTGCCAAAGCATGTCCTCCAGACTTTGCAATAATAAACCAGTCTGATTGACATTACAATGTGATGGAAATCATTGCTGCATATGTTATGAACAATAAAAATGATGCTTGATAATATCATACAGTAAGTAAATTGAAGTTGGGTTAAATTGAAATCCACCACTGTCATCTGATAAAGGACCCATGTTGCCTATTCACGCCAGTAGGGAGTTATATCAGCATCAACAATGTTATCCCTCCATATTTGTGATGAAAAAAACACCTCACAATGATGCAACCAGGAATAGAGGAAGAACAGTCATGTTTGCATGTTCCTCGCTTCTCTGGGGCTGTTCTGGTCAATGTAGCATGCAGCAGGATGTGTAGATGGTAGAGGAGGATTGGAGAATAGCCAGGATAAAGTTTGCTTCCTGATCGGTGAAGCTTTCAACAAGCATGCACCTACTGACCAGTAGACCCTCTCACCTCCCAACCTGTGTTAATGCTAAAGGCTGCTTTACACCAGACAATCTATCGTGCGATAGATCGTCGGGGTCACGGTTTTTGTGATGCACATCCGGCATCGCTGGCGATGCCGGCCTGTGTGACACCTCCTAGCGACGCAGTATCGCTCACAAATCGTGAGTCGTGTACTGCTCGCTAGGTTCCATAATATCGTTTAATTTAGTTGTTTATCGTTTCCGGGGTAGCACACGTCGTTCCGTGTGACACCCCGGGAACGATGAACAGCAGCTCACCTGCGTCACGCGGCCGCCGCCGACTATGTGAAGGAAGGAGGTGGGCGGGATGTTTACGTCCCGCTCATCTCCGCCCCTCCGCTTCCATTGGCCGGCGGTCGTGTGACGTCGCTGTGACGCTGAACGTCCCTCCCACTCCAGGAAGTGGACGTTCGCCGCCCACAGCGTGGTCGCACGAGAGGTAAGTATGTGTGACGGGGGTTACTGACTTTGTGCGACACGGGCAGCGATTTGCCCATGACGCAAAAAGGACGGGGGCGGGTACGATCGATTGTGAAATTGCATAATCGGTCATACCGTGTAAAGCAGCCTTTAGGCTTCAACAAATAGCCAAGACAACAGCAACAATTCGAGTATAATGTGTACATGACATTATGGACCAGATATTTCATTTGCCACAGAAGCAACCTGATGCACTTTAGCAAAGGCACACTGAATAAACCAGGATCAGCCATACCTGGACTGTGTCTCCAGCAGATACCCTCAGCTCTGGACCAATGGGCTTCTGGATCGCTAGAGTGGACTAGTGGCAAGAACTGTCTCAGTTTGCCATGAGCTTACTGTAATGTGTACCTTCCAGTATACTGGCAGAGTATGTATTCAGAACAGCCGGTGGCTTTGTCACGCTTATGCGGACCACAGGCTGCAGTGTTATCACTGAGAGGATTTACTTCCGCACTGGTAGAATGTAGCAACATCTCTATGTAGTAAAAAACAATACATTCATGATGGAAAGAAAAGTTGACAAGGAAGAATCACTTTCACTTAAAGTTTGTTAAATAAAACTCCAGAAACAATTATAATAAGTCAATAATAAAATTCAATAAAATGTAAACTTTTTTTTTAATGGCAACATGTTCAGATTAGGAAAAACTAGACTTCATATAACGAAGAAGAACATTGTATCTAACATTTTTGTTCTAAGCATGTTCAGCTCCCATAAATTAAAGCAGTACAGAAGATTTTTTGGGGTGTCCTTTGTTTGAAAAAAAATAACAGGAAATTTGTCATTTTACACCCCAAATACATTAAAACATTAAAAGAAAAGAACATTAAAAGAAAAAGACCAGACAAAAAGAAAAGAATTATAGGAAAAAAATAACCATAAAATCTCATAGTATAAAAACAAGCAGCGAAGGAGGATTAATGGGCTGGAAAGTCTCCAATCTTTGGAAGGACTCTGATTGCTGAGTCATCATTTATAACACACTTGTAAGTTTTCCACGTCTTTGGCTTCTCGACAGACACAGCCGGATAATTCTCTAATAGCTTCAATAGTATTGTAAGAAATCCTGAGCCAATGTAGATCCATAAATAGGAGTTGTATCCAGTTCTCTGATATATAGGAGTGTACATCAAAAGTAGACATCAACTTTGGAACATTTAAAACCTATCCTGGAATCGCACCAAAAATTGTGACATTTATGCTCTGCTTTGCTACAAAATGGCTCTTTGTGTGCCCTGATTCACTGGCAAGAATAATATAACCTCATTGTGTCATGACTCCTATGTGAAGAACATTCTGCATCATTACAGTATATGTTGCCTATAGTATAGTGAATTTTTCAGGATGAATGCTCTGCGGGTTGTTTCACAGCACTGGGTTTCACGCTGGTCCTGGGAGGTACTCTCACAGATGCTTCTCGTTCCCAGTGATTGCTCTGCTTCTTTAGGAAGCGTGTTAGCTCAGGACGTTGTCAGTCGTACTTCCTGGTTACAGTTGTGCTGTTTGCTCCCGTGGTGCTCACTGTTCAGATCTTGATTTTTCAACTCCGGACTGCTATTGAAACCGTCTCTGTCTGTCCTTCCCTGATTCTGTTGTGATTTCCCGGATTCTGACCTCGGACGTCCTCCTGATCGCAACCTCACCTGCTACCTGTATCTTGTATGTACTCTCCTGGAACCCTAACCTTCGGCTTGTTTCTTGACCTCCTCTTTTTCTGCCCCCTGTGTAATTTCGTACCCTCCTTGTTTATTATATCGGCCTCTCTGGGTACCTCTCCATTTACTGCATACAAGTAGAGTCTAGCACGACCTTGTGACAGTCATCACACATAGTATGCCCAAGATACTGAAAATATCAATAGCTTTCAGGAACAAAAGCTACCTACCTGCATGTGTCAGGCAGTGTGATGAGGGGGGTGAGGGCATCCAATGGCCCTGGGGCAACAATAGTTATTGATGATGTGACTGAAGACAGAAACAGCTGGATGAATTCTGCAGTGTACAGGGCATGGAAAACACTCTTTAATGACCTAGACACTAGTTACAGGGACAAGCTTTGATTCTGGTGGGAGGTAAAAGCCCTAGAAAATAATATTAAACAGAACATTTTACCTAGAGCACTTTGTATCAATATTTCACCTCCACCTAGATCCCGAAATTCACAGCTTCTATTGGCTTAGGAAAAAAAATCGGTAGCATCATCTAATAGATTCATGACACTACTAGTAGAGGAAAAGGAAAAAAAAAAAGCTTGGACGAGTCAACCAAACATCTCAATGAACTTGTAGGAGGTGGTAACACCGAAACAAGCTCATTGGTCATTATTTTTTAATAGTTCTTTTGTAACTTATCATCGAGGGTCAAAAAACACGAAAGCTGATGCATTGTCCAGGAGTTTTCCATGGGGGAACTTTGTGAAGAACCTGTGCCCATCCTGAAAAAGGGAGTGGTGGTGTCAGCGCTCAGTATGGAGGTTGACCTGAGATTGTGGAGGCCCAGGATGAGGCACCATTTGTGGTCCCACCTACAAAGTTATTGATTACCTGAATCTTCGCCTACGGGTTTTGGGGAACATTATGATCCTGCCCCGGTTGGTCACCTTGGGGTGAATTTTACTCTGGATCTCTTATTGCATCATTTTTGGTGACCCAAAATCCAGAGGGATGTGGTTTCGTATGTGCCACCTGTGCGAGTTTAAGGTATCACACACTCGTCTGTCAGGTTCTCTGCTGCCATTGAATGTACCTAACAAACTTTGGACAGATGTTTCCATGGATTTTTTTTCCAGATCTTCCTCCCTCTGCTGGTATTATGGTCATTTTTGTTGTGGTGGATAGGTTTTTGCAAAATGGCACATTTTTTTCACCTTACCATTTTTACTCAATGTTAAAACTTTAGCTCAGGTATTTATAAGTGAAATCATCAGACTCCATGGAGTCCCGTCTGATATTGTTTCTGATAGAGGTACTCAGTTGATTGCCAATTTTTCAATGGCTTTCTACTCTCACTCACCGATTACACTGTCTTACTCATCGACATTTCATCCACAGTCTAATGGACAAACAGAATGCATGAATCAGAACTTGGAGCAGTTTTTGTGCTGTTTTGGCTTGGATAATCAGGAGGAGGGGTCCTCGTTCCTTCCTCTTGCAGAATATGCTATCAATAATCATCACCATGAGTCAACAGATAGATCTCTTTTCTGTCTATGGTCACCATCCCCAGTTCTGTACTTTTCTTAAAGGGCACTCATTCAGGGTACTCAAAAACGACCAATTGGGTTCAGCACTATCATCTACATGGGAAAAGGTTCAGCAGCACTTGCATAACATGGGCTCTAGGTATAAGCGTGTGTAGACGTGTGCCTGGTCCGGACCTGTGTGCGGGAGATCTGGTGGAGTTATCCACTAAAAACATTAACCTTAAAGTACCGTCACTTAAGTTAGGACCTCGCTTCATCGGTCCATTCAAAATTACTATTGTCATCAACCCCTTGACTTTCCGTCAGGCCTTACCAGCATCATATATGTGGCGCCCTGGACAAGCCAGGACGTCACAGGTACTACAACAACACACCCCACACCCCGGCTAGGCACATCAAGGTCAAACACAAATCCTTGTTGCCTCCCTCCAGGGGCTGATGTCCACACCAGGGGGTGGGCCAGGCGGTTGGCCCCGCCCACCAAGGAGTTCACAGTCCTGGAGGTGGGAAAAGGAAGGCAGTTTTGAGTTGAGTTTTGGAGAGTGAAGTGGTAGTAGAGGAGACTGACCGTGTCCGGGTGCGTGGCCCGGGCACATACAGCAAGGTTGGCAGACGGTGGTGACCGTTTGCAGGAGAGGCTGATTGAAGTGAACCGTAAGGACCGGGGATGGGAGGTGGCCCGCCGGTACCGGATCGGGGAGCGTAGAGAAGCCAGCACCATTCGGCAGGGCTTACGGACCCAGACCAGGCTAGGAGTCGCCGTAAAACCGGTCAAATCCGTTAGCGAAGGGAACCTCCGGGGTTTCCCAGCAGTCAAGACCCGATTGAAGGCAACCGCTCAAACCGTGAAGGGAAACACAGTCACCGCCAAGGCTACAGTTCCCAGGGCCAGAGCCTGCGGGCAAAAGGGGCTCCCTCAGCATCCATCCAAGCTGGGGAGCAGGTTACCAGCGGGAAGCCATTGGAACCGTGAACACAACACAGGTGCAGGGAAAGGCAGTCACCGCCAACCTACAGGGAGAACTACCGCAGCCGTCTGTGGGACCCGTCCATCCAGCCGTATGTTTTACCAGAGACTTTGCATTCATCATTGGCTGAGTGAGTACCACCGTGCCGTGTGGCACCGCACTGCCCCCGTGACCCTGCACCTCACCAAGCCCCATAACCCGCCTGCCATCCCTCCCTTACCAGGCCCTGGGACAACCAACCCCCTACCCACGGAGGGGAAGAACAACATCCAAGCTGCTCCCTGTCATCGCTCCCGGGATCCCCGTCCAGAGCAGCGGTGGTGTCACAACCTCACCACAACCGTGGGTGGCGTCACGGACAATATCCCTAAACCAAACCACCCCCCTTTCACTCACGGGCGAGGAGCGCCGCTCGAGTCCTCGGGATCCGGCCCACCGCTCGAGCCACCGGGCAGCAGCAGCCGGACCCGAGCAGTGGGTGAGTGCAGCGTCCCCTCCTCCGCCCGCGACATATAAAATCTATAATTTGTTCCAGAAATCTCTACTAAAGACATTTGAGTCGTCGGGAACGCCTCTTCCTCCCCCTCCACCTTTGGTTTTAGTTTATGGATCTTTGGAGTTTCAGGTATCAAAAAGATTGCTTCTCGGGTCGTCTATGGTTCTTTCTAGTAGGTTTATGGTCCTTAGGAAAGAACTTGGTTACCAGCCACTGATGTCCATGCAGAGAATCTGGTTAGGGCATTCCATCGCTGTCATCCAGAGAGACCTGGTCCTGAGGGTTCAGATACCCCTCGTAGAGGGAGGGTACTGTCACATGGTGTTTGGCTCTAAACTAGCCAACTGTCATGGCAGCATCTGATGCTGTTCAAACTGCAGAATCTAACCCTTCACACTATGCCTTCTCTGGTCCTTCTGAGTTGAACAGACAAGCTCGGGTGACAACCAGCTGTGTGCTGATTAGTGATCGGGCTTGCAGGAGTTAATTTCTGCCAGCCTACTGGTTACCTCTTGGATATTGTGTGTGGGAGACCGATCACAGTTACTTCCCACCTTTTTAAGATGGTGCAGCATGTCTTCCCATGCCAACTATAGCTTTTGCTAAAGTGATCTTTGTGCTGTTGTGTTTCAGTTGCTGGTGATTTATTGCATAAAGTAGAAGAAATCCGCTGGGAATCCGTCAGGTAAAATAAAAATTAACTTTTAATTCTTCTAAGATAAAAGTTCATAACACTGGCATTTTACATACTGGATAGATGTTCAGACGTGGAAGAAAAACGGAACCGGAGGAAGGCATCGCCGCCAAAACGCGTTGTTTTTTCCACGTCTGAACATCTAACTATCCAGTATGTAAAATGCCAGTGTTATGAATTTTTATCTTGGAAGAATTAAAAGTTAATTTTTATTTTACCTGACGGATTCCCAGCGGATTTCTTCTACTTTATGCTGTTGGTTCACTAAGTGGCTGGCTACCACTATCCTGCTTGGATCTCTAAGGAGGCTGACTGAGGGTTTACACAGGCATACCTATGAAGTGGTGAGCGTTTTCATTTTTTGATTTGTTACTGGTGATTTATTGTGTGCTGTGGAAATCCTCTCGTCATTTGGTTATTTCCTCCCTGCTCTTTTTTTCCTCCCTATCATGTATTGTCTTATATCTTGTGTGTGCAAGCTTTGTGATAAAGTTTTTGGTTTCCCTGTTTGTCTATACCTGTGAGTTCAACCACTTCTGTCTCAGACCTCCCCTGGGGTGGGAGAGTGGGGGTATCAGATCAGAGCAATAAAGGTGGCCAAGACATCTTAACCATTGGAAGTAACTCTGGGATTAGGGACTACTAGTGTCCCATAGCCTGAGGGTCAGTCTAGGAGCCCTGGATCCCTGTTATCTCCTCACACAGTTTGTTGCTGTTGTATGTTGTTCTCCATGCTCCTTTTGCTTTTTAGTAGGTGTTTTATCTTATCTCAGAGCTGGATTCACAGACACACTGCTCCAATATTGTTTACCATGCTGCTGCTGCTGCTTCTGAACATGTATTACAAAGTTTTAGTTTTATGTGTTACAGAAGAACAGGTGTATGGGAGACATCATAGCATCTAATTTACATCCACTAGCTCAGAGACAACTGAAAATGATAGAGTTGTAGAGGAGAAAACTAATGAATAATGCAAGTAAAATAATGGACAGAAATAGTGTTAGGCTATGTGCCCACGCTACGGAAAATTTGCTGCGATTTTTTTAGCGGAAATTTCGTGGATTTTTCAAAAATCCACAGTACAGCAGGTCCCCAGCCATTTCTATGGAATTTTGGAACTGCTGTGCCCATGCTGCTTTTTTTCCGCAGCGGAAATAATGCGGATTTCCCTGCGGAAAAATCTGCAACATGTCAATTATTCCTGCGGATTTTTCCGCATGATCCCATACTTACCTGCCTTTATAGAAGGCACCGGGAGGAGCGCAATGGAGCCAGGAGCAGGCAGCAGGAGGTGGGTGGGGCCTGCACGAGCTCCAGTCATGTGACAGCCGGAGCTAGTTCAGGCCCGCCCACCTTCTCCTGCACAGTGCAGACAGACACGGCCGGAAAGTGAAGTGCTGTGTGATGGAGGTAAGTATGAACTCCCCGATCACTGCAGCACTTGCTCTGCATTGAGGATGCAGTGCTGAAGCCTTGGTACTGTATCCTCAATGCAGAATGCCCGCAGCATATCCGCAGGACATTCCGCAATAAAACCGCAGCATGGAAACAGACAAAGTTGTGCTGCGGTTTTCTGGGAGCTCCTGCGGAATGTCCTGCGGATATAACCGCAGGATACTTTCCCCATGGGCACATAGCTTATTCTGAAAAGTCCCTTTAAATTTTTCTTTTATTTTTAAACTAAAATTTTCAACACGCGGTAAAGTTCCCGAGAAAGTATCATCAGCTGCTGCCGTCCGAGACCAACGAATCCATCATCTGACTTGACTCATTGTCATATTCCGATTGCGCCCAAAGATCATCCAGAAATAAGTGAATAGACTGGAATTTACATTCAAATAAGCCGAACGCGATAAAGTTCATGAATAATTGAAGCCTAATAAAATATCAACATATTCTAACCAAATTTGGCTGAGAAAGCAAATTCCCTCCTTGAGTCTCGTCCAACCACAGAAATGAGAGAGAATATTTTTTTTTTTTTAGAGAAATATATGAGGCGCGATTACTGCCAGTAACCTTTAAATCAGGTCACCTTCCGAAATCACGGAGAATAAGGTAACAAGATAAATGACACGGCCTAATGGAATCATCAGAGCCGGCTGTAATGTATATTTACTGTTCTCTGATCTATAAATTAATTTGCGCCGCTATTTTATTTTATTTCAAACTGTGCTCCCCATTGATTTTTATTTGAGGGCTGTAATTCATACTTAAAAGAGAAATTCATCCTCAGACTTTCTTTCCTAGAAATTTCTGTCCTCGCACATAAAAGGAGTAACGAATATGAATCATTTTTATAATTTTTTTTATCACACTTTTTTTAGTAATTAATTCAAATTATTTATATAGAATTTATTATTATATAGAATATTTATTATGTATTATTATATTGTTACATTATTTATTTAATTTATTACATTCATTTACACAGTTCAGCTGCTACATGGCTGTCAGTGGCAGATGATGGCTGAATCACACAGCCATCATCTGCTGGGAAAGATGCGGGCTCTGCGTTGAGCTCGAATCAAAGTAATAGAGCCAGCATAGGACGTTCCAGGACATCCAATTTTGATAAGGGGTTAAGACCCCGCTCCCACTTAGTAAAAACTCTGCACTTTTTCTGTTGTGTTTTTTCTACAGGTATCCGCACTAAAATATGCAATAGTAATCTGCTTGAAATATTGCTTTTCTGCTCCTTTTTTCTCACCTTTTTTATGCATTTTGGCTGCAGATTTTTTATGCATTATTTAGTGCAGAAATGCTGCATTTAAAAATCCAAGTGCATTTTTTAAAATGTTTTTTTTTTTCATGCTTTTCATAGAGAACCACAATGGAAAAAAATGGCACAGTTATTATTATTATTATTATTATTATTATTATTATTAATAATATTTATTTATAGAGCACCATTGATTCTGTGGTGCTGCACATGAGAAGGGGGTTACATACAGAATACATATACAAGTTACAATAGACAGACTAGTGCAGAAGGAAGAGGGCCCTGCCCTTGCGGGCTTACATTCTATAGGATTTTGGGGAGGAGACAGTAGTTGGGGTGTAGGTTGGGCGGCGGCTCCGCACGGTGGTGGGGCGGCAGCTCCGCACAGATCAGCGGCATCTTTAATTGCACATCGGCAGAAGTTTCCCTGAAATCACAGTTCTCTTGAACTGTTAAATGAAGCAGATTTTCTACTGGAAAAAATACAATATTTATGCCAAGTGGAAACATGGTTTTAAGAGGTTTTTGATTTTTTTTTCTTAAAAAAAAAAATAAACAACTTATGAAACCATGATAAGTGATGAAAATTCTCAAGTATCTCTGCAATTATTGCAAATTTGGGCCTTGGTTGCAAGCAGGTGGCTTGTACTCCTCTGTGATATCGAAGCTGAAAACTTTGCTGAACTCCTACCTGTGTCATCCATAGATAAGTATCTTCAGTGCTGGAGAGTAAAAAGGGTTAATGTGTGCTGTCGCCAAAGGATGATAAAAAAAGTTGTTGATTTTAATGAAAGATTATTTTATTCCATAGGTCTATGCGTTTCGAGGGGAGGACCTCTTCTTCAGGACCACAAAAATCAGCAAAATCAACAATACATGTATTGTAAATCAACAACTTTTTTAACATCTTTTGGTGCCAGCACGGCGTTAACCCCTTCTACTCTCCAGCATTGAAGAAATCCACACGTGGGGCTGCGGCAGCCGCCATTATCTGTGTGATTTTTGTGTTAGTTGTGACATTCACAACCACACTAGGTGAGTGTACAGTAACATACTTTTATTTTAATAGCTTGTAAGACACTATTTTGCGCTCTCTTACTCTTAGTTTTACTTTGATCCATAAATAAGTAGTTCATGCTTTCCCCCCTGAGTGTCCTTCTTGTGTCTTCTATAGTGGTTAGTGGGGTTGACGAAGAGCTTATCCCACCCGTTCCCTATTTAGGGCCCAGCACTAGGGATACCTAGGGTCAGGTATCCAGGTATCCGGCTCAAAGCAAAGGTGTGGAACCTCTCTAGGGTGTTGAGGGACCCCATGGACCAGTGGTAGGTTTGGTCAGGGGTCACATCTTCCCTTTCCCTAGACTCATGGTTTTCCTTCACTCTCGCCATTTGCTTGGTACTTCCCCATAAGTAGCTTAATAATTTTTTGTGAATTATTTTCTTATTCTTTTTATGTGTTATTTGTTTTAGATCATTTTTGTGATGTCACCTCCTTTTCCTGTATTATTAAAAAAAAAACAAAAAAAAAAAAAGCAATTTTTTTCAAGAAATTGCAGAATTTGGTTTTGTTAACCCATCACTCGTGCAACAATAAAAGGGTGTGCCCGCCTGGATATTATAAGTAAGGACTCCTCTTCCTATAGTGAGACACATCTGAGGTTTTTATTGCAGAAAATGTGACCCTATTTACCAACAATGCATCAAAAACTGCAAAAAAAAACAACTATTTTCAAGCTACGGACTGTAAAGTCCTCACCGGAGGTCAATTTAGGCATAGCTGAAAAAGAAATGCAACGTGTAAGAATAACAGGATCTCACTTCTGTTACTGGTACCGAACTCCATTGTGTTTTCAGATAAGAAACATTTAAAATAAATAATCTACATGGACAATTAACCCTTCACCCCCGGCGATTTTCCACTTTAGTTTTCTCCTGCCCTTCTTCCAAGAGCCATAACTTTTCCATATTTCCGTCAATATAGACATATGAGGACTTATTTGTTTGTGGGACGAGTTGTACTTTTGATTGACGCCATTCATTCTGCAACATATTGTATTAAAAAACGGGAAAAAATTCGAAGTGCAGCAAAAAAAGTGCAATTCCATGGTTATTTTTTTGCTTTTTATTCACCATGTTTACTACATGGTAAAAGTAGCCTGACATTGTGATTCCCCAGGTCAGTACGAGTTCATAGACACCAAACATGAATAGTTTTATCTTTATTTTATGTGATGAAAAAAAATTGTAAAATTTGTAAAAAAAATGTGTTGCTATTTTGAGACCTATATCGTTCTCATTTTTTGGTATCTGGGGCTCAGTGACAGCTTATTTTTCATTTCCCGAGCTCGTGTTTTTAATGATATAATTTTGGGGTAGATACGATGTTTTGATCGCCTGTTATTGCATTTTAGTGCAATATTGTGGCGGCCCCCAAAAATTAATTCTGGCATTTTGATTTTTTCCTACTTACACCCTTTACCAAAAAGATTACCGTAATTAATTTTATATTTTGATAGCTCTGCCATTTCTGAAAGCAGCAATACCTTTTTTTTTTTATTTTTTCATTTTCAATGGGGGTGATTTGAAATTTTGTGTTTTTTTTTATTATTTTCAGATTTTTTTTAAACTTTTTTTTTTACTACAGCCACCGGGTACCTGACACATCCTTGTAATCAAGGTCTCAGCCCCTACATCATGTGGCTCACAGATTACATAGGACAAACCTGCTGACTGATTCCCTTAAAATATCGATACCCCGAAGCAGCGTTTTGTTGCTTTTTCCTGGAGTGATTATGTGTTGTACCGACTCAACCCCTGAATCTAGTACAAATGCTTGTGAAGCGATGACCGAGGGACCACAGCGGTGCAGAGTAAGTTACGGTAACAGACGAGTTTGCAGACAAATCAGGGTACTTTATTGCAGGGAGATGACACATAACGGCTGCTGGTAACAGAGAAAGGGGTATTTTGGAACAGGAGATAATACCCAATTGAGCTACGAGTATTTAGCTGCAGTGACCTTCAACTGTCGCAATGAATAAGGCTACTTTCACACTTGCGTTGAACGGCATCCGTTGCATTGCGTTGTGTGACGGATGCAACAGATGTGTTGCATTTAGTGGCACAACGGATGCAACGGATTGTACAAAACAACGGAATCTGTTTTTTTTTTCCTTACAGTTTTACCGGCGGCAGACTATTGTTAACAATCAGCTGATCGCTCACAGCAGCCGGTCGCCGGGCGATCAGCCAATCGCTCACAGCAGCCGGTCGCCGGGTGATCAGCCGATCGCTCACAGCAGCCAGTCGCCGGGTGATCAGCTGATCACTCACAGCAGCTGGCCGCCGGGTGATCAGCTGATCGTTTGGCCGCCGAGAATGTGTGCGGGGGGCGGAGTGCGGGGTGGGTGGAGCCGAGCAGGGCCATGGCGCTGAGGACGTCAGTGCCGAGGGGATGCATGGCTGGGGACAGGTGAGTGTGTGTGCGTGTGTGTGTGTGTGTGCGTATGTACATGCGGACTGCAAGAGGGGGCGGAGACAAGCGGGGAAGTGTCGGCCTCCCTGCAGACGTAGCCAGGGTAAATATCGGGTAACTAAGCAAAGCACTTTGCTTGGTTAGCCGATATTTACCTTGGTTACCAGCGTACACCGCGCTTAGCGCTGGCTCCTTGCACACGTAGCCAGGGTAAATATCGGGTAACTAAGCAAAGCACTTTGCTTGGTTAGCCGATATTTACCTTAGTTACCATCGTACACAGCTTAGCGCTGGCTCCTTGCACACGTAGCCAGGGTAAATATCGGGTAACTAGGCAAAGCACATTGCTTAGTAACCCAATGTATACCCTGGTTACGTGTGCAGGGAGCCAGAGAGAGCATGCGCAGTGAAATCCTAAGGATTCCGCTGGTCAAAAAACGTTACATACTGCGTTCCTTCCGCCCGGCGGAAGCAATGCAGCGTCGGCCAGCGGAAGCAACGCAGGTCCATTACAAGCAATCCGTCATCCATACAAGTCTATGGGAAGCAGCGGAATCTGTTAACGGATTCCGCTGTTTTCCATAACAGCGGATTGCGACTGAAGGAAAACAACGCAAGGGTGAAACAAGCCTAACAGTACAAACATCTGCAGATAATATACTTATACTCAGTACTCTGTGTTCTCACCTGACCTCTACTAACGGGACCGCGCAGACACCGCACTCTTAACTATGGAGGCCTGCACCAAACCTTAACCAGTGCGCACAGGTACAAACTCACGGTGCCGTCTGGGGAACCGGTCCTCTCTCGGGGTATGAAGGCCGATGGTGCTCACATCTCTGAGGCCGAACGGAGACAGCTTCTCTTCTCTCACACAACGTCTTCTCCTGGGTTGGGTACTAACTGAGCAATACTCTGGGTTTTCTCCTCAGACAATGTCCCGGCTTTTCTCTTTGCACCTGAGGCTCAACCACTTCTTGAATCTCCCTCAGAGAGTCTCTCTCCTCACAGACACTTTCCCGCACTTTTCTGTCCGAGTTAAACCATTCCCAGTCTTCAGGAGGGGAGGTGTCGGCCAATCCAACTCACACCTGTAACAGGGGGCATTGTTACCTTAGTTACCAAAAGTCTCTATTTCTGTGCTTGCCAGTATGTCGCCCAGAGAAGGGGGTACATGTCACTCGGGTGGCCGTTGCCCGGTCCCATGCCCTGGGGACGTTTAATAAAAGGGGGTATTTACAGGGGATAATAGAGTTAATGTTCATGACCCCACCTGCGGGTTGCGGTTAAGAATGGAGAACCGCTGCTGCTCAACGTGGGTACTCTCAGGGATGGTGGTAGTGGCAGCCATGGTGATCGGCCCTCCGCAGGTAGGACTGTGCCTGGGAGATGTATGGTGAATAATTATGGAGACCACACCAGGTTGTCTTTAACAGTCTCTACTCACATGGACCCTTGGCTTGCCAGTTCCAGTCCCAGGAGTATCAGTGCCAATGTAGTGACCCAGGTGGCTCTGTCCCCGGCACTCTCTGTAGATTGAGTCCCCCTAGTGTGGAGCGTTTGGGAACCCTGACTATCCCTTTTGGGGTACAGTCTCCTTCTCTGTACGGCGGACAGTGTGGACCCTGCAGGGAGGTAGGTGTCCGAACCCCGATCCTAGTTTACTGCTGATGCCCTCGGATTATTTAGTTCGATGAAGTCAGTGAAGATATCCTTGTGACGGGGTGTACAGCAGAGCAAGGAGAGACAACAGGCCGAGGAACGATCCAACAGGTTTATTCACAAGAACACTGGAACAGCACACGATAAGTCCACGTAAAACAGATTCGGGGGCCCTTCCCGACAATCCTCGGACCGGATTACAAAGCAATCGTCCTTACAGTAGTCCAAAGAGTTCCACACAATCCCACGGGCCGCCACACAGGCCTAGCTCCGTCCGTGTCCACAGCCACACAGGCTGGAGCTCCTGCTCCCTTCAAGTTTCAGCTCACTCTGACTGAATCTCCCAGGTAAGCAGAGTTTACACTAGTTGGACTCTAGGCCCACCTCCCCCTACTCCCAGGGATGGAAGTGCCTCAAGAGGATATAACCTTGCATTTTAGGGGGTGATTACCTACAACTATAGAAATGTACACAGAAGTAGTTCAAATAAGACAATGAACCCAGCTTGAAATAGGAATCTGTACAGCATATACAGTGAGAGGGTAAATTACATCTTCACAATCCCTCCCCCTCCCAACTTGTGTACGTACTAGGGACCTCTACAGGTCACTGGTTAAGTACACACAGGCAGAGCGTTACTTACATGTGGCTTCATGCAGCCACGAATTGGCATCGTAGCTCTCCCACATCATTGCCCAGGAGAACAGCTGCAGGCAGACCACCCATCACCCCAACCACACATCGCCTGACCCCAAATCCAAAGCTCAGATCCACAGTGGCTGTGGGAATAGTCCTCCATTGTCCACCAGCCAGTTCAATGACAATCCCAGGTCCTCTATGGATTGCCTCAGGCCGAACCACTCGGGGATCAGCCAGTGTGAGGAAAGCACCCGAGTCACAAAATCCAACAAGTCTCTGTCCATCCAGCACAACCTCCTGCAAGTGCTTACCTCGATGAGCAGAAGTAGTCATAACTGCAGGTCGCACCCCGTAAACTCCTGGTGGTGCAACATGGGGGGCTGAGTCACTAGGCCAGTCCTCACATAGCGGTGCCACATCTTCCTCCATGGCGCTGGGCTGTAAATAATTAACAATCCGATTGGGCGCAGGATCAGTCCTCATTTGAACAGCTGGGCAGGAGACTTGCCGATGCCCTGGCTGTCCACATTGATAGCATCTGAGCTGGGTCTCCCTCCATCCAAGGCGTCCTCTTGGGTAAGGGGTAGGGGAACTTGGAGGCCAACTCCCACCTGAAGGTGCTGTAGGGGTTTGAGGATGATTCCTCCATGGGCTGGCTGGGCATGAGGCCTGCAAATGCCCGGGATGCCTACAAACATAACACCTGCGCTCTGTTACTTCCTCTCCCCGGCGTATTCCAGAAAGTGCAGTAGAAGCAACTGAAGGCACATTAACACGGGTATCAACATGTGGTGGCTTAGAGGAACGGGGAACAATGGGGGCAGAATAACTGGGGGCATCCGGTGTTGTGGAGCTGTTAGGCGTCTCTCCATCCTCCAACAAAACCCTCCACTGAGGCTTGATAGTGAGCACCTCATCAGCTAGAGCAGCAGCTTCCTCCACTGTCGCTGGTTTTCTCTCACGCACCCATTCCCGGATCTCAGCGGGGCACTGGGCAAAGAATTGTTCTTTTAGGATGACCTGGAGGAAGGTCTGCCAAGTTAAGGCTCCCTCTCCCTCCAGCCAGCGATGGCACACTTGTTTCAGTCTGTGGGCAAACATCTTGAAAGACACTTCTCCATCACAGGCTAATGTACGGAACTTAGTCCTATAAGTATCTGGGGTCACGGCATAATGTTCCAGAATGGTCTGTTTTATCTCCCCATACTCACAATTCCACTGAGGGTCCATAGCTCTATAGGCGTCGGCAGCTCCACCCTCCAAGAGGCCCACCAGGTGTCTGACTCGCTCTCTTTCTGGGACTTCCATTAATCGGCACTGATGCTCAAAGTCCTGAAAGAAGCCCTCAATGTCACCTGCAGCTTCATTAAATGGCTTAAAGTCCTTGCGGGACACTCTGGAGAATTCCCTCATAGTTGGTGCTGTGGTTAAAGTTTGTCTGGAGCCTCTAGCTGCTTCCACAGCAAATCTCCTCTCCAGCAATGCCCTCTCTTGAGCTCTGCGAATAGCATCCATCTTATATTCAATGGTGGCCTCATCTCCAAGCAGTGCCATCTCCTCTTCATACCACACAATCCATTGACTTTTTTGGGTATTTACCTCCTGCTCCCGTCTTTCCTCCCTTTGCTGTGAGGATCCTTCCTCCACGTCATTTTGCGAGCAGACTCCTTCTAGCGCCTCAATCAGCTGTTCCTTGGAGAGTCCTTTGAAACGAACTCCTACTTCACGGGCCTTTGATTGCAGGCTCCCCAAAGTCCAGGTCTTGTACTCTGCAGTGCTGGTTCCTGATGTTGAGCCATTGTCCTCCATTCCTTCTGCTCTGATCCCAGCGCTGCCAACCAGTTTGTGACGGGGTGTACAGCAGAGCAAGGAGAGACAACAGGCCGAGGAACGATCCAACAGGTTTATTCACAAGAACACTGGAACAGCACACGATAAGTCCACGTAAAACAGATTCGGGGGCCCTTCCCGACAATCCTCGGACCGGATTACAAAGCAATCGTCCTTACAGTAGTCCAAAGAGTTCCACACAATCCCACGGGCCGCCACACAGGCCTAGCTCCGTCCGTGTCCACAGCCACACAGGCTGGAGCTCCTGCTCCCTTCAAGTTTCAGCTCACTCTGACTGAATCTCCCAGGTAAGCAGAGTTTACACTAGTTGGACTCTAGGCCCACCTCCCCCTACTCCCAGGGATGGAAGTGCCTCAAGAGGATATAACCTTGCATTTTAGGGGGTGATTACCTACAACAATAGAAATGTACACAGAAGTAGTTCAAATAAGACAATGAACCCAGCTTGAAATAGGAATCTGTACAGCATATACAGTGAGAGGGTAAATTACATCTTCACAATCCTCACCGTGCAGGTATTAATCAAACCGTTTGAAACTTCACATTTGACCTAGGGCCCTGTGCCCTGTGCGTGCTCAGGTCCTAGCGGTATATCGGTACCCATCCTGGCGACCTCTCTCCTGTGCCCCCGGGGTCACCGTTACACGGACCCAGCTCAGGCACGTCCGCACCCCTCTCCTGTGTGCTCCCCTCTACATTCTGACAAACTCCTTCCTGTTCTCACAGACTGCTCTGCCCCCCTCCCACCAGGTTGTCTAGTCTCTGGGTTCGCTCTGCCACTGGGTGGACCTCCCACTAGCCCTGGTGTGAATGGCTACTGCGAATTTAGGTGTGTATTGCTGTTGCTGGCTCTGGTGTTACAGGTCCCAGGGGCTATGTCCTGCATCCCCAAGAGGATGCAGTTCCCTGTAGTGCCCTGAGGTTCTTAGGGGCACTACACCACCACCTGCAAATTACTCCTCCTGCCACTGACAAACCTATTTCTATTCCAATAAATATAACTATAATCAGTGTCTGGCTGGCTACCGGAGAAACCGTCAGTAATACCAGTCCTGGCTGCGGTTACCTGCATTGAACTTCGGAGCTCTCACCTGGGCTCCGGAGTTCAGTCCGGCCTGTCCGCAGCTGTCATGAACTAAACCACAATCGCTGGGGAATCAGTCAGCGCTCGCGGTTCAGTCCTGCAAACCCTGAGTTCAGTCCAGGCTGCACTCTGGAGCTCAGGTGAGAGCTCCGGAATTCAATACAGGTAACCGCAGCCAGGCCTGGTATTACTGGCGGTTTCTCCGGTAGCCAGTCCGACACTGCCTATAATACAAGTATGACATGCATGCTTACACTGTAAGGCTATGTGCGCACGCTGCGGATTTACTGCGGATTTTGCCGCGGATTTGCTGCAGAAAATGTGTCTAACATTGCTGCAGTCAATTCCCCAGCAAAACCTATGGGTTTTAAAAAAATGCTGTGCGCACGCTGCGTTTTTTTATACCTGCGTATTTACCTGCAGATTTTCTGCTGCGGAATTAATGAGCATGTTACTTGTTTTCTGCAGGTACCTGCGGATTTGGCCTTAGTTAATGGTACACATCCGCAAGGACCAACCTGCGGAAAATCGGCGGTAAAACCGCATCAAATCTGCACCAAAAACGCACCAAAACACAGCAAACCGCGGTAAAACCGCATGCGGATTTTGTTGCGGTTTTGGTGCGTTTTTTTTACCGCAAGTGCGGGATTCTTTCAGAGGGTCCGTTTTTTTCTTAAGAAAAAGGCACTTTCTAGTGCGCACATAGCCTTAAGTAGTCCGAAAACTCACATTATGCAATACACTTTAATACAACACTTAGCAGGAGTGGGGGTCTCCTGACCACCTCCTACACTTCTATATGACGTCACGTGCCATCATTTGGAAGAAATGACTACTGGATTGATGGCAGTGGGGGAATAATGTTTAGGCCTCACTAAATATGTGATCGAGAATGGACACCCCATCTTTTGGGTACGATGCCGGTAACAGATCACAGTGGGGATCCCACTGCTAGGAATCCTCATGACAAGTTTGTATCTGTAGAGAAACCACAATGTAAAAACTTGGAAAACAAAGCATGACGGGGCGCCCACTACAATCAATGACTCTCCATTACATTTATCGACTTCATTTAACACAACCCCCGTCCTGAGAGCTCTTGGGTTCAGTTAATTGAGTCGAGACCCAAGTGGAGACTCTTAATTACTTGATATCTACTTAAAGGGTGGATCCCAGGGGTCTTCTATCCTTACAAAAAGAAGGTTAAGATTGTGCATGAACGACTTCCGCGTCCTTCTAAACAAATCCTCGGGTTCTGCACCAATGCCATGGAAATCTTCCATGTAACGCTAAATAATGATGAATATTTCCTCGAATTTACATCCGCGAATTACAATCAATCATTGAAATATTAAATTTGTGTCCAACGGGGAGAAAAATAACCAAGAAGAATAAAATATTAATGGATTTACAAAACCTTCATCAATAATAATAATAAAAAATAATAACTGCGGATGTAATAATAATAAAAAAAATAAAAATAAAAATCACATATGGTCCTAATGATCCCATCAGAGCTGATGTATGCCGCTGAGGACCGTGGAGTGCGGGAGAGCGGGGCCAGGGTGCTAGCGAGTGGTGATCACTTATCTCGATGGCATAATGACAGTGTGATAATTGCATTGGCATCATAGCAGAATAGAAATGACTCAGGACCGCTGCCTATTACAATTTCCAGGGCACAAAGCAATCCAATATTTCTTGTGACAGTGTATGCGATGAAAAGAAATCAGAAAGGGGGACAACCTGCAGTCTGTTATAGGACAACAATAAGTAAAAATGTAGGATTGCAGCTTCTTAGACCCACCAGAAGAAATGTTTCTGGTAGGTCATCTTCTGCTAAACCTTAGGTGCCCATTTTTATGTCAGAGCCAGAGCCCCCTTTAGAACCCACTGGTAACCCACTGGTATTCCCAACATTATCGAGGTCCGAAGCTGTCATAGTGGTAACTTTTCAATTCTCCAGCTAACATTTGGCACATTCTGTGGTTACCCTGTCTGTGCGATCGAAAACCCAATCTGTATAGCTCAACTCAACCATTTCTGGTATTGACATTTCATACAGGGACAGTTTATACTTTGTTAATGCCTAAAAAACTGTTTTTAGGAAAGAGATTACAACCTTGTGTAGTGCCCGGTCCTGGTGCGGTGCCCCCGCACACTCCCGATCTCATGCCTTGGCGGGGGTGCCATTCTCCTCACCTGTCCGGCGGGCCCATGTGCCCTATTCCTCTCCAGGGGCCTACTGCAGCCTCCTCCTGCTGCCAGGCCACACACAGGTCTTCTGGGAATGCCCGAAGGGTGCGCGCGAGGTCATGCCCCTTTTCTTAAAGGCTGGCGTCCTATTACCCGGAAGTGACCCTTGAGGACAGCAATCACCCTGAAGGTATTTAAGGCACTCTCACCTTAGGTGAGGTGCATGAGCAATGTTGCCTATCCATAGTGCGTTACTAGTTCTCAGGCCCCATACCCGTCACTGTGTCTAGTCCTGCGTCATATGTCCTAGTACCAGTTATCTGTGTTTCTTCCTAGAGCCTACTGTTACCACCACTTCCGTGCTGCCATGTCTGAGTTGTCACGTCCGTGCTGCCATGTCTGAGCCACCACCTCCATGCCACCATGTCTAGGATACCACATTCTGTTGCCATGTCAGTGATTCCTCATCCGAGCCATCACATCTGTGCACACCCATACTGGATTTCAAACACTCTCCTGTCAGTAAGAGCCAAAACCACTGGTCCTGGCAGCAATGCATTAGGCCTCCAGGGGCAGCATCTGACATTCCCTGTATAGGGGGTAGCTCGAGGTTAGCTTCTCGGGGGGAGTCTGGTGTACATCCCAGTGGGTCCACACCCAGGCGCTCGTCGCTCCTCAACGACCATAACACCTTGCCTTGTTGGAGAGGTGGCACCCTGAGAATGCCACCAAAGGTCAATAAGAATGATACATTCTGCAATTGTGGGAGCCGTAAAAATAAAACTCAACCCCAAACTGAGCAGCCCAGAGCCAAAAGACTGGTCTTCCCTTCCAACCATTTCCATGATCCTAATTCACTTATGTCTGCTACATAGTTCCTTGGCTTCCACTAGCACAGATCTTGAGGGTGCTATCAGGGTAGCACGAAGAGCAGCTAATATTGGGAACAACTGAGGGGGTCCATTTCCACTCAGATACAAAGAGAAGTTGATGATGACTATGAAAGGGTGGGGGAAATTTAATGGAATCCATACTGGTGTCATGCAATGGGCGTGGCTAACATGTTCAGGCCAACCGAGGTCTGACGCGCAACGAAAAAGCACCTAAACAACACCACGGGGGAAACATCTAAACAACAACAAGGGGGAAACACAGAAGACACAAAACAATGATGGGCCCTGGCACTTCTGAGAGGGTAGATGGTCACCTCCTAAGCTCACCTGAACTGTCCCTGCTCTCCTAATCAGTCCTTCCTTATACAGTTTCCGCAACTGTCACCAAGCAGCACCCTGGGTCGCTAAAAAACCCTATAGAGGCCCTGATTAGTGAGAGGCAAGTGAGGTCACTAGACCCACCACTGCACTGAAGAGACAAAAGGGTAGGGAGACAAACAGGGAATAAAAAACAAAAGAGGAAAGGATACGACTTCAGGACAATCCGTAGCAGCTCCTTCCACCAAGGCGGCTTTTCTAGAAATTATTTGTGTAGTCAGCAAAGCATGCTGGGAGACCTGGCTATTTAAGCACAAGGGGGCATGGCTACGGAGCAAGTACAGCTGACCTCAACTGCAGGAGAGCTGCAAACAGAGAAACTGGCATTAACTACTTCAGTGCCAAAGGAAACGAAGTGACATTTAAATGCAGAGCCCTAGAGATAAGGGGCTCCAGACCCCAAATAACCACTAGTCTTCCAAAGGAGGCAATCGGCCATCGTTTATAAGATGGAATCACCCCTTATAGAAGACCATTTTTATAAGCCGTTGCCATGTAAGCACTCCTTCATGGTGAGCAACCAGGGGGGAGTGAGGTCAGTATATGGAGCACACCATACCTGCACAGGATATTCATACTTTTTAATTTTGGATTAAAGAGGACCAACCAGCAGGATTTTGCTTCATGGTGCAGGCAGTCTCATACAGGCAGTAAGATGCTGAATCCAGGCATACATGTTGTAGAAAGATCTGATGCTTGGTTAAAGAAATATCTTTAAGTTGCAGAAATGCCCTGCAATTTGATTGATGTGTGTAACGGGGCAGACTTTGTGTGTCGAGTCCTCGGCATTTTTTCCTCTCTTGGCGTCCTCTGGCATGCCCCCTTTTCCTTATTTGAATATCTCGCCACTATTGCTGTTGGCGGCGGTGCATGCGCATTGACACAGTAATTCTGTCTTCATCAAAATGGCGCCGGAGTTTGTGCATCAACGAATCACGATCTCCATCGACATTTTATTGAAGACGCTGCGGTGAAGACTATGAGCGACAGGGGCGCGTGCACAGAAAAAGAAAAAAAAAATCTGTGCATGCGCCGATGCTTCTCGTAGTATTCACCCCATTGTGTTCAATAAAATGGTGCCAGAGATCGTGCTGCTTTGGCACCATTTTAATGAAGACAGGATTACTGTGTCAATGTGCACGTGCTGCCATCAATAGAAATGGTGACGATATTCAAATAAAGAAAAGAGGGCAATGTGACGACATGGACACCCAATGCCTTTCATGGGTTAACGTTTCTTAACATTCAGCCAGACGTATTGTTCTTATGTGTGCTAACTCATGTTTGCTTAGCTATTGTTTCTCCAGACCATTCCAGTAATCATTGTATTGTAGTTGTGTATTGCTAATTTAATTACCTTAGTAGCCATTGTCTTGTCGGTGACTTGCAAACTTCATGTAGATATCCTCAGTCATTCTATCCACATAATTTGAATGAACATTGTCCATGTAGCTCGAAATTCATCCAATGGGAGAAGCAATCTTGTCCAACCAATCCAATGAGGACGCAGTGTATCCTAAGGGAAGGTTATGGCTATAAAAGGGATTTCTTTAAGTCACCAGGTTGTGGTTGTTGATGGATGCTGATGGATCCAGTCTAAGCTCTTAGGAGCTGACTAGAGGATCAGGATATCTTGTGGCTTCAATCTAGGGACTCCGGTTCCGATTGGAGACCATATCCACAGTCTAGGGATTTCGACTCCGGCTGTCAGGATTACAGTTAGGTCCAGAAATATTTGGACAGTGACACAATTTTGGCGAGTTGGGCTCTGCATGCCACCACATTGGATTTGAAATGAAACCTCTACAACAAAATTCAAGTGCAGATTGTAACGTTTAATTTGAAGGTTTGAACAAAAATATCTGATAGAAGTTGTAGGAATTGTACACATTTCTTTACAAACACTCCACATTTTAGGAGGTCAAAAGTAATTGGACAAATAAACCAAACCCAAAAAAAATATTTTTATTTTCAATATTTTGTTGCGAATCCTTTGGAGGCAATCACTGCCTTAAGTCTGGAACCCATGGACATCACCAAACGCTGGGTTTCCTCCTTCTTAATGCTTTGCAGGCCTTTACAGCCGCAGCCTTTAGGTCTTGCTTGTTTGTGGGTCTTTCCGTCTTAAGTCTGGATTTGAGCAAGTGAAATGCATGCTCAATTGGGTTAAGATCTGGTGATTGACTTGGCCATTGCAGAATGTTCCACTTTTTTGCACTCATGAACTCCTGGGTAGCTTTGGCTGTATGCTTGGGGTCATTGTCCATCTGTACTATGAAGCGCCGTCCGATAAACTTTGCGGCATTTGGCTGAATCTGGGCTGAAAGTATATCCCTGTACACTTTAGAATTCATCCGGCTACTCTTGTCTGCTGTTTTGTCATCAATAAACACAAGTGACCCAGTGCCATTGAAAGCCATGCATGCCCATGCCATCACGTTGCCTCCACCATGTTTTACAGAGGATGTGGTGTGCCTTGGATCATGTGCCGTTCCCTTTCTTCTCCACACTTTTTTCTTCCCATCATTCTGGTACAGGTTGATCTTTGTCTCATCTGTCCATAGAATACTTTTCCAGAACTGAGCTGGCTTCATGAGGTGTTTTTCAGCAAATGTAACTCTGGCCTGTCTATTTTTGGAATTGATGAATGGTTTGCATCTAGATGTGAAACCTTTGTATTTACTTTCATGGAGTCTTCTCTTTACTGTTGACTTAGAGACAGATACACCTACTTCACTGAGAGTGTTCTGGACTTCAGTTGATGTTGTGAACGGGTTCTTCTTCACCAAAGAAAGTATGCGGCGATCATCCACCACTGTTGTCATCCGTGGACGCCCAGGCCTTTTTGAGTTCCCAAGCTCACCAGTCAATTCCTTTTTTCTCAGAATGTACCTGACTGTTGATTTTGCTACTCCAAGCATGTCTGCTATCTCTCTGATGGAATTTTTCTTTTTTTCAGCCTCAGGATGTTCTGATTCACCTCAATTGAGAGTTCCTTAGACCGCATGTTGTCTGGTCACAGCAACAGCTTTCAAATGCAAAACCACACACCTGTAATCAACCCCAGACCTTTTAACTACTTCATTGATTACAGGTTAACGAGGGAGATGCCTTTAGAGTTAATTGCAGCCCTTAGAGTCCCTTGTCCAATTACTTTTGGTCCCTTGAAAAAGAGGAGGCTATGCATTACAGAGCTATGATTCATAAACCCTTTCTCCGATTTGGATGTGAAAACTCTCATATTGCAGCTGGGAGTGTGCACTTTCAGCCCATATTATATATAGAATTGTATTTCTGAACATGTTTTTGTAAACAGCTAAAATAACAAAACTTGTGTCACTGTCCAAATATTTCTGGCCCTGACTGTATATCATCATACCAGGACTACCTAAGGAAGAAACCCAGGTTGGGACAATTTGGTCACCTGGCTACAGACTTTGCAGACCTCACACAGCTTCCTAAATCTGGTGCTATTCCTTTCTCGGTGGGTGCCCGCCGAAAGCAGGGTGCTGCTGTATTGGAGTAAGTGGCCCTGGAAGCTCTGAGGCAAGGACATTCTAAATCCCTGGTGAGCAGCGGAAGGGTGAGACTCTGTTGCCTGTTACATTTGTGTGTTTTGCTGGTTGTGTTATGTGCCGTTAATATTTTGGGGATCCAATAAAGTCTAATTATTGTGGTTCCCGCACCCTGTGTTGTCTGAGTAGTGTTACGCCCACGGTTAAGGAGGCCGGCGTTCAGTTGGGATGAGCCCTGAGCCACGCTGTCTTTCTAAAGGTGGCTGGTTCAGTGGACAAGAGCACCCACTGAGCCCCGTGTCTCCACAGGCAAGTTACAGAGGACGCTGGAGGAGGACCCACAAAGGCTTGGCCCTGTTGCACCTGTTAATCAAAGTGCCTGTAATCAGCATCTTACTGCCTGTATGGCACCGCCTGGACTCAGCATCTTACTGCCTGTATGGCACTGCCTGTAATCAGCATCTTACTGCCTGTATGGCACTGCCTGGATTCAGCATCTTACTGCCTGTATGGCACTGCCTGTAATCAGCATCTTACTGCCTGTATGGCACTGCCTGTAATCAGCATCTTACTGCCTGTATGGCACTGCCTGTAATCAGTATCTTACTGCCTGTATGGCTCTGCCTGGATTCAGCATCTTACTCTTTGTATGGCACTGCCTGGATTCAGTATCTTACTGCCTGTATGGCACTGCCTGGATTCAGCATCTTACTGCCTGTATGGCACTGCCTGGATTCAGTATCTTACTGCCTGTATGACACTGCCTGGACTCAGCATCTTACTGCCTGTATGGCACTGCCTGGATTCAGCATCTTACTCTTTGTATGGCACTGCCTGGATTCAGTATCTTACTGCCTGTATGGCACTGCCTGGATTCAGCATCTTACTGCCTGTATGGCACTGCCTGGATTCAGCATCTTACTGCCTGTATGGCACTGCCTGGACTCAGCATCTTACTGCCTGTATGGCACTGCCTGGATTCAGCATCTTACTGCCTGTATGGCACTGCATGGATTCAGTATCTTACTGCCTGTATGGCACTGCCTGTAATCAGCATCTTACTGCCTGTATGGCACTGCCTGTAATCAGCATCTTACTGCCTGTATGGCACTGCCTGTAATCAGCATCTTACTGCCTGTATGGCACTGCCTGTAATCAGCATCTTACTGCCTGTATGGCACTGCCTGTAATCAGCATCTTACTGCCTGTATGGCACTGCCTGTAATCAGTATCTTACTGCCTGTATGGCTCTGCCTGGATTCAGCATCTTACTCTTTGTATGGCACTGCCTGGATTCAGCATCTTACTGCCTGTATGGCACTGCCTGGATTCAGTATCTTACTGCCTGTATGGCACTGCCTGTAATCAGCATCTTACTGCCTGTATGGCACTGCCTGTAATCAGCATCTTACTGCCTGTATGGCACTGCCTGTAATCAGTATCTTACTGCCTGTATGGCTCTGCCTGGATTCAGCATCTTACTCTTTGTATGGCACTGCCTGGATTCAGTATCTTACTGCCTGTATGGCACTGCCTGGATTCAGCATCTTACTGCCTGTATGGCACTGCCTGGATTCAGTATCTTACTGCCTGTATGACACTGCCTGGACTCAGCATCTTACTGCCTGTATGGCACTGCCTGGATTCAGCATCTTACTCTTTGTATGGCACTGCCTGGATTCAGTATCTTACTGCCTGTATGGCACTGCCTGGATTCAGCATCTTACTGCCTGTGTGGCACTGCCTGTGTGGCGCCCCTGACCTGGTCAGGCACCACTGAGTACTGCACCCATGCTGGGGACAGTACAATACAGGTAATCCAGATGGCTGACAGGGGTGTGGAACACAGGCGCATAGTGACCAGGTCTCACACATGTACCCATGAGAGGACCCCTGGGGATCCCAGGAGGGGGCAAGCCTTCACCTTCACTGGAATAGTGGAGGGGGTAGAGCCTCCATCTCCTCTCAAGGGGTGTGGTGGAGAGTCTGGTTGCTAGGTGGCGTAGGCAAGAACAGGAGAGGAGGAGCAGTGAGCCAGTTCAGTGTAGAGTCCAGGGAGCTCAAGTGAGGAGCAGATCCCTGGAGCTGTGCAATCTGACAGCGTCCGCGCAGTGGCTACAGACGGGGGAGAACGGTCAACTAGGAGTGCTGCCTGAAAGCCAGCTTCAGCTAGAGAGTGCAACGGAGTGGGAAGTAAGGAGACTGCTAGAGAGCACCAGGCCCAACCGGGCGGCAGATCCCGAAGCGGGGATAGATTCAACTTTCTTCTGCTAAACCTGCCGGTGTGGGGCTCTTAAAGCCCACACCACAACACTACAAAAGCCGCAGCCACGTAACCACAAGTTAGGGCCCATAGGTCATAGGAGGCAAGAGGCTGGAGTGGCCTGGTCCGGGGAACAAGCACACGGCAAAACAAGAAGGGGAGAGAGGCTTGGAGCATCTTCCCTGGGTGACCCCCATAGGGACTCAAAGTCGGGGTTACCCCAAACCACCAAGGGCTAAGGAAGGCGAGTCAGTAGTCACCCTCATAAAGTCAGCCTGAAGGATACCTGGTTCCACCTGGTTCGTCCCAGCTACGCCCGGGCTACTCACCCTGCCATCAAATGTGAGTAAAAACCCTGAAAGACACTCTGCCTGTGTGGTCATTCTGCGACTTGTGGTACTACAAACCTACACAGGGCCCTGGGGCTTGCCTCACTCTCAGGAGGCTACTACATCCGACTGCACCCACCATCAGCCCCAGGCGTCCCCTAACCTGCAGTGGCGGTCCCCACTGACCGCAATACTGAGAGTGGCGTCACGATCAAAACCGAAGATTCCCTACCTGTGACCAGCACCAGCTACGTGGAGTCCCTGAAGGTATGCACCGACACTACACCTGCGGGGCTACACACCTGGATTCAGCATCTTACTGCCTGTATGGCACTGCCTGGATTCAGCATCTTACTGCCTGTATGGCACTGCCTGGACTCAGCATCTTACTGCCTGTATGGCACTGCCTGGATCCAGCTTCTTACTGCCTGTATGGCACTGCATGGATTCAGTATCTTACTGCCTGTATGGCACTGCCTGGATTCAGCATCTTACTGCCTGTATGGCACTGCCTGGATTCAGTATCTTACTGCCTGTATGACACTGCCTGGACTCAGCATCTTACTGCCTGTATGGCACTGCCTGGATTCAGCATCTTACTGCCTGTATGACACTGCCTGGACTCAGCATCTTACTGCCTGTATGGCACTGCCTGGATTCAGCATCTTACTGCCTGTATGGCACTGCCTGGATTCAGCATCTTACTGCCTGTATGGCACTGCCTGGACTCAGTATCTTACTGCCTGTATGGCACTGCCTGGATTCAGCATCTTACTGCCTGTATGGCACTGCCTGGATTCAGTATCTTACTGCCTGTATGGCACTGCCTGGATTCAGCATCTTACTGCCTGTATGGCACTGCCTGGATTCAGCATCTTACTGCCTGTATGGCTCTGCCTGGACTCAGCATCTTACTGCCTGTATGGCACTGCCTGGATTCAGCATCTTACTGCCTGTATGGCACTGCCTGGATTCAGCATCTTACTGCCTGTATGGCTCTGCCTGGACTCAGCATCTTACTGCCTGTATGGCACTGCCTGGATTCAGCATCTTACTGCCTGTATGGCACTGCCTGGACTCAGCATCTTACTGCCTGTATGGCACTGCCTGGACTCAGCATCTTACTGCCTGTATGGCACTGCCTGGATTCAGCATCTTACTGCCTGTATGGCTCTGCCTGGACTCAGCATCTTACTGCCTGTATGGCACTGCCTGGATTCAGCATCTTACTGCCTGTATGGCACTGCCTGGATTCAGCATCTTACTGCCTGTATGGCTCTGCCTGGACTCAGCATCTTACTGCCTGTATGGCACTGCCTGGATTCAGCATCTTACTGCCTGTATGGCACTGCCTGGACTCAGCATCTTACTGCCTGTATGGCACTGCCTGGATTCAGCATCTTACTGCCTGTATGGCACTGCCTGGATTCAGTATCTTACTGCCTGTATGGCACTGCCTGGATTCAGCATCTTACTGCCTGTATGGCACTGCCTGTAATCAGCATCTTACTGCCTGTATGGCACTGCCTGGATTCAGCATCTTACTGCCTGTATGGCACTGCCTGTAATCAGTATCTTACTGCCTGTATGGCTCCGCCTGGATTCAGCATCTTACTGCCTGTATGGCACTGCCTGGATTCAGCATCTTACTGCCTGTATGGCACTGCCTGGATTCAGTATCTTACTGCCTGTATGACACTGCCTGGATTGAGCATCTTACTGCCTGTATGGCACTGCCTGGATTCAGCATCTTACTGCCTGTATGGCTCTGCCTGGACTCAGCATCTTACTGCCTGTATGGCACTGCCTGGATTCAGCATCTTACTGCCTGTATGGCACTGCCTGGACTCAGCATCTTACTGCCTGTATGGCACTGCCTGGATTCAGCATCTTACTGCCTGTATGGCACTGCCTGGATTCAGTATCTTACTGCCTGTATGGCACTGCCTGGATTCAGCATCTTACTGCCTGTATGGCACTGCCTGTAATCAGCATCTTACTGCCTGTATGGCACTGCCTGGATTCAGCATCTTACTGCCTGTATGGCACTGCCTGTAATCAGTATCTTACTGCCTGTATGGCTCCGCCTGGATTCAGCATCTTACTGCCTGTATGGCACTGCCTGGATTCAGCATCTTACTGCCTGTATGGCACTGCCTGGATTCAGCATCTTACTGCCTGTATGGCACTGCCTGGATTCAGCATCTTACTGCCTGTATGGCACTGCCTGGACTCAGCATCTTACTGCCTGTATGGCACTGCCTGTAATCAGCATCTTACTGCCTGTATGGCACTGCCTGGATTCCACATCTTACTGCCTGTATGGCACTGCCTGGATTCAGCATCTTACTGCCTGTATGGCACTGCCTGGATTCAGCATCTTACTGCCTGTATGGCACTGCCTGGATTCAGCATATTACTGCCTGTATGGCACTGCCTGGATTCAGCATATTACTGCCTGTATGGCACTGCCTGGATTCAGCATCTTACTGCCTGTATGGCACTGCCTGGATTCAGCATCTTACTGCCTGTATGGCACTGCCTGGATTCAGTATCTTACTGCCTGTATGGCACTGCCTGTAATCAGCATCTTACTGCCTGTATGGCACCGCCTGGACTCAGCATCTTACTGCCTGTATGGCACTGCCTGCAATCAGCATCTTACTGCCTGTATGGCACTGCCTGGATTCAGCATCTTACTGCCTGTATGGCACTGCCTGGATTCAGTATCTTACTGCCTGTATGGCACTGCCTGTAATCAGCATCTTACTGCCTGTATGGCACTGCCTGGATTCAGCATCTTACTGCCTGTATGGCACTGCCTGTAATCAGCATCTTACTGCCTGTATGGCACTGCCTGGATTCAGCATCTTACTGCCTGTATGGCACTGCCTGGATTCAGTATCTTACTGCCTGTATGGCACTGCCTGGATTGAGCATCTTACTGCCTGTATGGCACTGCCTGTAATCGTCATCTTACTGCCTGTATGGCACCGCCTGGACTCAGCATCTTACTGCCTGTATGGCACTGCCTGTAATCAGCATCTTACTGCCTGTATGGCACTGCCTGGATTCAGTATCTTACTGCCTGTATGGCACTGCCTGGATTCAGTATCTTACTGCCTGTATGGCACTGCCTGGATTCAGTATCTTACTGCCTGTATGGCACTGCCTGGATTCAGCATCTTACTGCCTGTATGGCACTGCCTGGACTCAGCATCTTACTGCCTGTATGGCACTGCCTGGATTCAGCATCTTACTGCCTGTATGGCACTGCCTGGATTCAGTATCTTACTGCCTGTATGGCACTGCCTGGACTCAGCATCTTACTGCCTGTATGGCACTGCCTGGATTCAGTATCTTACTGCCTGTATGGCACTGCCTGGACTCAGCATCTTACTGCCTGTATGGCACTGCCTGGATTCAGCATCTTACTGCCTGTATGGCACTGCCTGGATTCAGTATCTTACTGCCTGTATGGCACTGCCTGGACTCAGCGTCTTACTGCCTGTATGGCACTGCCTGGACTCAGCATCTTACTGCCTGTATGGCACTGCCTGGATTCAGCATCTTACTGCCTGTATGGCACTGCCTGGATTCAGTATCTTACTGCCTGTATGGCACTGCCTGGACTCAGCATCTTGCTGCCTGTATGGCACCGCCTGGATTCAGCATCTTACTGCCTGTATGGCACTGCCTGTAATCAGTATCTTACTGCCTGTATGGCACTGCCTGGACTCAGCCTCTTACTGCCTGTATGGCACTGCCTGGACTCAGCCTCTTACTGCCTGTATGGCACTGCCTGGATTCAGCATCTTACTGCCTGTATGGCACCGCCTGGATTCAGCATCTTACTGCCTGTATGGCACTGCCTGGATTCAGCATCTTACTGCCTGTATGGCACTGCCTGGATTCAGCATCTTACTGCCTGTATGGCACTGCCTGGACTCAGCCTCTTACTGCCTGTATGGCACTGCCTGGATTCAGCATCTTACTGCCTGTATGGCACCGCCTGGACTCAGCATCTTACTGCCTGTATGGCACTGCCTGGATTCAGTATCTTACTGCCTGTATGGCACTGCCTGGATTGAGCATCTTACTGCCTGTATGGCACTGCCTGTAATCAGCATCTTACTGCCTGTATGGCACCGCCTGGATTCAGCATCTTACTGCCTGTATGGCACTGCCTGGATTCAGTATCTTACTGCCTGTATGGCACCGCCTGGACTCAGCATCTTACTGCCTGTATGGCACTGCCTGGATTCAGCATCTTACTGCCTGTATGGCACTGCCTGTAATCAGCATCTTACTGCCTGTATGGCACTGCCTGGATTCAGTATCTTACTGCCTGTATGGCACTGCCTGGATTCAGCATCTTACTGCCTGTATGGCACTGCCTGGATTCAGCATCTTACTGCCTGTATGGCACTGCCTGGATTCAGCATCTTACTGCCTGTATGGCCCTGCCTGGATCCAGCATCTTACTGCCTGTATGGCACTGCCTGTAATCAGCATCTTACTGCCTGTATGGCACTGCCTGTAATCAGCATCTTACTGCCTGTATGGCACTGCCTGGATTCAGTATCTTACTGCCTGTATGGCACTGCCTGGATTCAGCATCTTACTGCCTGTATGGCACTGCCTGGATTCAGCATCTTACTGCCTGTATGGCACTGCCTGGATTCAGCATCTTACTGCCTGTATGGCACTGCCTGGATTCAGCATCTTACTGCCTGTATGGCCCTGCCTGGATCCAGCATCTTACTGCCTGTATGGAACTGCCTGGATTCAGCTTCTTACTGCCTGTATGGCACTGCCTGTAATCAGCATCTTACTGCCTGTATGGCACTGCCTGGATTCAGCATCTTACTGCCTGTATGGCCCTGCCTGGATCCAGCATCTTACTGCCGGTATGGCACTGCCTGGATTCAGCATCTTACTGCCTGTATGGCACTGCCTGGATTCAGCTTCTTACTGCCTGTATGGCACTGCCTGGACTCAGCATCTTACTGCCTGTATGGCACTGCCTGGATTCAGTATCTTACTGCCTGTATGGCACTGCCTGGATTCAGCATCTTACTGCCTGTATGGCACTGCCTGGATTCAGCATCTTACTGCCTGTATGGCACTGCCTGGATTCAGCATGTTACTGCCTGTATGGCACTGCCTGGATTCAGTATCTTACTGCCTGTATGACTCTGCCTGGATTCAGCATCTTACTGCCTGTATGGCACTGCCTGGATCCAGCTTCTTACTGCCTGTATGGCACTGCCTGGACTCCGCATCTTACTCTTTGTATGGCACTGCCTGGATTCAGCATCTTACTGCCTGTATGGCACTGCCTGGATCCAGCATCTTACTGCCTGTATGGCTCTGCCTGGATCCAGCATCTTACTGCCTGTATGGCACTGCCTGGATCCAGCATCTTACTGCCTGTATGGCACTGCCTGGATTCAGCATCTTACTGCCTGTATGGCACTGCCTGGATTCAGCATCTTACTGCCTGTATGGCACGGCCTGGATCCAGCATCTTACTGCCTGTATGGCACTGCCTGGACTCAGCATCTTACTGCCTGTATGGCACTGCCTGGATTCAGCATCTTACTGCCTGTATGGCACTGCCTGGACTCACCATCTTACTGCCTGTATGGCACTGCCTGGATTCAGCATCTTACTGCCTGTATGGCACTGCCTGATTCCAGCATCTTACTGCCTGTATGGCACTGCCTGGACTCACCATCTTACTGCCTGTATGGCACTGCCTGGACTCAGCATCTTACTGCCTGTATGGCACTGCCTGGATTCAGCATCTTACTGCCTGTATGGCACTGCCTGGACTCACCATCTTACTGCCTGTATGGCACTGCCTGGATTCAGCATCTTACTGCCTGTATGGCACTGCCTGATTCCAGCATCTTACTGCCTGTATGGCACTGCCTGGACTCACCATCTTACTGCCTGTATGGCACTGCCTGGACTCAGCATCTTACTGCCTGTATGGCACTGCCTGGATTCAGTATCTTACTGCCTGTATGGCACTGCCTGATTCCAGCATCTTACTGCCTGTATGGCACTGCCTTGATTCAGCATCTTACTGCCTGTATGGCACTGCCTGGATTCAGCATTTTACTGCCTGTATGGCACTGCCTGTAATCAGCATCTTACTGCCTGTATGGCACTGCCTGGATTCAGTATCTTACTGCCTGTATGGCTCTGCCTGGATTCAGCATCTTACTGCCTGTATGGCACTGCCTGGACCCAGCATCTTACTGCCTGTATGGCACTGCCTGGATTCAGTATCTTACTGCCTGTATGGCACTGCCTGGATTCAGCATCTTACTGCCTGTATGGCACTGCCTGGATTCAGCATCTTACTGCCTGTATGGCACTGCCTGGATTCAGCATCTTACTGCCTGTATGGCACTGCCTGGATTAAGTATCTTACTGCCTGTATGGTACTGCCTGGTTTCAGCATCTTACTACCTGTATGGCACTGCCTGGACTCCGCATCTTACTCTTTGTAGTGCACTGCCTGGATTCAGTATCTTACTGCCTGTATGGCACTGCCTGGATCCAGCATCTTACTGCCTGTATGGCTCTGCCTGGATTCAGCATCTTACTGCCTGTATGGCACTGTCTGTAATCAGCATCTTACTGCCTGTATGGCACTGCCTGTAATCAGCATCTTACTGCCGGTATGGCACTGCCTGGACTCCGCATCTTACTCTTTGTAGTGCACTGCCTGGATTCAGTATCTTACTGCCTGTATGGCACTGCCTGGATCCAGCATCTTACTGCCTGTATGGCTCTGCCTGGATTCAGCATCTTACTGCCTGTATGGCACTGTCTGTAATCAGCATCTTACTGCCTGTATGGCACTGCCTGTAATCAGCATCTTACTGCCTGTATGGCACTGTCTGTAATCAGCATCTTACTGCCTGTATGGTACTGCCTGGATTCAGTATCTTATTGCCTATATGGCACTGCCTGGATTCAGCATCTTACTGCCTGTATGGCACTGCCTGGATTCAGTATCTTACTGCCTGTATGGCACTGCCTGGATTCAGTATCTTACTGCCTGTATGGCACTGCCTGGACTCAGCATCTTACTGCCTGTGTGGCACTGCCTGGATTCAGCATCTTACTGCCTGTATGGCACTGCCTGGATTCAGTATCTTACTGCCTGTATGGCACTGCCTGGTTTCAGCATCTTACTACCTGTATGGCACTGCCTTGACTCCGCATCTTACTCTTTGTATTGCACTGCCTGGATTCAGTATCTTACTGCCTGTATGGCACTGCCTGGATCCAGCATCTTACTGCCTGTATGGCACTGCCTGTAATCAGCATCTTACTGCCTGTATGGCACTGCCTGGATTCAGTATCTTATTGCCTGTATGGCACTGCCTGGATTCAGCATCTTACTGCCTGTATGGCACTGCCTGGATTCAGTATCTTACTGCCTGTATGGCACTGCCTGGATTCAGTATCCTACTGTCTGTATGGCACTGCCTGGATTCAGCATCTTACTGCCTGTATGACACTGCCTGGATTCAGTATCTTACTGCCTGTATGGTACTGCCTGGATCCAGCATCTTACTGCCTGTATGGCACTGCCTGTAATCAGCATCTTACTGCCTGTATGGCACTGCCTGAATTCAGCATCTTACTCTTTGTATGGCCCTGCCTGTAATCAGCCTCTTAGTGCCTGTATGGTACTGCCTGGATCCAGCATCTTACTGCCTGTATGGCTCTGCCTGGATCCAGCATCTTACTGCCTGTATGGCACTGCGTGGATCCAGCTTCTTACTGCCTGTATGGCACTGCCTGGACTCAGCCTCTTACTGCCTGTATGGCACTGCCTGGATTCAGCATCTTACTGCCTGTATGGCACTGCCTGGATTCAGTATCTTACTGCCTGTATGGCACTGCCTGGATTCAGCATCTTACTGCCTGTATGGCTCTGCCTGGATCCAGCATCTTACTGCCTGTATGGCACTGCCTGGATCCAGCATCTTACTGCCTGTATGGTACTGCCTGGATCCAGCTTCTTACTGCCTGTATGGTACTGCCTGGATCCAGCTTCTTACTGCCTGTATGGCACTGCCTGGATTCAGCATCTTACTGCCTGTATGGCTCTGCCTGGATCCAGCATCTTACTGCCTGTATGGCACTGCCTGGATCCAGCCTCTTACTGCCTGTATGGCACTGCCTGGATTCAGTATCTTACTGCCTGTAATCAGCATCTTACTGCCTGTATGGCACTGCCTGTATCCAGCATCTTACTGCCTGTATGGCACTGCCTGTAATCAGCATCTTACTGCCTGTATGGCACTGCCTGTAATCAGCATCTTACTGCCTGTATGGCACTGCCTGGACTCAGCATCTTACTGCCTGTATGGCACTGCCTGGATTCAGCATTTTACTGCCTGTATGGCACTGCCTGGATTCAGCATCTTACTCTTTGTATGGCCCTGCCTGTAATCAGCATCTTACTGCCTGTATGGTACTGCCTGGATCCAGCATCTTACTGCCTGTATGACTCTGCCTGGATCCAGCATCTTACTGCCTGTATGGCACTGCCTGGATCCAGCATCTTACTGCCTGTATGGCTCTGCCTGGATTCAGTATCTTACTGCCTGTAATCAGCATCTTACTGCCTGTATGGCACTGCCTGTATCCAGCATCTTACTGCCTGTATGGCACTGCCTGTAATCAGCATCTTACTGCCTGTATGGCACTGCCTGGACTCAGCATCTTACTGCCTGTATGGCACTGCCTGGATTCAGCATCTTACTGCCTGTATGGCACTGCCTGGATTCAGCATCTTACTCTTTGTATGGCCCTGCCTGTAATCAGCATCTTACTGCCTGTATGGTACTGCCTGGATCCAGCATCTTACTGCCTGTATGACTCTGCCTGGATCCAGCATCTTACTGCCTGTATGGCACTGCCTGGATCCAGCATCTTACTGCCTGTATGGCTCTGCCTGGATTCAGTATCTTACTGCCTGTATGGCACTGCCTGGATCCAGCTTCTTACTGCCTGTATGGCCCTGCTTGGATTCAGCATTTTACTCTCTGTATGGCACTGCCTGGATTCAGCATCTTACTGCCTGTATGGCACTGCCTGGATTCAGCATCTTACTCTTTGTATGGCCCTGCCTGTAATCAGCATCTTACTGCCTGTATGGTACTGCCTGGATCCAGCATCTTACTGCCTGTATGGCTCTGCCTGGATCCAGCATCTTACTGCCTGTATGGCACTGCCTGGATCCAGCATCTTACTGCCTGTATGGCTCTGCCTGGATTCAGTATCTTACTGCCTGTATGGTACTGCCTGGATCCAGCTTCTTACTGCCTGTATGGCCCTGCCTGGATTCAGCATCTTACTCTTTGTATGGCACTGCCTGGATTCAGCATCTTACTGCCTGTATGGCACTGCCTGGATCCAGCATCTTACTGCCTGTATGGCTCTGCCTGGATTCAGTATCTTACTGCCTGTATGGTACTGCCTGGATCCAGCATCTTACTGCCTGTATGGCACTGCCTGGATTCAGCATCTTACTGCCTGTATGGCACTGCCTGGATTCAGCATCTTACTCTTTGTATGGCCCTGCCTGTAATCAGCATCTTACTGCCTGTATGGTACTGCCTGGATCCAGCATCTTACTGCCTGTATGACTCTGCCTGGATCCAGCATCTTACTGCCTGTATGGCACTGCCTGGATCCAGCATCTTACTGCCTGTATGGCTCTGCCTGGATTCAGTATCTTACTGCCTGTAATCAGCATCTTACTGCCTGTATGGCACTGCCTGTATCCAGCATCTTACTGCCTGTATGGCACTGCCTGTAATCAGCATCTTACTGCCTGTATGGCACTGCCTGTAATCAGCATCTTACTGCCTGTATGGCACTGCCTGGACTCAGCATCTTACTGCCTGTATGGCACTGCCTGGATTCAGCATCTTACTGCCTGTATGGCACTGCCTGGATTCAGCATCTTACTGCCTGTATGGTACTGCCTGGATCCAGCATCTTACTGCCTGTATGACTCTGCCTGGATCCAGCATCTTACTGCCTGTATGGCACTGCCTGGATCCAGCATCTTACTGCCTGTATGGCTCTGCCTGGATTCAGTATCTTACTGCCTGTATGGCACTGCCTGGATCCAGCTTCTTACTGCCTGTATGGCCCTGCTTGGAGTCAGCATTTTACTCTCTGTATGGCACTGCCTGGATTCAGCATCTTACTGCCTGTATGGCACTGCCTGGATTCAGCATCTTACTCTTTGTATGGCCCTGCCTGTAATCAGCATCTTACTGCCTGTATGGTACTGCCTGGATCCAGCATCTTACTGCCTGTATGGCTCTGCCTGGATCCAGCATCTTACTGCCTGTATGGCACTGCCTGGATCCAGCATCTTACTGCCTGTATGGCTCTGCCTGGATTCAGTATCTTACTGCCTGTATGGTACTGCCTGGATCCAGCTTCTTACTGCCTGTATGGCTCTGCCTGGATTCAGTATCTTACTGCCTGTATGGTACTGCCTGGATCCAGCTTCTTACTGCCTGTATGGCTCTGCCTGGATTCAGCATCTTACTCTTTGTATGGCACTGCCTGGATTCAGCATCTTACTGCCTGTATGGCACTGCCTGGATCCAGCATCTTACTGCCTGTATGGCTCTGCCTGGATTCAGTATCTTACTGCCTGTATGGTACTGCCTGGATCCAGCTTCTTACTGCCTCTATGGCACTGCCTGGATTCAGCATCTTACTCTTTGTATGGCACTGCCTGGATTCAGCATCTTACTGCCTGTATGGCACTGCCTGGATCCAGCATCTTACTGCCTGTATGGCTCTGCCTGGATTCAGTATCTTACTGCCTGTATGGTACTGCCTGGATCCAGCTTCTTACTGCCTGTATGGCACTGCCTGGATTCAGCATCTTACTCTTTGTATGGCACTGCCTGGATTCAGCATCTTACTGCCTGTATGGCACTGCCTGGATCCAGCATCTTACTGCCTGTATGGCTCTGCCTGGATTCAGTATCTTACTGCCTGTATGGTACTGCCTGGATCCAGCTTCTTACTGCCTCTATGGCACTGCCTGGATTCAGCATCTTACTCTTTGTATGGCACTGCCTGGATTCAGCATCTTACTGCCTGTATGGCACTGCCTGGATCCAGCATCTTACTGCCTGTATGGCTCTGCCTGGATTCAGTATCTTACTGCCTGTATGGTACTGCCTGGATCCAGCATCTTACTGCCTGTATGGCTCTGCCTGGATTCAGCATCTTACTGCCTGTATGGCACTGCCTGGATCCAGCATCTTACTGCCTGTATGGCTCTGCCTGGATTCAGTATCTTACTGCCTGTATGGCTCTGCCTGGATTCAGTATCTTACTGCCTGTATGGCTCTGCCTGGATTCAGCATCTTACTCTTTGTATGGCACTGCTTGGATTCAGCATTTTACTGCCTGTATGGCACTGCCTGGATTCAGCATCTTACTGCCTGTATGGTACTGCCTGGATCCAGCTTCTTACTGCCTGTATGGCTCTGCCTGGATCCAGCTTCTTACTGCCTGTATGGCACTGCCTGGATTCAGCATCTTACTGCCTGTATGGCACTGCCTGGACTCCGCATCTTACTCTTTGTATGGCACTGCCTGGATCCAGCTTCTTACTGCCTGTATGGCGCTGCCTGGATTCAGCTTCTTACTGCCTGTATGGCACTGCCTGGATTCAGCATCCTACTCTCTGTATGGCACTGCCTGGATCCAGCTTCTTACTGCCTGTATGGCACTGCCTGGATTCAGCCTCTTACTGCCTGTATGGCACTGCCTGGATCCAGCTTCTTACTGCCTGTATGGCACTGCCTGGATTCAGCATCTTACTGCCTGTATGGCACTGCCTGGATTCAGCATCTTACTGCCTGTATGGCACTGCCTGGATTCAGCATCTTACTGCCTGTTTGGCACTGCCTGGATCCAGCTTCTTACTGCCTGTATGGCACTGCCTGGATTCAGCATCCTACTCTCTGTATGGCTCTGCTTCTATGGCACTGCCTTTACTTCATATTGCAAAATCCTTCCGGTTGTTCCTCTTTAAAGAGAATAATTTGATCTTGTGTTTTATGCAATAAACCTGCTGAATTTGCATCCTACAACCATGTATACATTGTATCTCTGCAGCATGTCACTATTTGGCTACAATGTATCATTATTGAGAACTTGAAATGTCGTTCTCAGCGGGGAGCCTGAGTTTACAACATAAGGCATCCACAAAAAGTCTGCTGAAGCAGAAAAGCGAGCGTGCATACATCAATCCCAGCGGGGCGTCCGCGTGCTAATCAGAAGCTATTACCGCGGCCTCGTTCGCAGGAGGGGCACATGTGGATGAACCCTACACATTACAAGGCATTAATCGCCGCCATATTCCAGAAAATCGATTTATTACGTGAAGCCGGAGTAGACCATGTGTGATCTGTATGCCGATTTACATTTCTTCCGAGGGTTAACCTGTTCCGATTCTTTCTTTCTTGGGCGTCTAACAGTATCCACCACCTCCACCACTTGGAATGATACAGATGTGTCCTTCGCTGTTTGCCTTTTTTCAAATATGGTTCAATTTCCCATTCATTTGGGGTATTTTTGGGGTGTCTTCTGCTGAAGAGGGAAGGCCAAAAAGTTACCGTGCCTATCTGGCTCGGAGAGACGCCTTTTGCAGAGGGGAAAGTGAGATTCTCCAATTTCATTACCGTTATGTGAAGGATCTAGGGCGCGATCTGCCGGGATGAACCTTTCCTTTCTCTCCATTTCATAACTCATTCTTTACGTTGTGTACAGAACATTCCCGGCTCTGAATGAGGAATTGATGCATTATTTTGTGTCCTCTTCTTCACTCTGTACCCGGAACATCTGAAGCCCTCCACTAAGTGTTATCAGGGGTGACCTCATTCAGCTTTTGCTGTAAAATGATATATTTTCCATTCCTCGTTACGAGCCATTGTCAGCCCACTCTCACCCTTTGTACATAGAAGTAAAAATCTGTGAAAGGCAACTATTTAAAAAATGTAGAGAAACTATAACTATCGCCTCGTCCTCTGGAGTCACATAATCGGGTGCAATGTTCTATGGTAAAAATAAGTTGTAAAGACTGTGACTGCACCATAATAAACTGTGGGAGGTTCGCTTTAAAAACTTTTTGGGCAAATAAAAAACATAAACGTACATTATATGTCCAATGAACAAAGATTGGTGTCTCGGATCCAGCACAGAGATAGATTAAGAAGGTTATTAACTATATTATATACAAAGGATGGCTAAGTGGCCTTGTAAGAGAACCCGAAAGACAAGAAAGGTGTCTTAAGCCCGCTACACACGCTTCAATATATCTCACAATCCGTCGTTGGGGTCCAGTTGTAAGTGACGCACATCCGGCATGGTTTGTGAGGTATCTGCGTGTGACATCTACGTGCGATCAGGATTGAACGCAAAACCGTTGATCGCAAACACATCGTATCTTTTTCTAGAATTGAGCGTTTTGTTGCACGAACCTAGTCAATTGTAACGTGTGACATCCCTCATACGATTTTGATGTCTGAGGCTATGTGCGCAGGTGTGCGCTCTGCACCGCAGCTTAAAAAAGGTCCGCTTCAGAGCGCAGCTGAAAAGCGCCTCACAATGTCTGTCATTCACTAATCTCTGTCAGTCGGTCACTATCTCTGTCCCTCACTCTCTGTCCATGTCAGTCTATCCCTCTTACCCCCTCTCTCATACTCACTGATCCCCGATCCCCGGCGCTGCACGGTGTTCACACTGCTCCGGCGGCTTTTACTGTTTTGAAAAAGCCGGCCGCCCATTAAACAATCTCGTATTCCCTGCTTTCCCCGCCCACCGGCGCCTATGATTGGTTACAGTGAGACACGCCCCCACGCTGAGTGACAGGTGTCACACTGCACCCAATCACAGCAGCCGGTGGGCGTGTCTATACTGTGTAGTGAAATAAATAATTAAATAATTAAAAAAAACGGCGTGCGGTCCCGCCCAATTTTAAAACCAGCCAGATAAAGCCATACGGCTGAAGGCTGGTATTCTCAGGATGGGGAGCTCCACGTTATGGGGAACCCCCCAGCCTAACAATATCAGTCAGCAGCCGCCCAGAATTGCCGCATACATTATATGCAACAGTTCTGGGACTGTACCCGGCTCTTCCCGATTTGCCTTGGTGCGTTGGCAAATCGGGGTAATAAGGAGTTATTGGCAGCCCATAGCTGCCAATAAGTCCTAGATTAATCATGTCAGGCGTCTATGAGACACCTTCCATGATTAATCTGTAAATTACAGTAAATAAACACACACCCCCGAAAAAATCCTTTATTAGAAATTAAAAACACAAACATATACCCTGGTTAACCACTTTAATCAGCCCCAAAAAGCCCTCCTTGTCCGGCGTACTCCAGGATGGTCCAGCGTCGCTTCCAGCGCTGCTGCATGGAGGTGACCGGAGCTGCAGAATACACCGCCGCTCCGGTCACCTCCACACAGCTAATGAAGACAGCCGCGCGATCAGCTGAGCTGTCACTGAGGTTACCCGCTGTCACTGGATCCAGCGGTGGCCACGGTAACCTCAGTGACAGCTCAGCTGATCGCGCTACTCACCTCAGTTGCTGCGTGGAGGTGATAGGAGCGGCGGTGAGTAGCGCGATCAGCTGAGCTGTCACTGAGGTTACCCGCGGCCACCGCTGGATCCAGTGACAGCGGGTAACCTCAGTAACAGCTCAGCTGATCGCGCGGCTGTCTTCAGTTGCTGTGTGGAGGTGACCGGAGCGGCTGTGTATTCTGCAGCTCCGGTCACCTCCATGCAGCAGCCCTGGAAGCGACGCAGGAGCATCCTGGATTACGCCGGACATGGAGGGCTTTTTGGGGCTGATTAAAGTGGTGAACCAGGGTATATGTTTGTGTTTTTTATTTCTAATAAAGGATTTTTTTCGGGTGTGTGTGTTTATTTACTGTAATTTACAGATTAATCATGGAAGGTGTCTCATAGACGCCTGACATGATTAATCTAGGACTTATTGGCAGCTATGGGCTGCCAATAACTCCTTATTACCCCGATTTGCCAACGCACCAGGGCAAATCGGGAAGAGCCGGGTACAGTCCCAGAACTGTCGCATCTAATGTATGCGGCAATTCTGGGCGGCTGCTGGCTGATATTGTTAGGCTCGGGGGCTCCCCATAACGTGGAGCTCCCCATCCTGAGAATACCAGCCTTCAGCCGTATGGCTTTATCTGGCTGGTTTTAAAATTGGGGGGAACCGCACGCCGTTTTTTTTATTTATTTAATTATTTATTTCACTACACAGTATAGACACGCCCACCGGCTGCTGTGATTGGGTGCAGTGTGACACCTGTCACTCAGTGTGGGGGCGTGTCTCACTGTAACCAATCATAGGCGCCGGTGGGCGGGGAAAGCAGGGAATACGAGATTGTTTAATGGGCGGCCGGCTTTTTCAAAATAGTAAAAGCCGCCGGAGCAGTGTGAACGCCGTGCAGCGCCGGGGATCGGTGAGTATGAGAGAGGGCTGCTAACTTCAGTAACTTAGGAGATTAGCGGTCACCGGTGAATCCTTCACTGGTGACCGCTAATCAGGGCGCGACAGAGACAGAGCCGCAGCATGACCGTGAAGTCAGGTGAAGTTAACCCGAGTTCATTCTGACAGTGCGGCTCTTTCTGTGTCTGCTGTCATCTGCCATTCAGCTCTGCTACATGGCTGTCTGTGTCTGCTGTCATCTGCCATTCAGCTCTGCTACATGTGTGGCGCCCCTGACCTGGTCAGGCACCACTGAGTACTGCACCCATGCTGGGGACAGTACAATACAGGTAATCCAGAAGGCTGACAGGGGTGTGGAACACAGGCGCATAGTGATCAGGTCTCACACATGTACCCATGAGAGGACCCCTGGGGATCCCAGGAGGGGGCAAGCCTTCACCTTCACTGGAATAGTGGAGGGGGTAGAGCCTCCATCTCCTCTCAAGGGGTGTGGTGGAGAGTCTGGTTGCTAGGTGGCGTAGGCAAGAACAGGAGAGGAGGAGCAGTGAGCCAGTTCAGTGTAGAGTCCAGGGAGCTCAAGTGAGGAGCAGATCCCTGGAGCTGTGCAATCTGACAGCGTCCGCACAGTGGCTACAGACGGGGGAGAACGGTCAACTAGGAGTGCTACCTGAAAGCCAGCTTCAGCTAGGGAGTGCAACGGAGTGGGAAGTAAGGAGACTGCTAGAGAGCACCAGGCCCAACCGGGCGGCAGATCCCGAAGCAAGGATAGATCCACCTTTCCCTGCTAAACCTGCCGGTGTGGGGCTCTCAAAGCCCACACCACAACACCACAAAAGCCGCAGCCACGTAACCGCAGTGAGGGCCCATAGGTCACAGGAGGCAAGCAGCTGGAGTGGCCTGGTCCGGGGAACAAGCATACGGCGAACGAAGGGGAGAGAGAGGCTGCAGCATCTTCCCTGGGTGACCCCCATAGGGACTAAAAGTCGGGGTCACCCCAAACCACCAAGGGCTAAGGAAGGCGAGTCAGTAGTCACCCTCATAAAGTCAGCCTGAAGGATACCTGGTTCCCACCTGGTTCATCCCAGCTACGCCCGGGCTACTCACCCTGCCATCAAATGTGAGTAAAGCCCTTGAAAGACATTCCTGCCTGTGTGGTTATTCTGCGACTTGTGGTACTACAAACCTACACAGGGCTCTGGGGCTTGCCTCACTCTCAGGAGGCTACTACATCCGACTGCACCCACCATCAGCCCCAGGCGTCCCCTAACCTGCAGTGGCGGTCCCCACTGACCGCAATACTGAGAGTGGCGTCACGATCAAACAAGAAGATTTCCTACCAGTGACGGAGATCCAGCTACGTGGAGTCCCTGAAGGTATGCACCGATACAACACCCGTGGGGCTTCACATCTGGCGTCACGAACAGGATAAGGACTAGACCTGTTCAGACAGGTGACCATGTGCCTGGGCGGTCCGCTTGGAAGATTGGAAGCGCCGCCATATTGCCACCATGAAAAGCGCGCTGAAAAACAACAGCAGCCCGCGCTGGAAGAAGTTACCGCCCACGAAGAGGTGCGGCTACCCAGAGATCCCCTGCAGAGTTCTGACCTTGCCGGCTATGAGAGCGGAAGCGTCCAGAGACGTCGGGACAGAAGGGAAGCCACAAACCTGCTGCTGCGGAGAGCAGAAATGGAATCCAGACGCGGATACCCAGAACCAGGCTCTGCTGCCTGGTGGTGCCGGGAGCTTGCCCTCTTCTGTGATCAGCTGGAGGCCAGGATTATGCGACGGCTCTATGAGGAACGCAGGGAGCTCCTGGAGATGGCTGCAGCGGTTCGGACCTATGAGGAGAGAGCTGCGCGGAGCCTGCCGGATCGAGCGGCGACGACGATTCAGACCCCGATGGGTGAGTCCGGTGTTGCCCCGGCTAGAACAAGAGCCCCGACCCTAGCTGCTACGACCGCGGTCCCAGAGGAGGCGCCCGGTGCGGCGACGCTGAGTGAGGCCGCAGCCACGCTAGGTGCGGCCCGCCAAGCCCAGGCCGCTGCAGCGATGCCCCGCCTGTCCCGCAGGGCTCCGACCACCACGGCAGTGCTCATCCGTGCTGCAGGTGTGACGCTGACCCAGGCTGCCACCCTGCTGAACCCAGTCCGCCAAGACCCCACCGCAGCAGCGACGCTCGTCCGCGCCGCAAGTGAGATGCTGAACCAGGCCGCAGCCCCGCCGGGTGCGGCCCGCCAAGCTCCGAACGCTGCAGCGACGTCCAGCCCAGCCTGCACGGAGCCCCCTGCAACAGCGACACTGATCCAGGCCGCCGCCATGCCGGGCGCGGCCCGCCAAGACCAGGCCGCCGCCATGCCGGGCGCGGCCCGCCAAGACCAGGCCGCCGCCATGCCGGGCGCGGCCCGCCAAGACCAGGCCGCCGCCATGCCGGGCGCGGCCCGCCAAGACCAGGCCGCCGCCATGCCAGGCGCGGCCCGCCAAGACCAGGCCGCCGCCATGCCAGGCGCGGCCCGCCAAGACCAGGCCGCCGCCATACAGGGCGCGGCCCGCCAAGAGATTGCATCACTATTTTCCCCGGCCTGCAAGGCCAGAGCAGACACCGCTCCCCAGTCCAGAGAGGTCCCTGCTAGGAAGACCCTGATAGGAGAGGACCCTGAATACTGGAAGCTGAAGGCTGACCTAGAGGCCCAGTTCCCACAAGAGATGGTGGATCGGTACCTGCTCCCTCCGTATACCCCCAAGGAGATTCAGGCAACCCCTGCAGCTGCGCCAGAGAGTCCACCGCCCAGACCAGCTGAAGAAAGCCCATCCCCAGCACTGCCACAACCAGAGTGCAGTGAAGAACTAAGGGGGAGAGGAGGCCAGGAAGCTGAGGAGCTGACTCCGGAGCCACCAGCAGTGGATCTATACTCAGAACCGGAGATGCTGCCCTATTCTCGCTGGGATGAGGAAGATCTGACCCCGTCTGCTGACGAAGATCAGCCCAAAGACCTCACCTGGGAGCCTGCAAGCATGAACCCAGCCCGCAAGACACGGCGCAGCAGAACACAGGTTGCTCCAGCACCACAATCCCCAGAGCAGAGAGAAGTCACGGTCAGAGACCTGGAGGAGAAAAGGTGCCTAAGAAGGTCCAAAGCCCAGGCCAGAGGACCCCTGTGTTATGGCGTAGTGGAAGATTTCAACTTGAAAAGTGGTTATGGCTTCATTGTAGCCCCTGGCATCAAGGAGGGGATATTTGTTAACAGGAGAGATGTAAGCGCTCATCTGCCTAGAGGACACCCTGGCAGAAATCTAAAGATGGGAGACTCAGTTCAGTTCACCAAGCATCAAGGCGAAAGGGGATTGTATGCCCTGGACGTAGCGTTATGTCCCAACAAACCTTACAGCCATCCCATGCTACAAGAAAGACAAGAAAGACAAGAAAGAAAAGGCAGAGATAAAGAAACAGATGCAGAAAAGGAAACAGATGAAGATCTAGAAAGAAAAGACAAAGAGCCTACAGATGAAACTACCTCAGAGGATGACAAGGAGCAAGAAAACAGCAGGTGCCGTAGCCCAATAGGCCAAAGCCCTGGTACCGAGGAGTAAAGTAAAGAAAGAAGTACCGAAAGTTTGACCAGTTTGACAAGTTGAAAAGTTTGCAACGTTATTGTTTAAGCATGTGCCCACAAAAACTATTGTGAGAAATAAACTTTAAGGCTATGAACTTGCTATAGCCACAAACTCTCGCAGTGTAAATAGTTACACCAGTGGCACCGCCACCAGAGCCAGCCTGTTTAGGGGCTTGGCTCGTCTGCAACCAGGAGGAGCCCGTCCGTATATAGGGCCTTGGCTCACCTGCGACCAGAGAGCACGCCTGTTTATGGGGCCTTGGCTCACCACCACAAAGAGGGTACCTGGTCAGCACCAACTGTGGAGGCCGCCTCTACATCCTGCCAGAAGGGGCTGAAGGCGCGGATCCACCAGGCCAGGTAGACCCTGAAACCACCAGCCCATGAAAGCCGCCTCTACATCCTGCCAGAAGTGGCTGAAGTCGCGGCCAACGGGAGAGGAAGATTGGAGGAAAGGTCTGGGGAAACGGATGGCCCAGACCTGGTTACCAACAGGACCGGTGACCTGCCTCCTGAGAGGGTTTTGGGTGGGTTAACGGACTTGTGGGTGGAGGGTGGTGATGTATGGTACCTGGTGCTTTTAAATATTTTACATGTTTTAATGTTTTATGCATTTTAAAATGTTGTCTTGCAGCCCGAGGACGTGCTGGTGATAACTAAGGGGGAATGTGGCGCCCCTGACCTGGTCAGGCACCACTGAGTACTGCACCCATGCTGGGGACAGTACAATACAGGTAATCCAGAAGGCTGACAGGGGTGTGGAACACAGGCGCATAGTGATCAGGTCTCACACATGTACCCATGAGAGGACCCCTGGGGATCCCAGGAGGGGGCAAGCCTTCACCTTCACTGGAATAGTGGAGGGGGTAGAGCCTCCATCTCCTCTCAAGGGGTGTGGTGGAGAGTCTGGTTGCTAGGTGGCGTAGGCAAGAACAGGAGAGGAGGAGCAGTGAGCCAGTTCAGTGTAGAGTCCAGGGAGCTCAAGTGAGGAGCAGATCCCTGGAGCTGTGCAATCTGACAGCGTCCGCGCAGTGGCTACAGACGGGGGAGAACGGTCAACTAGGAGTGCTACCTGAAAGCCAGCTTCAGCTAGGGAGTGCAACGGAGTGGGAAGTAAGGAGACTGCTAGAGAGCACCAGGCCCAACCGGGCGGCAGATCCCGAAGCAAGGATAGATCCACCTTTCCCTGCTAAAACTGCCGGTGTGGGGCTCTCAAAGCCCACACCACAACACCACAAAAGCCGCAGCCACGTAACCGCAGTGAGGGCCCATAGGTCACAGGAGGCAAGCAGCTGGAGTGGCCTGGTCCGGGGAACAAGCATACGGCGAACGAAGGGGAGAGAGAGGCTGCAGCATCTTCCCTGGGTGACCCCCATAGGGACTAAAAGTCGGGGTCACCCCAAACCACCAAGGGCTAAGGAAGGCGAGTCAGTAGTCACCCTCATAAAGTCAGCCTGAAGGATACCTGGTTCCCACCTGGTTCATCCCAGCTACGCCCGGGCTACTCACCCTGCCATCAAATGTGAGTAAAGCCCTTGAAAGACATTCCTGCCTGTGTGGTTATTCTGCGACTTGTGGTACTACAAACCTACACAGGGCTCTGGGGCTTGCCTCACTCTCAGGAGGCTACTACATCCGACTGCACCCACCATCAGCCCCAGGCGTCCCCTAACCTGCAGTGGCGGTCCCCACTGACCGCAATACTGAGAGTGGCGTCACGATCAAACAAGAAGATTTCCTACCAGTGACGGAGATCCAGCTACGTGGAGTCCCTGAAGGTATGCACCGATACAACACCCGTGGGGCTTCACACATGGCTGTCTGTGTCTGCTGTCAGCGGCCATGTAGCAGAGCTGAACGGCAGATGACATAGTAAAAACGCATCCCTACACATTACACACGCTTGTCAAGTCAATAAATAAAAAAAAAAGGGTGCCCAATGCATACGTCACAGAACACATGATCTAAAGGATCACACATAACATTGATCAATTTAACATAGACTTCTAACGCACGTGTGACAGCAAATGAACGACCTACGTGCAATCTCATAAGATCCCGTATGCAACCTGGGCGTGTCACATCGCAAATGCGATTGTACAACTAATTGCAACGTGTAAAGTGGGCTTAAGGGAAACCTCTAGAAAGGGGCCAGAATCGGTCCCGGACCAAGAGCCTCAGCAGCATTCAGGAAAGTATCATTGCAAAACCTACCCATATGACCACATGAAGGGTAAAACAATCATCTTTATTTTTATATCATTAAAATTGTGCAAATATAATATATAAAGCTGAGGGAGAGAAGGAGAGAGACAGAGGGGGAGAAAGACAGAGATAGGGAGAGTGGGAGAAAGGGAGAGAAGGAGAGTGGGAAAGAGCGATTGAGGGAGGGTGGGAGAGAGGGATCGAGGGAGAGAGGAAGAGTGGAAGAGAGCAATTGAGGGAGCGTGGGAGAGAGGGGAGTGGAAGAGAGGGATCAAGGCAGAGTGGGAGAAAGGGAGAGTGGGAGAGAACAATTGAGGGAGCGTGGGAGAGAGGGGAGTGGAAGAGAGGGATCGAGGGAGAGAGGAAGAGTGGGAGAAAGGGATTGAGGGAGAGTGTGAAAGAGGGGAGTGGAAGAGAGGGATCAAGGAAGAGTGGGAGAAAGGGAGAGTGGGAGAGAGCAATTGAGGGAGCGTGGGAGAGAGGGGAGTGGAAGAGAGGGTTCGAGGGAGGGTGGGAGAGAGGGATCGAGGGAGAATGTGAGAGAGGGAGAGTGGGTGATAGGGAAAGTAGGCGAGAGGGATCGAGAGAGATAGGGACAGTGGAAGAGTGGGAGAGAGGGATCGAGGGGAGAGTGGGAGGCAGGGATCGAGGGGAGAGTGGGAGGCAGGGATCGAGGGAGAGTGGGAGAGGGATCAAGGGAGAGTGGGAGAAAGAAGAGTGGGAGAAAGACAGAGACAGAGAGAGACTTAGTTACTATGCTGGGCAACGCTGGGTACTACAGCTAGTACAATAATAAAATGGGAAATAGTGGAAGTAAGAGAATATATAAAAAACTACATGAGTGCAAGCATTATAAACAGGTTTATATGCACAGAATATTTGCAACGTCACAGATATCAATATACTATTCAGTATTTCACACCAAATAAACCACGGGTAACAACACTTGTAATCCCTAACCTATAAAGTGCATAGTGCTGGAATAATGGGGACACGTGGGAAGTTACAAAGGGTTACTGAGCAAGGACACTGCAAATGTAAAGAAATCCAAGAGTGGCAAAATATAGATAGTTATTGCAAATAATAGCTTTAGTGTGGAAATATATATATATATATATATATATATATATATATATATATATATATATATTACCTTGTGAGACCCTTCCTGATGTATTTTTCACTGTTGCTTCTTCCTGGAGCGGCATATCATTGATGGGACAGGAAAATAACAATTTGCATAGACATAAGAGAGAAGGCAGAGAAAGAAAAGAGTAAGGTTTCTGGTTACCATACTGGTAGTGTCACGCTGGGGCAAGAGAATGTCTGGCAGGTGGCACAAAAAAGAGGGAAAACCAGGGAAGATGTAAAGGACGGCCCTCACAATAGGAGGGGGGAGAGAGGTCACCACCTCACACTCATGTGTGACTGATCCCTGCACTCCCTAATATCTCTAGATGGGTCCTTCACCCTGTGCGCCATCACGTGCCTAGACCCTCGCTGACCTTGAACTTACCCTGACTAGGGTGTTGGCCAGTTGGATGCTAGTCTCACTACTACAATAAAACAACACATGTAAGGTAAGACAAATGGCTGGAGAAAGACACTACAAAATGCACTCCTTGGTTTCTTCAGAAAAAAATTTACAGTTGCATCTGAAACGACACCATAGCTATGCAGAGACCAGCTCCTTCAACGTGGTCAGTATAGAAAATATCTATCACCGGCATGGAGTAAAGCCAGGAGTGGGTGTATAGAGTGGAAGGGCATGATGACAAAATGCTGCAGCTGTGATTTAAGGTTAAGGGCAATCTCAGCCATCAGGGGAAAAAGTCCTTAACCCCTGCAGCATCAAAAGAAAGTAAATCTACTCCAATACAAGATGTAACCTGCGGATATGACAAACTCATGACAGGTAGACATTCTCTGTTGTGGCCGTTGGCATTTCAGGACTAACAAACACCAAGCATCAGGGAATGATAATATGGCACAAGGCTCAGGGAGGATCCGTCTTGTGCTATTCCATTATTACAGGGAAATCACTTTGCATGGCAAGTGCACCCGGTGTACCGAGCAGCGTCAGAAGCTGAAAGTTAGAGAGGTTTCAGTATTTATGTTACAGTTCTAGTTAGATGCAGGTTACAGCACAAACTACATTACATTTCTGTGCCTCGCAGTGAGACTTCTGCCACCATACACAGGTATTTTGGCTAACTCCTCGTGAGCAGATGGCTCCTTGTGTCTCTGGCGTGAAGGCGCCTTCTCCAGATTGCAGTATTCAGCTCCGTCCACAGACATTCTGTAGGATTTAGATCAGCGCTCATGGAAGCCTCTTCAGAAGAGTCTGATGCTTCCCTCTGCCATTCTTGGATGTTTTTGGCTGCATTTTGGGTCATTATCCTGCTGGAGGAGCCACAGTCTGCGACTCAGACCAAGCTTTCTGAGATTGGGCAGCACATTTCATTCCAGAATGTCTTAATTTCTTAATTGTCTTCAGATTTCATTGTACCCTGCACAGATGCAAGATGCCCTGTGCCAGAGGAAGCAAAGCCACCCCAGGACTTCCCCGAGCCTCCAGCAAGTGTCACAGGAGGTACAGTGCTCTTTCCTTTGCTTCATTTTTGTATCTGTGAACACAGAGCTGATGTGACGTTGCAAAAAAAGTTCCAGTTCGGTCTTCTCCATCCACAGGACATTTCCTCAGAAGCTCTGTGACCTGTTAATATTGCGATGCAGTAATGGGTATGGTGGTAGCAAGTGCCTTTTTGCACTGGTGAGCAGCAGGAAAGAGATCAAACCCTGGCCTGAACCTTCTCGACTATTCTAGGGTTTTTGGGTAACGCCCAAGGTGCACAGCTATAGGAATAGGACAGCATAAATAGGCAGGCCTAGCTCCTCAGTGTGGTGGGTATTTGGGCTGGAAAGCTGAAGCTGGTTTTGTAGGAATAACATACCTGACTGTGTTGTTTGACAAGCAGGAGTTTTGCTTTGCATACCTGCGCGAAGTAAGACTGGGATTTTTCTGGTTGTTATCAGTGTGAATAAAACACTGAGTTTTGGACTGAAAACCTGTGTGTGTTTCTTTACTACTCCCCTGCCATTGCCGACCAGAGCGGATTCCCTACAATATGTATTTTGGCAAATCTGAGTTATTTTTTTATGTTGTGCTTTCAGCAGTGGTTTTCTCCTTGGTCGCCTTCCATAAAGTCTACTTTGGCCCAGACAGTAATGAATGGTGTGATCTGACACTGATGGACCTTGACATTGGAGTCTCCTCTATTTTCTTTGGAAGTTGTTTCTTGGAGTCTCCTCTAATCTCTTTGGAAGTTGTTCCTTACAGTCTCCTCTCATTTCTTTGGAAGTTGTTCCTTGCAGTCTCCTATCATCTCTTTGGACGTTGTTCTTTGGAGTCTTCTCTCATCTTTTAGGAAGTTGTTCCTTGGAGTCTTCTCTCATCTTTTAGGAAGTCGTTCCTTGGAGTCTCCTCTCATTCATTTGGAAGTTGTTCTTTGAAGTCTCCTCCTATCTCTTTGGAAGTTGTTCCTTGGAGTCTCCTCTCATCTCTTTGGAAGTTGTTCCTTGCAGTCTCCTCTCATCTCTTTGGACGTTGTTCTTTGGAGTCTCCTCTCATCCATTTGAAAGTTGTTCTTTGAAGTCTCCTCCTATCTCTTTGGAAGTTGTTCCTTGGAGTCTCCTCTCATCTCTTTGGAAGTGGTTCCTTGGAGTCTCCTCTCATCTCTTTGGAAGTTGTTCCTTGGAGTCTCCTCTCATCTCTTTGGAAGTTGTTCCTTACAGTCTCCTCTCATTTCTTTGGAAGTTGTTCCTTGCAGTCTCCTATCATCTCTTTGGACGTTGTTCTTTGGAGTCTCCTCTCATGATTTAGGAAGTCGTTCCTTGGAGTCTCCTCTCATCTCTTTGGAAGTTGTTCCTTGGAGTCTCCTCTCATCCATTTGGAAGTTGTTCTTTGAAGTCTCCTCCTATCTCTTTGGAAGTTGTTCCTTGCAGTCTCCTATCATCTCTTTGGACGTTGTTCTTTGGAGTCTCCTCTCATGATTTAGGAAGTCGTTCCTTGGAGTTTCCTCTCATCTATTTGGAAGTTGTTCCTTGGAGTCTCCTCTCATGATTTAGGAAGTCGTTCCTTGGAGTCTCCTCTCATCTCTTTGGAAGTTGTTCCTTGGAGTCTCCTCTCATCCATTTGGAAGTTGTTCTTTGAAGTCTCCTCCTATCTCTTTGGAAGTTGTTCCTTACAGTCTCCTCTCATTTCTTTGGAAGTTGTTCTTTGAAGTCTCCTCCTATCTCTTTGGAAGTTGTTCCTTGGAGTCTCCTCTCATCTCTTTGGAAGTGGTTCCTTGGAGTCTCCTCTCATCTCTTTGGAAGTTGTTCCTTGGAGTCTCCTCTCATCTCTTTGGAAGTGGTTCCTTAGAGTCTCCTCTCATCTCTTTGGAAGTGGTTCCTTGGAGTCTCCTCTCATCTTTTAGGAAGTCGTTCCTTGGAGTCTCCTCTCATCTCTTTGGAAGTTGTTCCTTGGAGTCTCCTCTCATCCATTTGGAAGTTGTTCTTTGAAGTCTCCTCCTATCTCTTTGGAAGTTGTTCCTTGGAGTCTCCTCTCATCTCTTTGGAAGTGGTTCCTTGGAGTCTCCTCTCATCTCTTTGGAAGTGGTTCCTTGGAGTCTCCTCTCATCTCTTTGGAAGTGGTTCCTTGGAGTCTCCTCTCATCTGTTTGGAAGTTGTCCTGGGCTCTTTATTACCATCTGTATTATCCGACTCTTAAATTTGTCATCTGTTTTCCTCAGGGAGGTCGGCTGCATACCCATAGGACGGCAGCAATTAGCTATTTATAATTATGCAGGTATATTTTTTGTCATTTTCATATTTGTATTCTAATAGACCATCTAATGAGTGTTTTATTCTTAATGCAATGTCTTCTATTTCTGTTCAGATCTTTTGCACTTCTCCTCTTTGCTCTCTTTCCTCCCCTTTGGAATTTATGGTCTTTTTTTCTGTTTTTTTTTTTAAATATGTGACAAGATCTTATCTTTAGCGGTCACATATTACATCACATACGGTATATGCACTGTTTGATGCACACAGACATGGCCAAGTGACTGTTGTTACTATGGTGTCAGAATACCTTGACTTTGATTGGCCAGCATCTGCGCATGTGTGACGCCCTGGACTAGTCAGGTTGTCCCAGGTAGTCCCATGCACACACACCCCCCTCCCTAAAAAGGTGACAGTAGCCAAACTTCAAAACCTTGTCACCACCCTCTCGGTTTGATGTCCACACCAGGGGGGTGGAGCCAGGTGGTTGGCTCCACCCACCAAGGAGTTCACAGGCCTGGAGGCGGGAAAAAGCAGTGGAGTTCTTGAGAGTAGTTGGAGAGAGTAGTTTGACAGTGGAGGAGAGAAGTCAAGTTCAAGGGCAGACCTGTGACCAGGCCTGCCGATAGTCTACTCAGGTGGCTGGGTTGGAGCCCAGTCACCTCTGGCAAGGAGGCAGACGGTGGTGGCCGCCTGCAGGAGCTGGGATTACAGCTGGTGGAACCGTAGGAACGGGGGTCAGGCGGTGGCCCGCCAGTACCGAACCGGGGAACCGATTGGAAACCAAAGCACCAGGAGGGGTACTCAGACCCAGTATGAAACCCAGAATCCACAGGGCTGAGTCGAATCAACTGATTGAGGACTGGACTTTAAGACCTTTCCCACACAAGACCCGACTGAAGACAACAGCCCAACCATTAAGGTAAAACCACCGCCAAGGCATAGAGACCCAAGGAGCCAGCGTCTGCGGGCAAAGAGGGCTCTACCAAGACCCAGCAAGCCGGGGAGCGGACTACCGTTGCTCAGGCATAGGAGTCAAAACATTCACATAAGGAGGTGCAGGAGAAAGGCGGAAACCACCAACCTGTTAAGGGAGAAGCTGCAGCCGGCTGCGGGCCCCATTCATCATCCCGTTTGGTTTACCAGAGATTCCAGTGTGTTGTGTCATAGTGAGTACACCAGTGCCTTCGGGCCGCGCACCGCACCGCACCAGCACCCAGCACGCACCCGTCCCCATGCCTCAGCACCTTCCCCGGGCCCCTGGGACCATCACTCCCCTACCCACAGAGGGGTCAACACCAAGCTGCGCAACACCGTCCCCGGGAGGCTTAGTCAACAGCAGCGGTGGTGTCCATCCATTCACCACAACCCGTGGGTGGCGTCACGAACTTACACCCCTACCAAGCCACCGCGGCCCCGGCTGTGGAACTCCCCACTAAAGTCCCTGCGTGTAGCGCCAACCCCCTTGCAGAGCGACGTGACCCCCGGGTCCGTGAGGAGCTCGAGCCAACCGCCGAACGAGCACAGATCCAAGCGGCTCGGCAGCCGGCCAAGCCCGCGGGGCGGTACACATGCGTGATGTGAATCAGCACACGCATACAGCTCAGTGGGTTCGTTATTGGATGCCAAGATGCATAGATGCCTGGCCGCAATATGTAGGTCCGTTTTTGGAAATAGGAATGTGCGGAATGGAAGATTGTTACAACGTGATCTTTTTGTCTCAAAGGTTTGTTTTTTGCTATGTTTTATAATATTAGCCTATGTCAAATATATACTGCTCAAAAAAATAAAGGGAACACTAAAATACCATTTTGTTGTTTAAGTGTTCCCTTTATCTTTTTGAGCAGTATTTATATATTTGACATAGGTCAATACACTGATATTTGTGTATATGGCAGAATAATTCAGTTTCACCAGCTATCACCTGTGTTGGACGCTGTCTATCATCTCAGCAGTATCTACAGGATAGAACATCAATACCTGATCGGTCATTTGTTCCCGGTACTGGAATGCCTCAGTTATGGAGATGCACACAACAGGTTCTTTAACCATATAGTGGCCGCAGTTGGATATGGCATATCTGTCCATTGTTTCAATCAATAACGATGGATGTGCAGTACCTAGCTGCGGCCACTATTCTATTCATGAAGCTGTGTAGTTCTGCAGATAAGATGATCTAGCCGCCGCTGGCATCGCATACACCTAATCTGTGGGAGTGCCAGGTGTCAAAACTACAAAGATCAGACACTGATAACCTATTCTAAGAATAGGAGATCAATATTCTCAGACACACCATTTAATCTTTTGAATAATATGTGCAGCTGTAGTAACAGAAAGATGAAGCTGTTTGGAGACATCTTATAGCTTTTACCTCTAACATGTTTGACTATAAATTTCTTTCTAATCTCTTGAGACAACTCTCTCCCAATCTTTCATTGCAGTACTGTCACGAGGGTACCACGATGGAGAGTGGTCCCTCCTATTTCTGGTGCCAGGAGATCACAGAGCAGGGCTTCATACACATTTGCTCAGGTTAATACTGCTGGTTGTGCAGATTCTCCTTTATCCAGTGCTGCTAGGGCTATGTAGATCCTATGGTTTCCTGAACTCTGAATGAAAGCAATAAGTAGCTGTTCTCTATTGCTAATTAGCTCTGCAATAAAGACTTCCCTCCTAGAAACTGCTGGTGATAGTTTCTGCTTAGCTTCCCTCTAGAGGGAACCTGTGAGCTGTGGACTAGGAAGCCATTCAGAGAACGTTTGCTGGGTGAAAGTGGTATTGAGTTTTTCACTTCCTTTGTTCTTTTTGTTTTTTCCCCTTTGGTATATTCCTTATTATTACCTCCTGTTGTTTGGAGTGATTTGTATGATTGCTTTTTATTTTACCTCTGTCTGTCTAATCCTCTCTGTGTCTTTAACCTAGAGAGGGACTAGCATTCCCACTGCCTTTCACACTATACAGGGCTGAGTCCAAGGAAAGACAGGGATAGGCACGTGATTGGCGATGGGGTGAAAGAACCCATACAGGGATGATGTTAGGGAGTGGAGAGATCAGTCTCAGGTCAGTTTAGGAGGTGACCCTGCTCCCCTTTTCCTAGTGCCCACCATTGTATTGTTTACCCTGTGTCTTGCAGAGCTTGCCGGGGTTTCCCGTGTATCTGGCGGAACCCTGGTAGTTACTGTGTAAGGCCTCCATCACACTCACGTGCCTCCGGTATGTGTTTTCCTTTTTTTACATGTACCGGAGTCATGTACACATGGGAACCTAGGTAATCCTAATGTTTTGGACACACGTAAGTATTTAGTAACGGAGCGTGTGTCCGTTCCGTACTTGCGTGTGTCCGTGAGTTCCATACGCTGACATGTCAGTTTTTCTCCGGCAGCACGGGTGTCACACGGCCCGCACCCGTACTACACGTTTGTAGTGTGGATGCGGTTCCGTGTAACACGCGCCGGAGAAACACACGTGTCAGGTTAAAAATAAAAAAACACACACTCACCTTCACGAGTCCTCCTGTCTTTGCCGCGACTGTCCCCTGCATCCGTCCCCCAGTGAATTTGAACAACGCTTCTTCTTCACTGGGGGCCGGAAGCAGCAGCAGCAGGGCGTGGCCTGTGGCGGACGCTGTCATTCAGCACCACAGACAGCTCCGGAGGAAAAAGGTAAGGCGGGACTTTCCGTTCTCCGTGTGTTATTACGTATAACACACGGAGAACACGTACGTGCCATAAACACGGCACACGGGGAACAAACCACCCCTTTAACACGTACATGACAAAAACGTTACGTTTTGTCACGTAAGTGTGGCAGAGGCCTAACAGGTACACACTGATAACAAACAGCACAGTGACTACTTTTCACCCTGTGAATAGACGACTGACTGATTACAAGTCTGTAGACACCTGAGATGCTAATTACAGGACACATCTTAGTTTCACATGTCCCTGTGGTCAAATTATTTTTAATCTTTTCTAGGGGGATCATCTTTTTTGTTCAAACCGTATTTATTAGTTGTTTTTTTCTGTTGGACCAAAATTCAAAAGTAAAGTCTGATTCTCATTAGTTGTTATTCAGTAAATTAAAATTGAAAATTACATTTGTTGGTTTAAAATTATTTCAATGACAATTATGGGCTTTCCTTACTGTAACAAAAGGCACCAACAATATTATCCTCTTCTACGGCTACATTAATCTCAAGCTAACTTCAAAAGGAGAGATCAGAGCCGCAGAAGTAGTGTATGTCCTACCCGGAGCCTCCGAGACCTCGGGCATTTGGAGAAGTTCAGTGAGAATCCGGGGAGATAGGCAAACAGTCTTTATCACACATAATAACGAGCCACTTGTTTCTGAACAGGGTCCTGACCGCAACGTACAATGCGATGTGCAACAACACCAAAGGCAAATCCTCACTCCTCCGCTCATCTTTTTATAGAACCTCTTGCTGATCATGGATGTTTTGACACATTGTGAATATATTACTGGACTGGAATGAAATGTCTGGATAAATACTAAATTAAATTCATTTTTTGTAACAAATGAAAGGAGAACACCTCGCCCTGGACTAGTCCGGAACACATTTGATGCTGGAGAGGGGTCAAAGTGGAGTTGGGCACCATCATTACTTACAAAGCCTCCATGGTGCGAGCAGATCCTAAATATCTATGACTATGACCATCAGACTGTATGGACCATTGTTATGATATGGAAAATAGCTTTTCTTTACTAAAATATGGAAATTGAGAGCCCAAGCAAGGCCCCAGAGCCTTAACCGTAAATGGTAGATAAGCAACAGTTGTATGGTAGGATGAAGGGTCGTCTGTCATATGAGCTGATAATTACAGGTTGGATTACAATCACAGGTAACATCTATAGAGAACACAGAATCTACCATTCTTAATAGGTGATGTTACAGCTCACCCCCTCCCCCGTCATGCAGAATGACATTTGTCCGTGGTCTAATTATAAAGTCCCTGACTATCAATATCTGCCTGTTATCTAATTATAAGGTCCCCAACCACCAACATCTGTCTCTCCCCTAATTATAGAGTCCCTACCACCAACATCTGTCTCTCCCCTAATTATAGAGTCCCTATCACCACCATCTATCTGTCCTTTAATTATAGAGTCCCTACCACCTCCATCTGTCTGTCCTTTAATTATAGAGTCCCTACCACCGCCATCTATCTGTCCTCTAATTATAGAGTCCCCAACCACCAACATCTGTCTCTCCCCTAATTATAGAGTCCCTACCACCACCATCTGTCTGTCCTCTAATTATAGAGTCCCTATCACCACCATCTCTCTGTCCTTTAATTATAGAGTCCCAACCAACACCATCTGTCTGTCCTCTAATTATAGAGTCCCTATCACCACCATCTCTCTGTTCTTTAATTATAGAGTCCCTATCACCACCATCTCTCTGTTCTTTAATTATAGAGTCCCTACCACCATCTGTCTGTCCTCTAATTATAGAGTCCCCGACCACCAACATCTGTCTGTCCTCTAATAATAGAGCTTCCTACCACTAACCTATGTCTGTCCCCTAATTATAGAGTGCCCTACCACCACCATCTGTCTGTCATCTAATTATAGAGTCCCCTACCACTAACATCTGACTGTCCTCTAATTATAGAGGCCCTACCACCAACATTTGTCTGTTCTCCAATTATAGAGCCCCCTATCACCACCTTCTGTCTGTGCCCTAATTATAGAATCCTCTACCACCAAAATCTGTCTGTCCTCTAATTATAGAGATCCCCTACCACTAACATCTGTCTGTCCCCTAATTATGGAGTCCCTACCACCACCATCTGTCTGTCCTCTAATTATGGAGTCCCTACCACCACATCTGTCTGTCCTCTAATTATAGAGATCCCCTACCACTAACATCTGTCTGTCCCCTAATTAAAGAGTCCCTACCACCACCATCTGTCTGTCCTCTAATTATGGAGTCCCTACCACCACATCTGTCTATTCCCTAATTATAGGGTCCCTACCACCACCCTCTGTCTGTCCTCTAATTATGAAGTCCTCGAGCACCACCATCTGTCTGTCCTCTAATTATAGAGTCCCTACCATCACCATCTGTCTGTCCTCTAATTAAAGAGTCCCTATCACCATCATCTGTCCAGCTTTTGCTGCCCTCCTTCCTACAGCAGCCATTTTCCTGGTTGCTAGGAGCAACGTGTGCTGTAGTGATCTAGGCCCGGGCCTAGCTTCCTAATATCAGCCACTTCCCCCTCTTCCCTTCACAATCCCCTCGGCACAGATAGTGTCCATGGGCTGCCCCCGGAGATGATTTGTAGCCTTCTTCTCCAGCGTTGTGGCTCCTCATCAGTCTATCTTCAGGTGTTGTTGCCTTTGTGATTGCTCTGCTCCCCTAGTTTGCCGCCATCTTGTCTGACACTATCGCAGAGCACACACCGCAGCGTCCCCCGGCCTGACTGTCAGCGCTGTGTCTATACATATTCATTTTCTCCGCTTTCAGTCCTCGGCCTTCCTTCACTTCTCTCCGCATTAAATGTCTGTTTTCCACATAACTTTGTATAAATCCCCTTCATGTTGAAAAGCGCGTTAAAGTATAAAAAGGATCATTTCTCTTTGAGCAATCATTCAGAAAACAAAAAGTCCAAGGAATAAAGACTCGCCGCTTCCAGAACGCAGAATTTAATTGTCATAATTCCGTCTTATGATCGTGGCTGCGCGTTCCCTGGTGGCCACCAAGTTGCTCTACTTATAATTGCAAAGGACAGAATGTGCCAAGATCTGAACCTGGCAAGACTTGAAACTGTAAGAAAACATAACCCAAAAAACAGCTGCACTCTGAAATGCTATAATATGTAAGCATTAAATAGATGAAACTGGAATGGCATTACTGCTATAGAAACTATGTGCAAAAATGAGGCACTTAGGGCAGAAATTGGCCAATTCATGAGAGCCCAACAGCCAGCGACAAGGTGTATCGTTTTTTTTTGGGACCCTAATCTTATAAGCCTCTACCCAGTCTGAAAGCCTACAATTGCATGGGGTATTCCAAAAGGAGAAACAAACCCCCCCCCTGAAATTTAGTCATATTTGAAATGAATAAAACTAATGTTTATTGTTAACAAGTATAGCTGGTCAAACTCGCAGAAAACCGGGACAGGCGGGTCCTTGCTGAATTGTTAAAAAAAAACAGATCTGGTACCCATATATGTCTATGGGAACCAGAATCCGGAGATAAAAAATGTTGGTAGAAGGGATAGGGGGGTAGGAGCATGCGCGGTGTACTCACCGAACCTCCGTCATGGCAGCAAGCTACCTCCAGGTTACAGTTTCCCTTCCGGAGCCGACAATTAACCCTCATTAAATATTCACTGCTTTCCCTGCCCACCAGCGCGTGTAATTGGTTACAGCTAAATGCGCCCCCACCCTGAGTGTCAGCGTGTCAGCTGACTGCAACCAATCACAGGCGCCAGGACAGCCGATGGGTGGGGAAAGCAGTGCAAGTGTTTGCGGTGAATATCGTGGTATAAAAATAAATGAATAAATAAAACAATCGGCGCAGGGTCCCCGTATTCTGATACCAGCACAGATAAAGCCCATGGTTACAGGCTGCAGCCCCCAGCTGTCTGGCTTTATCATTGCTGTGTATCAAATTAAAGCTGGAGTCACACACTTGCACGAGTCGCTCATTGCATCACCCGGCAGCCACACACTCTTCTGACAGGAGCGTCCATCTGCATGTATTTCTATGCAGCTGCACGCTTGTGTCCAGAGAGTGTGTGGCTGCCGGGTGATGCAATGAGAGAGTCGTACAAGTCATACAGTTCTTGTGAGCCGGAGGCACACTTGTGCGAATCTCGCATCACATCACCTGGCACGGCCTGACGCTCTCCAGACATGAGCATCCAGCTGCATAGAACTACATGCGGCTGACCCGCTCCTGTTAGGATAGTGTGCGGCCGTGCTGGATGATGCAATACAAGACTTGTGCAAGTCCCTCGCAAGTGTGACTCCGGCCTAAGAGGAAGCATATGCGGCTTTTTTTTTTTAATTGTTTAAATAATTAAAAAAATGACATGGGTTCCCTCCAAATTTTGATACCCAGCCAAAATAAAGCCTCACAGTTGGGGCTGTATTCTGAGGCTGGAGACCCAGTTTACAAATAGCAGCCTCTAGTCACCCGGAATTGCTGCATCCATTAGATGTGACAATTCCGGTGCTTTACTGGATCTTCCCGAATGCTCTGGTGCGGTGGCAATCAGGGTAATAAGGGGTCAATAGTGCACAGCTGCTACTAAACCCTAGATTTATGATTGCAGGTGTATATGAGATACTGATAGGGACCTTAGATTGTGAGCCCCAATGGGGACAGTATTGCTGATGTATGTAAAGCGCTGTGGAATTAATAGCACTATATAAATGAATAAATTATTATTATAATTATTATTACCCGCATCACTAACCTGTAAGTGAAAGTAAATAAACACAGGCACCAAAAAATCCTTTATTTAGAATAAAATACAAAAAACATACCCTCTTTCACCACTTTATTAACGCCCAACACACCTTCCAGGTCCAACATAATCCTCACGAGATCCCATGACGATTCCAGCTCTGCTACATCTGAATATCACAGCGAGCCGCCATCGAGCATGACCTCTCTCTGTGAGCTCCAGAGAATGAATGATAAGCCGCAATGAACGGTGACAGGAGGTAGGGAGATGCGTCACACAGGGTGGGGGCGCATTTGACTGCAGCCAATCACAGACACCAGACAGGCTGGTGGGCGGAGAAAGCCGTGCATGAAATGAGCGGCACAGGGAGGCAGCAGGAGCAGCGTACAGTCGGGTCGGAGCCTCAGTAAGTATGAAGTGCTTGCTTCCTTCTTATTTTCTTTATTTGTCTTTATTTTTTTAAAATTTTTCGAGATTTGGATCAATAGCTGGAATCCTGGGCCCGGCACCTGGGCAACTTTAAAACCACGCGGATCCAGACTTTTTCAGTCCTGGTCCGCCAGTTCTAATAACAAGTAAACATGATGTGATCAATATGAATAGTAGAATTGGAAAGTGGAAATGTAGGACCAATAGGTGTGTATGTAACCAGGCACTACATAGCAGGTTATAAGTGAGCAGATAACGGCAGAAGCCTGTATATAGCACATAGTCATATTGGTATCCTCACATGTGAGAGGTGTTAGTCGACTGTGCACATGTGACCTAAGTATATATGCAAAAAAAGTATTGGTAGAAAGGGGAATATATATATACACTACAGTTCAAAAGTTTAGGGTCACTTAGATATTTCCTTATTTTTGAAAGAAAAGCACATTTTTTTCAATGAGGCTAACATTAAATTAAACAGAAATCCCCTCTATACATTGTTATGTGGTAAATGACTATTCTAGCTGCAGACATCTGGTTTATAATGCAATATCTACATAGGTGTATAGAGGCCCATTTCCAGCAACCACCACTCCAGTGTTCTAATGGTACATTGTGTTAGCTAACTGTGTTAGAAGGCTAATGGATATTTAGAAATCCCTTGTAAACCCTTGTGCAAGTATGTTAGCACAGCTGAAAACAGTTTTGCTGATTAGAGAAGCTATAAAACTGACCTTCCTTTGAGCTAGTTGAGAATCTGGAGCATTACATTTGTTAATTCCATTAAACTCTCAAAATGGCCAGAAAAGGAGAACTTTCATGTGAAACTCGACAGTCTATTCTTGTTCTTAGAAATGAAGAATATTCTATGCAAGAAAATGCCAAGAAACTGAAGATTTCCTACAGCGGTGTGTACTACTCCCTTCAGAGGAGAGCACAAACAGGCTGTAACCAGAGTAGAAAGAGAAGTGTGAGGCCGCGCTGCACAACTGAGCAACAAGACAAGTGCATTACAGTCTCTAGTGTGAGAAATCCACGCCTCACAGGTCCTCAAGTGGCAGCTTCATTACATAGTACCCGCAAAACGCCAGTGTCACCGTGTACAGTGAAGAGGCGACTCCGGGATGCCGGCCTTCAGGGCAGAGTGGCAAAGAAAAAGCCATATCTGAGACTGGCTAATAAAAGGAAAAGATTAATATGGGCAAAAGAACACAGATATTGGACAGAGGAAGATTGGAAAAAAATGTTATGGACAGACGAATCGAAGTTTGAGGTGTTTGGATCACACAGAAGAACATTTGTGAGATGCAGAACTACTGAAAAGATGCTGGAAGAGTGCCTGACGCCTTCTGTCAAGCACGGTGGAGGTAATGTGATGGTCTGGTGTTGCTTTGGTGCTGGTAAAGTGGGATATTTGTGCAATGTAAAAGGGATTTTGAATTATGAAGGCTATCACTCCATTTTACAACGCCATGCCATACCCTGTGGACAGCGCTTGATTGGAGCCAATTTCATCCTACAACAGGACAATGACCCAAAGCCACCTCCAAATTATGCATGAACTATTTAGGGAAGAAGCCGGCAGCTGGTATCTCTCTGTAATGGAGTGGCCAGCCCAGTCACCAGACCTCAACCCTATAGAGCTGTTGTGGGAGCAGCTTCACCGTATGGTACCAAAAAGTGCCCATCAACCCAATCCAACTTGTGTGAGGGGGGGAAGCATGGGGTGAAATATCTCCAGATTACCTCCGCAAATTACCAGCTAGAATGCCAAAGGTCTGCAAAGCTGGAATTGCTGCAAAGGAGCATTCTGTGCCGAAAGCAAAGTGTGAGGAGAAAATTATTATTTCCAGTAATAATCATTATTTCTGACCTCATCAATGTATGGACGATATTCACTATTCATTATGCAACTCATATGATAAATACAAGTATGGGAAAGACAATTGTCTGGGGGACCCCAAAGTTTTGGACTGTAGTATATATATATGTATATACCAAAAATTTGGACACACCTTCTCATCTCTAGAACAACTGTTAAGAGGAGACTTTGTGCAGCAGCCTTCATGGTAAAATAGCTGCTAGGAAACCACTGCTAAGGACAGGAACAAGCAGAAGAGACTTGTTTGGGCTAAAGAACACAAGGAATGGACATTAGACCAGTGGAAATCCGTGCTTTGGTCTGATGAGTCCAAATTTGAGATCTTTGGATCCAACCACTGTGACTTTGTAGAAAAGGTGAACGGATGGACTCTACATGCCTGGTTCCCACCGTGAAGCATGGAGGAGGAGGTGTGATGGTGTGGGGGTGCTTTGCTGGTGACACTGTTGGGGATTTATTCACAATTGAAGACATACAGAACCAGCATGGCTACCACAGCATCTTTCAGCGGTGTGCTATTTCATCCAGTTTGCGTTTAGTTGGATCCTCATTTATTTTTCAACAGGACAATGACCCCAAACACACCTCCAGGCTGTGTAAGGGCTATTTGACTAAGAAGGAGAGTGATGGGGTGCTACGCCAGATGACCTGACCTCCACAGTCACCAGACCTGAACCCAATCGAGATGGTTTGGGTAAGCTGGACCGCAGAGTGAAGGCAAAAGGGCCAACAAGTGCTAAGCATCTCTGGGAACTCCTTCAAGACTGTTGGAAGACCATTTCCGGTGACTACCTCTTGAAGCTCATCAAGAGAATGCCAAGAGTGTGCAAAGCAGTAATCAGAGCAAAAGGCGGCGACTGTGAAGAACCTAGAATATAAGACATATTTTCAGTTGTTTCACACTTTTTTGTTAAGTATTTTATTCCACATGTGATAATTCATAGTTTTGATGCCTTCAATGTCAATCTACAATTTTCAGAGTCATGAAAATAAAGAAAACTCTTTGAATGAGAAGGTGTGTCCAAACATTTGGTCTGTACTGTATATATACAGTATACATACACCTTAAAGTGACGTGCATATGAAATAGTGAAAATTGTTAACTGAACTTGGTATAAAGTGTAGAATGAAGTGTTTAGCAAGTGATAAGGTGCTATGTGCCTAGATATAAAATAAAGTGACATGGATGTGCTGCACAAAAGAGACAGCAGCATACATATTGGATATTGCATCACATATTTTATGTGTAAAGGGGTATTGTAATTAATACTACATAAGCATGTGCTGGGTATGTACGAATTGCGTATAGCCACTGTTATTGTGACGGGGTGTGAGTGGATAACAGGGGACCAGGGCTCCTAATCTGGCCTTCTGGCTAGGGGACCCTAGCTGTCCCTAATGCCAGAGATAAACCTGATAGTAAAGATGTCTGGGCCGCCTTCCTTGCCCTGCTGCTGGGCAGCCCTGATCTAACGCCTCCTCTCTCCTACTCTAGGGAAGGGCCAGAACAGGAGTGGTTGAACACACATATATGGACAAATGGGGAAACCAAAACTCTATCATACAGCTAGAATATATGGAGATATAAGACAATATGTGAAAAGGAGGAAATAAAGAGCAGGGAGGAAATAACCTGACGATTAGAGGATTTCCAGAGCACACCAAGCAGCATGTAATAAATCACAAACAACTGAAACACAACAGTACACGGTCCGGATTAACAAAAGCTATAGTAGGCATGGGAAGACAGATTCCTCCATCTTAAAAGGGTGGAGAGTAACTGTGATAGGTGTCCTGCAACATGTGATGGGAAAGGTAACTAGCAGGCTAGTAGAAATTAAGTCCTGATAGCCCAATCACTAATGAGCACACAGGTGGTCACTGTCCGAGCCTGCCTGTGCAACTCAGAATCACCAGAGAAACCATAGTTTGGAGTGTCAGAGTCTGTGGTCTGAACAGCATCTGATGCCGCCATGACACTCGGCGAGTTTAGAGCCAAACGCCATGTGACAGTTTTCCTCGGCATGGTAGGTACAGTAGCAGATGCACAAAATACACATAGAGGCAATGTGTGAAGGGTAAATACCTGTAAGTATCGTCTTGAAGGTATGCAATGCCTAAACCCAATGTGCGTTTCGCTGAGCAATGTCACCTTCATCAGAGGTTGTGGCTATCACAAATGCCAAGACTTTAAAAAGGCAGGGACATCCAATCACCAGTGAGCTAGCACTTTGGCCAATTCATGAGAGCCCAACAGCCAGTGACAAGGCATACCTCTATTTGTTGGGACCCTAAGCTTATATGCCTCTACCCAAGCTGAAAGCCTACAACTTTAAGGCCAGGAAGGATCCAGTGAAAACACCCTAGGCTGATGGGTATGTGGCTTGCATGGGCTCACAACCCACACTACACAAGTCCACATACCCAACCAGGACCAGTTCTTTCATGTAGCATGCCAGGGCATTCGGAGTCAATCCCTTGCACATGACTACCTCCCTGCACAACTCTACAGATGTAACATGAAAAAAGTGGAAACGTTCATGGGATATGAATACTTGTCAATGCACTGTATGTTTTAATAACCACACAGACCAAATCCAGTTGATTGTAGCGCCTTTTGCTCTAGTTAAGCCTTTTCATGTCACAGAAATGATAGGTAACTGAGCAGGGGCACCTAGACTGGCCCTCAGACTGGGGACCCTGCGCTGTCCCTTATCCCAAAGGTATGCTTAATGGTAGCGAGGTCTGTACCGTCAGTGTGATCCTAATTCCTATCTGTACCCTAATCTAACACCCCCTCTCCCCCACATCTGGGTAGGGCTGTGACAAAAGTAACAAACCCCACAAATAACGCAAACAGGGGAGAACCAAAACACATACATACTGCAATCAGACCCAGGGTAGAAACAACACATGCACAGGAAGAAATAATATACAGGGAAGAAATAAACTGACAACAGAGATATTTCCGCAGCACACCAGATATCATACTGATACCAGTAACTGGATCACACGCTAAGACCGGAATCGCTGGAACTATTATCGGCGATGAGGAACTGGATCCACCAACTTATAATGGCTGTGAGTGGTCATAAGCAACTTGAGCTCAACAGCAGTTCACAAGCCAGCAGGAATTAACATAAAACAGCCGACGTACGACTCTGGCTGAACAACAAAGAGACATCAGACTCTGCAGTGTGAACAGAGTCCAACACCGCCATGACACCTATCAAGTGCAGAGCAGAAAATTGCATGACATTTTACTCTAAACTATTATTATGGTTGGTCTTTTATCTGAAGGAGCGGGTGTATCCCTCATTATTTTTAGACCATTATAATTCAAGTAAAATATAAAATTTTGTACTGTGTTAGCCAGTAGAGATAAAAAAAATAGTTTCAAAGAACTGAGAGTGCTCAGTGGTTGATACCTTTTAATGGCTAACTGAAAAGATGGAAAATATATAGCATGTATTCGAGACTACGCAGGACAATAAAACTTTCACACTCCTTATCTATGAACTGCTGCAATATTTACTGCCACAACTGCTCGTCCCCTTGCCATGCTAATAGTTCTGCTTCACATAACTTGTCTTATTTACTGCCCCATTCTATGTCCTGTTGTGTATAAATATGTGACTCTTCAGATTTTGTGTTATACTGAGCCTGATGAAGAGACCAGAGTAGTCCCGAAAGCTGCTATATATTACCATTCTTCAGTTAGCCATTAAAAGGCATCAACCACTGAGGTTGAAACATTTTTTTTAGACCATTATAATTATTTTTATGCTATCTATTCCAAGCTATTTTCCTGTAAGTTTTTCCTACTGGAAGACATGTTGATAATGTGGCGCCCTGGACAAGCCAGGGGCCACAGAGCACAACACCCACACACCCCACACTCCCGGTCAGTCACACCGAAGTCAGACACAAAACCCTTGTTGCCTTCCTCCAGGGGCTGATGATCACACCAGGGGGTGGGCCAGGCGGTTGGTCCCGCCCACCGAGGAGTTCACAGTCCTGGAGGCGGGAAAGGAGTCAGTTAAGCTAGGGAAGTGAAAGTGGAAGGAGGGAAGCAGTAAAGGAGCAGCCTGAAGTTAGTCCGGGTGTGTGGCCCGGACGGATCAGCAAGGTTGGCAGATGGTGGTGACCGTCTGCAGGAGTGGCCTATCAGAGCTTACCGTAAAGACCGTGGACGGGCGGTGGCCCGGCGGTCCCGGACCGGTACGCGAAGAGAAGCCAGCACCATCTGGCAGGGGCTTACGGACCCTGGCAAGGCTAGGAGTCACCGTGAATTTGCTGAATTCGTTAGTGAAGGGAGCCTCCTGGATTTCCCAACAGCCAAGTCCTGACAGAAGGCAACAGTCCAACCAAAAGAGGGAGACACCGCCACCGCCAAGGCAACTGTTTCTCAGGGCCAGAGCCTGCGGGCAAAAGGGGCTCCTCCAGCCCATATCCAAGCTGGGTAGCGGGTAACCGGTGGGAACCCATCGGAACCATCTACCGTACTTAGGTGCAGGGAAAGGCAGTCACCATCAACCTGCCGGGAGAAACAACACCGCAGCCGTCTGTGGGACCCGTCCATCCAGCCGTGTGTTTTACCGAGAACTGTGTCCTCATCATTGGGCTGAGTGAGTACCACCGTGCCGTACGGCACAGCGCTGCCCCCGCGACCCTGCACCTCACCAGGCCCCGTAACCCGCCTGCCATCCATCCCTACCCCATCACCGGGCCCCGGGACAACCAACCCCCTACCCACGGAGGGGAGAACTAACAACAAAGCTGCTCCCTGTCACCGCTCCCGGGATCCCCGTCCAGAGCAGCGGTGGTGTCACCATTATCACCACAACCGTGGGTGGCGTCACGGACAATAAATCCACACAATCAATCCCCTTTTCACTCACGGGCGAGGAACGCCGCTCGAGTCCCCGGGATCCGGCCCATCGCTCGAGCCACCACCGAGCAGCAGCAGCCGCAGCAGCAGCGGCCGGACCCGAGCAGTGGGAGAGCGCAGCGTCCCCTCCTCCGCCCGTGACAATAACATCAATGTTGGTCCCATGACCAAAATCCACATGTCAAGATATCAATGGAGGTCCACCAGTTTAAACTCCCCCTAATCGCGTGAATAATTGAGGGGAATCAGATCCTAGCGCCATTGATTCAGTTTTTTCCTTTGTGCCTTATATTCAGAGGACATGGTCATCCCGGCAAAGAGGTTACTACAGGTGGAATTCCCTTTTAGTGCCATTTTTCACTTCATTGGTAAAGCAAAGTAGAAGAGCGTCCAAACTTCTGAATCCCTGGGAATCGGCTGGGAATTATCGCTGTGCATTAATGATCTGCTCCAAAACTAATGTGATTGTGTCTTGAGTATACAGCGGAAGGTTTAGAAATCTCTATTGTATCCCCGCATAATGAATCCATTACCACCTCAGTGACATCCACCCGGCATAATGATTCATTAGATTTCTATTAAAACATTGAATATGCATTTCAGGTCTATTATGTTGTTAGTTTTCTTTGCAAAAAATAAAATGTGCAAATACAGCAGAGCCCAGAAGATGCTGATGTGTCTCAGCTATTTGCATACTAAGCTATTCCGGGGAGTCAGAACATTTAGCATCCAGAGACGACGCTTGGGATCAGACAGTCACCGGGAAAGTGAGATCAGTAAATGTGCAGAAACCTACTGCTGATCTGCTGCCAAATGTGCTGCGGACGCCGGCCCAAAGCGGCTGACAGCGAAGACGAGCGGAGGGCTATAGTAATTATGTCACCTGTTATTTGTATGAAAAACACATTACTGAGAGGGAAAAGTCAAATCCTGCGAAATCAGATGATCTTTATCTACGTGTCCATCTATCTTTCTCCTGTCCATCCATCCATCTCTCTCTCTCTATCTGAAGTGTATGGGGTGTCCACATAGAGGTAGTGTAGCTCCCCATGGGGCAGTTGGTTGACCTACTCGTCGTCGGGCTGTTTTCGGGTCGAGCGTTGTAACGGGGTGGCCTTTCCCGGTTCCATTGCCCCGAGGCATACAGTAAATGGTGGAGAAAGCAGGGTATTGGGGAGAGTTTGTTGTGACGTCACCTGTGGTATGCGGCCAGGGAGTAGCCACCGCTGCTGGGTTCCTCGCCGATGCAGGTGTTATGGCAGCCGGGATGGTGTTGCTCCCCACAGGCAGAGCAGGCCCCAGGTGGATGATGAGGGATTTGATGGCCGTTGGCGCCTAAGCGCTGGGCGGCGGCGGCGGTAAGGACGAGCCAACATAGTCTCTGCGGGTTCAGGGTGTAGGTTACTCACAACTTCAGCTGCCAGCCCGGTCACACTGGTCAATGCCGTGATGGGCTTCGGTCAATCCCAGATCCGGAAAGGGGCCACCACCGGTGTTGTGAGAGAAATGGAGTGAGACTCCTATTTCTAGGGTGTCCCCCTCTGCAGTTAGGTAGCCTAGCTGAGCTCCGGGTCCAAGCCCCGGGCCCAATCAAGTCCAAGTCTTCCAGAGTTGTCTTGCCAGAACTATGGTCCTGATGGGTCTGCTCTTGATGTGAGTGTGTTGCGCCTATTTCTACCCCAAGTGGAACCTGCCCCCACAGGTGGCTGGATTCAGTGACCGGAGGTCCCATGATCGTATGGCCACCCCTCTTCCTACTCTGAGCCAACCTACCCTGTGTGAAGGCTCCTAAGCTGTATGTAGTGTGTGGATGTGGAACACCGGTGATTAACCCCCCCTTACCTGAGATGAATACCGCATGTTAATTGAGGTGCTGTACCCTGTGGCGACCAGAGCCTCAGGGGCTACAGTAGCACCTTTGCTGGGTGGCTTGCCATGTCTTTGCAGGACAGCTCACCCATCTTTAGTCTTCGTCTGACACTAAACTCTCACCTGTACCTCCAAGTTACTGCTAGCATGCGACAATGGGTACATCTTGGAACACTGCCTCGCAAGCAGGACAAACCAGGTGAGGGTAGCCATTGGTGACTTTATGGTTTGCCTACCCGAACATGTGGTCATGATTAAGAGCCTTTTTTCGCTTGAAACGCATTGACGTTTCTTTACTCTGTATCCACCCTAACAATTTTTGTTATGGGCTTTTTAATTATGGTTCAATACATTCTTACATTTTATTTGCTGGTGCTGGATTTTTTCACCTTCTAATTTTGCTCTCCACCTGCTAGCGGGAGCAGGTTGTCCGTTCACCACCACCCTCAATTTTGTCCAGTGAGCTGTGCATTTCTCCTTTTTCTACCTTGGAAGACCGCCTTGGCAAGCAGGCCAAACCAGGTGAGGGTATCCATTGGCAGGGCCGGCGCCAGCACCCGGCAAACCCGGTCAAATGCCGGGGCCCTGAGCTGCCGGGGGGGCCCACTTGCGGTGGCAGGAGTGGCGCACCGCTACTCAGGGGGGCCCGGTGGCCGCGCTGTCACCGCCCCCCGCCGAGGATCGCGCTTTCAATTGCATCGGCATCGCAGGTGCCGATACAATTGAGAGCAATGATGAGAGAGTGAGCGGCGCGCTCCCTCTCTTATCATTCTCCCCGCTGTGACTGTCGGCGTTCTTCTGACAGCTCTGCAGAGGACCGCGGTGACGTCATCACTGCGCGCCTGCTGAAAGGTCAGCAAGCGACAGCAATGGACGATGCGCCGAGGAGACCGGATCAGCGGGGGAACGAGTGAGCCGCCCCTCTACTGACACTGGGCTCCCCTGACTCACAGGCCGGCCACTACACAGCAGGCACTAGTACACATAGGGGCCCGGCAGCCGCTCTGCGTCTATGTGTAGTGCTGCTGTGTAGTGGCCGGCCTGTGAGTCAGGGGGGCCCAGTGTCAGTAGAGGGGCCCCTGACCTGGAGAGGCCACCAGCCGTGTCTGAGCTGCAGGAGGGCTCCTGACCTGCACAGCAGACGGAATAAGCCATCCTGCAGGACCTGCGATGACGTCACGCCCATGTGACTGTGTGGGAGGAGACACAGGATGCCGGGCAGAAAGCAAGATACTGAATCCTGAAGGAGATTTGGACACATGATGACTGGTAATAAGAAAAGAGGGGACATGAGGGTGAGGGGCTGCAGGGTGAGTGGCATATGAGGGCTGCAGACTGTGACAGAAGCATGTGAAGGGGTGCAGAGAGTTTGAGAGGGTAAGTTGGGGTACAGGCTGTGTGAGATATGGGGAGCAGGGTGTGTGAGATATGGGGGTGTAGTGTGTGTGATCTGGGGGGTGCAGGCTGTGTGAGATGTGGGGGTGTAGTGTGTATGATATGGGGGTGCAGGCTGTATGGAGAGCAGGGTGTGTGAGATATGGGGGTGTAGTGTGTGTGATCTGGGGGGTGCAGGCTGTATGGGGAGCAGGGTGTGTGAGATATGGGGGTGTAGTGTGTGTGATCTGGGGGGTGCAGGCTGTATGGGGAGCAGGGTGTGTGAGATATGGGGGTGTAGTGTGTGTGTGATATGGGGGTGCAGGCTGTATGGGGAGCAGGGTGTGTGAGATATGGGGGCAGGGGAGTAACTACCGCGGTTGCAGGGGTCGGAAGGAGAAGAGAGGTACTTGTTTTTTTATTTTGCTGGCTGCATGACACATGGAGGCCTGGGGGTGCTGGCTGCATGATACATGGAGGTCTAAGGGACTACATAATAAACATGAAGGACACGTTATACATGGAATATAGGGGTGCATTATACATGGAGGAGTATGGGGCTGCATAATACAAAATGAAGGACACCTTATACATGGAATATAGGGGTGCATTATACATGGAGGAGTATGGGGCTGCATAATACAATATGATGATTTATGGCGCTACATTATAATACATATAGGACTATGGGGGCTACATTATAATATATGGAGGAATATGGAGGCTACCTTATACATGGACTATGGGTGTGTGTTATAAAACTGGAGGACTATGTGGTGCAGTATAATATATGGAGAACTGTGGGGTGAATTATAATACATGGAGAACTTTGGGGAAATGCATTGTAATACATGGAGAACTATGGGGGTGCATTCTAATATATCAAGGGTTATGTGGGACCCTTTATATTATACGGAAGGCTTTGTGGGGGCCATTATAGTATTTGGAGATCTATATACAAGGGGGGACAAAGATACAAGTATGGGATGGAAATGTTTTGTCCTGAGGGAAAAAGGCTCTTTCCCCCAGCACCCAGCTTTCCCATGCTCTGCTGTACATCACTCAGCACCCAGCTTTCCCATGCTCTGCTGTACATCTTCTCTCAGCACCCAGCTTTCCCATGCTCTGCTGTACATCTCTCAGCACCCAGCTTTCCCATGCTCTGCTGTACATCTTCTCTCAGCACCCAGCTTTCCCATGCTCTGCTATACATCTTCTCTCAGCACCCAGCTTTCCCATGCTCTTATATGGGAAAGCTGGGTGCTGAGGGAAAGATCTATAGCAGAGCATGGGGAAGCTGGGTGCTGAGGACAAGATGGATATCAGAACATGGGAAAGCAGGGTACTGATAGAGGGATTTCAGATCATGGGAAATCTGGGTGCTGAGGGTAAGAGCCAAGTGTCAGCGTCATTATCCTGTATCCCAAGTGTCAGTGTCATTATTCTGTACCCTAAGTGTCGGTGTACGTGGAGGGGGGCCCCGGTCCAAATTTTGCACCAGGGCATATCAAACTCTAGTTACGCCACTGATTATTAATCACTGTATTCTACATGAGGGTGCCTACTGCTATCTGGCTCTGCACTGTGCTGTATACAGGCTGTGCTATGTTATATAGCACAGCCTGTATATAGCACAGTGCAGAGCCAGATAGGAATAGGCACCCTTATGTAGCATACAGCTTGTATATAGCTTATATACAAGCTGTATGCTACATGAGGGTGCCTATTGCTATCTGGCTCTGCACTGTGCTATATACAGGCTGTGCTATATACAAGCTGTATGCTACATGACGGTGCCTAATGCTATCTGGCTCTGCACTGTGCTGTCTGGGTCTGCACTGTACTATATAGGTCTGTGTACTACATGAGGATACCTAATGCTATATGGCTCTGCACTGTGCTATATAGGTGCTGTGTACTATATGAGGGTGCCTAATGCTATATGGCTCTGCACTGTGCTATATAGGTGCTATGTACTATATGAGGGTGCCTAATGCTATCTGGCTCTGCACTGTGGTATATAGGGGCTGTATACTACATGAGGGTGCCTAATGCTATCTGGCTCTGCAATGTACTATATAGGGGCTCTGCACTACATGAGGGTGCTTAATGCTATCTGGCTCTGCACTGTGGTATATAGGGGCTATATACTACATGAGGGTGCCTAATGCTATCTGGCTCTGCACTGTGGTATATAGGGGCTATATACTACATGAGGGTGCCTAATGCTATCTGGCTCTGCACTGTGGTATTTAGGGGCTGTATACTACATGAGGGTGCCTAATGCTATATGTGTCTGCATTGTGCTATAAGTGGGCTATATACTACATGAGGGTGCCTAATGCTGTATGTGTCTGCATTGTGCTATATGTGGGCTGTATACTACATGAGGGTGCCTATTGCTATCTGGGTCTACATTGTGCTATAAGTGGGCTATATACTACATGCTATCTAGGTCTGCATTGTGCTATATGGGGGCTGCTTAATGTTATATGGGGGCTGCATAGTGCATATGGGGGCTACATAATACTATATGGAGGACAATGGGGGCTTCATAACACAATATGGGGGCTGCAAACTACTATACCCCCAGAGTTGTATGTCCCCTCCACCCAGGTGCTGTATGCCCCCCAGAGTTGTATGTCCCCTCCACCCAGGTGCTGTATACCCCCCAGAGCTGTATGTTCCCTCCACCCAGGTGCTGTATACCCCCCAGAGTTGTATGTTCCCTCCACCCAGGTGCTGTATACCCCCCAGAGCTGTATGTTCCCTCCACCCAGGTGCTGTATACCCCCTCAGAGCTGTATACCCCCAGAGCTGTTTTTCCCCCCCACCTCAGTCACTGCCCTCCTCTAGAACTGTATGACCCCATTGCTGTATACCCCTTTCCTCAGTAATATATATTCCCCCAGTAATGTGTATGTCCCCAGCCTCTCTTGTGATGTATATACAGCAGTGTTAGTGTGCTCTATGTGCGGCCATGTCTGTTAGACAAGCCGGGAGGTGAGTGAGGCTGTTGCCGGCTTCCCAATATTAGAAATATATATACAGGATAAATATATAAAAATAATGTGTGTGTGTGTGTGCGCATGTATGATGTGTATCTATGCATGTCAGTGTATATGACTGTGTCTAGATTTATGTCTATTTATGTGTTTTTGTGAACTTCTCTTTAAATAAGTATGTGTACATATGCCTGTATGTATCTGTGCATGTCTGTGTGTGGATGGGGACCACTGAGACTCTTTCGCCCAGGGCCCACAAAAACCTGGAGCCGGCCCTGTCCATTGGTCTCGAGGCCCACATTGACTTTATGATTTGCTGACCTGAACATGTGAAGACTGGATTCGGTGGACTGTGGAGAAGAAACCATTTATGATTCAACGAACAGAAAATCAATTCCCAGCCCAGTGTTATGGAGCACTGAGAGGGCGTATCGAGGCCCATAAAGGACACTGCTGGCCATTCCTTGCATCCTGACCTATCTCCAGTCATCTCCATTAGCCCTTGCTACTGGGACCTGATAAGTGCGGAGGAGAGAGAGGATGACGATCTGCGCAACTCTCTCACTATTATCTAAGTCAATGCAAGTCATGTCTTTAATCACCGTGCTACAGTCAGCAGAGACGACCTGGGGAAAATCATGAGAAAATTTGGCTGCACAAGCAAGGTCATCACAATTGTTTCGCAGTTCCATGACTGCCCTACTGCAGAGGCTTTCTTCATATAGTCAGCAGAATCCCCCACACCAAACCCCCCCTTTTTCCCAACCGCTAATAAAAACACAACACCCTTCTTTGGATAAATTGGCCAAATCGGCCCGGTTTATTAACAAACATTATAACAGATAATAAATAACCATTTTACCAATGCAAGGGCGGTTCTTGGAGCCCCAAAACCTGGCGGACACCAAATATTATTACCAAACCATCCGGCATATTTTGCCCCCAGCCGCGCCCACAAGCTCGGGGGCACCATCTTTGCCGGAAAACAGTGTCCCTAACCGACTCTCAGGGGACCCCACCCCTGGAGAGCCCCCCCAAGTCCGCCAGGCAATTACCATACCAGAATAAACAAAGGGGGGTGGTCCCCCATCTATCCGATGTACCACCCCCCACCCCGAATTTCCACCGACTCCAAGCACCCCCCTCGCCACCGCTCGCCGAAATGACTCGAACACACAATAGAAAATTAAATGAACCTCGACTCCACCGTCTTCTCCGACAAAGATTAAACATATATGTATAGGGCGGGAGGGCGGGACCTTCTCTAACGGTACCTCGCGCCGAAGTAGTGCCCCCCCCTTTTTCCCTGGACATATATACAGCCCCCACCCTGTCCCCTCCCCATGCCCTATAGATCCACCCCCCCTAAACTCTTGACCCCGCACAAGCCCGCTCTTTCTATAGAAAATCATTAACCCCTTGCTGCCCTGCAAAGGTGAGTCATGGGTCACTACGCCCATGGCTCTGCCCTGGCTCCGTTCAGCCTTGATGGTAAAGGTCTGAATGATGGAGATGAATCGGAGGCCTTCCCAGTTACAAATGGAGTAAAGCAAGACTGTGTGCGCACCTCAAACCTGTTCTGTGTGATATTCCCTGCCATGTTGGCAGATGCCTTTAGCAACTGTGAAGACGGAATCCATAAGGAAAAAGCTGTGGAGAGAAAGCGCAAAATAGTGTCTTACCCCAGTATGTACGGGGTGGAGGGGGGGGGAAACTACTCACCAAGTGTCGTTGTGAAAGTCACAACAACTGTAATCGCATGTAGTATTTGATCATAGGCTGCAGCCACCCAATGGCAGATAACAGAGAACACAAGAGAGAGGGGTGTTAGATACTGCGCCAACAGATCACTTGGACAGATGTTCAGATTAATGTATCTTTATTTTCATCCAGGTCTACGCATTTCAGGAGCTGCTGCCCCCTTCCTCAGGACCATCAGGAAAGACAAACATCAAAACTTGATGTTTGTCTTTCCTGACGGTCCTGAGGAAGGGGGCAGCAGCTCATGAAACGCGTAGACCTGGATGAAAATAAAGATACATTAATCTGAACATCTGTCCAAGTGATCTTTTGGCGCAGTATCTAACACCCCTCTCTCTTGTGTTCTCTGTAAAGACGGAATCCATATCAGATACCGGACTGACCGCGAGCTATTCAACCCCAGACTTCTGAAGGTCGTCACAAAGGTGTACGAGAATGTCATCTGTGACTTTCTGTTTGTTGATGACTGCGCACTTAATGCCAACACAGAGCCGCAGACGTAGCGTGATATCGACTGGTTTACCTATGGTCTTACAACAACTTCAGTCTCATTATCAATATTAGAAAGATCGAAGTTAGGTACCAACCTGTGCAAAGGAAAATATACCAGGAACCACACAGTTCAGTGAAGTAGCACAATCTAAAAGTAGTTGACATCTTCACCTACCAGGGTAGCACACTAACCGGCGTAGTGACCGTAGACGCTGAGGTCAACAATATCCCTCAGGACTCCTCTGTCCCCCTCAGAATTCCTCTGTCCTGCTCTGGACTCCTCTGTCCCCTCTCAGCTCTTCAGTTTTTTCCTGACTCCGCTGTCCTCTCTTACCCGATGTTCCCCCTCTGATCTCCTTTTTTCTTCTCTGTGTCCCTCCTGACACCTCGTCTCCTGAAGGTCCTGTCTTTGGCTTTGGACGTCTCTGCCGCCTCTGGATTCCTCTTAACACTAGAGACTATTCTGTCCCTTCCTGACTCGTCTGTCCCACTCCAGACACTTCGGGTGGGGGATTTTCTTCCCTGAAGTCATAAAGATCAGTTTTGAAACTCACCATGGCCAATCCTTCTTCTCCCTGATATTATCTGTTGGAGGAACGTCATTATGCCCCCATACACATTAGTTGTTTGTATATGAGATACGTAGCTGCGGAAGGTGAGCTCCAAGATTTGTTCTCAAGTCTTGTTGTGTTCATAAAATATAAGGCAAAAGGCTACAAAACAAAAACAACCTATTCCATTTCTTCTTCTAACACTCATTAGAAATCCAAACCGTAAAGCTTTGAGCTTCTGAGCCCTTCACCAGATGTTTAATGGGCAGATGACGGAAGTTTCTAGAAGAAGGTGGAAAACAAATACAATTATTAACATAATCATGACTGCAGTAATTTACACTCACTAAGGTTTAATTACTTAGAAAAGCTGAAATCTGCCCAGAAGTCTCCGAATGTGAGGGGGTGCCAGGAGTCAGCCGCGTTATGTGTCTCCAACGTCAAATTTACTGCTTTCTATAAAAATTCTGGATTGGTCTGTGGACAAGAGAACTGGGATCGAAAGAATAAGAATAGTGATTATACTGCAACATAAAGAGCTGCAGGAAACTGCAGTATTGTGGGTGAGCGGATTGTTTTTGTCTTATTACGTAGGAGTCAAAGCCTCGAGATATAAGCCATGCACAACCTGTCTCCCCCCTACATCTGTGACCTAGTCTCCCGGTACCTACCCGCACGCAACCTCAGATCCTCACAAGATCTCCTTATCTACTCCTCTCTTATCTCCTCTTCCCACAATCGCGTACAAGATTTCTCCCGTGCCTCCCCCATACTCTGGAATGCTCTACCTCAGCACATCAGACTCTCACCTACAGTGGAAAGCTTCAAGAGGAACCTCAAGACCCACCTCTTCCACCGAGCCTACAACCTACAATAGCCCACAGTCCAGTAGACCACTGCGCAACCAGCTCTGTCCTCACCTATTGTACCATCACCCATTCCCTGTAGACTGAGCCCTCGCGGGCAGGGTCTTCTCTCCTCCTGTAGAATGTGAGCCCTCGCGGGCAGGGTCCTCTCTCCTCCTGTAGACTGTGAGCCCTCGCGGGCAGGGTCCTCTCTCCTCCTGTAGACTGAGCCCTCGCGGGCAGGGTCCTCTCTCCTCCTGTAGATTGTGAGCCCTCGCGGGCAGGGTCCTCTCTCCTCCTGTAGACTGTGAGCCCTCGCGGGCAGGGTCCTCTCTCCTCCTGTAGACTGTGAGCCCTCGCGGGCAGGGACCTCTCTCCTCCTGTAGACTGTGAGCCCTTGTGGGCAGGGACCTCTCTCCTCCTATACCAGTCTGTTTTGTACTGTTAGTGATTGTTGTACGTATACCCTCTTTCACTTGTAAAGCGCCATGGAATAAATGGCGCTATAATAATAAATAATAATAATATAAAGTGAAGAAGAAGAGACAAGACCACAATCTATTGGTTGATCCCAGATCCTGGTGGGATTGGACCATTGAGGTTCCATATAATTCGATAAAGCCAGTCCCCTAATAAACTTCTGATACAATGTATATCAGTCACAGGGTGTGATGAGATAATAGGTGACCAGGGCTCCTAGACTGGTCCTCAGAATAGGGGGCCCTAACGGTCCCTACCCCCAAAAATATATCTAATGGTGATGATGTCTGGGTCGCCTTCCTTGCCTTGCTCCTGGACAGCCCTGATCAAATACCCCCTCTCCTCCACCTCAAGTGAGGACCACAACAGGAGTGGTTGAACCCACAGATATGGACAAATGGGGAAATCAAAACTCTACCACACAGATCGTATACATGGTGATATAAGAGACAGCATAATCAGGAGGATATAAAAAGCAGGGAGGAAATAATCAGATGACGAGAGGATTTCCACAGCACACCAAGCAGCACACAGTAAATAACCAGCAACTGGACGACAACAGCACTCGGACTGGATTAGCAAAAGGTATAGTTGGCATGGGATGACAGATTCCTTCATCTCAAAAAGGTGGGGAGTAACTGTGATAGGTCAGCTGCAACTGTAGAGCCCTTCAGGTGCGGTGCAGCGGGGTACTACCCTTAGGGACTCCACGGGATGGGACGGTCTGGTCACAGGTAGGGAACCTTCGTGTTGGGATTCGTCATGACGCCACTCTCAGAATTGCGGTCAGTGAGGACCGCCACTGCAGGTTAAGGGCTGCCTGGGGCTGATGGTGGGTGCAGTCGGTTGTAATAGCCTCCTGAGAGTAAGGCCAGCCCCAGGTCCCTGTGTACGTGGGTGGGACCACAGGTCGCAGAATGACTCAAACACAGTCCAAGAAGTCTTTTAACGTGTTTACTCACTGTTTAGAGGTCACGGTGAGATGCCCGGGCGACACTGTGATAACCAGGTGGAACCAGGAATTCCAGGAGGCCGTTCTGAGGGTAGCTGTCCGCTCGCCCTCCTTGCACTCTTTTTGTTTTGGAGGATCCCTTGCTTGAAGCGTGGTAGGACTCCTCCAGGGAAGCTGTTACTACCCTGCTCCCCTCTCTCTGGCCCGTCTGCCGGCAGCGTGGCCTTGGTGGGATGGCTTCTGACCCTGTCCCCTTATGGGCCTGGTGATTGCTGCTTGGCTCGAGCTCTGTGTAGTAGTGGTGAGGGCATAAAGTACCCCCCACCTGTAGGTTAAGCAGCTCTGGATGATTTGCTGCCTGTACTGGGGATCTGTTTCCCCTTGCGTGCTCGGATACCAGGATCTCCGTACTCAGCCACCCCTCTCTCTGGATGTCTTTCAGGCCGACCCACGGTACCCTTTCTCCCCCGCTTCCAGCTACTGCACTCCTCAGGACCCGTCTAACACGAGAGACCCTCTGCTCCCTTCCACACACTTCAACCTCCAGCTCCCGACTCCCCTCACTTCCTCTCTGCCCTGCTTCCTAGCAACCAGCCTCTGAACACACCCCCTAGCTGGGAATTGAAAGTTAACCCCTACTGGCTACCCAAGGGTCCCTTCTTGTGGTGTGGGAGACCTGGTCACTATGTGTTTGTGTGTGCACCTCATCCTGGCCTTTGGAAATTACCTGGAAGCATTGTCCCCGCATGGGTGCAATACTCTGTGGTGCCTGACCGGGTCAGGGGCGCCACACAACTTGTGATCCAAGAGGTAACCAGCAGGCTAGCAGAAATTAACTAATGCGCACACAGCTGGTCAACGCCCAAGCCTCTCTGTGCAACTCGGAAGCACCAGATGAACAACGTCTGATGCCGCCATGACACTCGGCAAGTTTAGAGGCAAACACCATGTGTCAATATCTTTCCATGATCTATAAACTACAAGTGAAGCTTCACGAGAAATCTAACCGGTGGTCCGCCATTTGTCTGATTTAGGAATTAAGTATTGGTGGTAGAGTTGAGAAAAAAGGTTTGAAGGACCCTTGTCTGGTGGCCATGATCTCTTTGAACGTTTTGACCTGCTGTCATTCTAGAGCCTCTTCTGATTACTGGGCAGAGCATAATGTCAATGTTCCGGCAAAATCCACTCATGACGAAACGCTGGAGATGCCGGCAGTTAGAAGGAGTCTTACAGGGCTCTGGCTTGGCTGAAGACTACCGACAATGTCACTGGATAAAGTCCTGCAAATCTTCTTACTCATCTCTAATGATGGCTTTTATGACCAAAAATTAGTTTTGCCTAATAGTTTGTTTTGAGCGGCTCCTTAGCATAATTATTGTTTTGAAATTGAACGCAATTGTTTAAAAAAAATATTTCTTGTAATTTACATTCAAAATAAATTGTGTAATAGTTTGGCAATTTTTACCTTCTAGAAGGCCTGAAGATTTGCACTTTTTATGGTCTTGACTCAGGAAGCAGATCGTGTATTGAGGTGTCGCAGTACCCGGTGACCCGGCCTTGTGAGTCTCTAGCCACAGCTTTTTCCTTGTAGAGACTGAGGAAAGTACTGAACTTACAGTATTCTGTTAAGTGATCAGAAATCGCTACATAATTCAGAATCATGAATATACTTAAATCACAATAATATTTTAATGAAAGTTTAAAGGGGTTTTCCACTACTTTTTCACCCCCTTGCCATATATCATAGTTCTTCTAAACAGTACCTTTTGTAATATGCTTATATTTGATGTATAGCTTCTATGAGCACCTCTCAGTAGACAATATATAGTACTGGATTGTTATGCAGATTCATCTTTGTCCTCCGTTATATCTGATACTTCCTTTTCCAGCATAGAAATCAGACAAAATCATAGGAAGTTGTCACTGGGCTCCTGATGGTGGGTGTGGACATTTTGGAGTTAATCATAATTAGTCTCACCAAGCTGAGCTGACAGTTTTATTCAGCAATATCAGGGGCTGACACCTAGTGAAGTGCTGTAATCTGAATTTCAAAAGCAAAGGGTCCAATCACTAAGGTGGACAGCTGAAAAGTGCTGAAATTTGCATAACAAACAGCGTCGGACTGGCAACCGGAGGAAACTCCAGTAATACCAGGCCTGGATTCAGTTACCTGCATTGCACTCTGGAGCTCTCACCTGAGCTCCAGACTGCAGCCTAAACTGTAACGCGAGCGCCAAGGGATTGATTTCCCGGCGATTGCGGTTCAGTTCATGACAATTGCAGACATCCCGGGCTGATCTTTGGTGCTGTTGCCTGAACTCCAGATTGCAGCCTGGCCTGTCCGCAGCTGTTATGAACTGAACCGCAATCGCTGGGGAATCAATCACTCGGCGCTCGCGGTACAGTCCTGCAAACTCTGAGATCAGACCAGGCTGCAGCTGAGAGCTCCAGAGTGCAAAGCAGGTATCTGAATCCAGGCCTGGCATTATAGGAGATTCCTCCAGTAGCCAGTCCGACGCTGATAACAAACACAGTGGCAGGGCCATATTGCCCATCTGACAATTGCCAGATGGGCTGGTACCTATCCTGGGCTACTCTGACACTTGGAATCTTCCAATACCTTCAGCAGCACATGGTAGAGAATGGAAGGGCCATCCTAATTGCTGGCAAACAGGCTGCAGCATTGGATGATGGAATTTGTAGCACTAGCACACAGTAAGTCTGGGGAAGGGAAGAGATGGATGAAAACATCAGAGCTGCTGCTACAGGCACCAAGTAATGCCATCTGTATGATAAAACGTTTATATTACTATATTAATAGCATGGATGCAATTAGTGGCACATGATAGCACGATTAATGAATACAAAATGAAATAAGTTAGACTAGTGGATAATGTCTTTAAAGATTTTTTTTTTACTTTCTGGAACTTTCCTTTTAAAGGGAACCTGTCACCAGTTTTTTCATGTGTGAACTAAGAGTAGCACCTTCATTATCGCCTGTGCTGCATTCCATAGAGGTGTAAACAGTGTGAGAAGCCGGAACAGCACAGCGCCGTTCACTGTGTAGTGGCTAGTCCTGGTTACTGCAGCTCGGCTCATGTTGAATTATATGTGATCTTTGCTGTGATTGAATATAAAAGCAATGCATGCTGGGCATTATAGTTCAGATATCAGATAAGCATGAAAGCATGTATGTACACATGCAGCGCAGCATTACTGTATTGCACCCACGCAGCTCGTGCAGTGCATCTGTTCATTCCATGCGTGCAAGCTAGGGAACATGGCATCTGTGACTTCTCCTCCTGCTCAGACAATATATGTGGCAGGATAATAAAATAAAGATGAGATACGGGAGATTTTAACACATGTATCAGTTTTACTGAACATTTATTGTTTGTCTCTCTGTAAATACATTGTAACAGAAGAGGCAGCGGCTTCCAGACAGCGGGAGGCTGCTATTACTGGCGGTGGCATTTACCCCTGATGTTTTGGCGCCGTCTTCATTTTCAGGCTTTGTATAAATATTGTGGGTTCTCACAGCACAAACATGAAATGCATTAAGCACCGCACACAATAACAGTGCCGAGCGGACACATTTATATGTACATACATTACACTGCCTGCAAAATAACAGTAATATCATAAATCCCGGCTCCGCTCGTGATGCACACAAAGCCGCGCTATTAATCCACGCCAGATGTCTGATAGACTGAAGAGTGTGTGACGAGAACCACAGAAGTATTAACAAGGGGAGCAAAAAGAGCAAAAATCCTCCGGGCGCGGAACTGTCTCTACAAATCAGTAGATTGGATCGTAAGAGACCATCACACACAGAGGTTGGCTCCTGGTTTTGTTCCTTATTTCCCTGACATTTCCCATGATAAGTGGCATGAATTAATCAGCATTGAAAAAAAATTACTCCCCCCTTCATAATTTTGTGGTACTCGGTTGGGAGATGTTTATGCTATATGTGTCTATACAGTATATGCTTTGTAGGATTTCCTATTCCTGTGACTTATGTTAGGATCTTTTTTGGCACATGGACATAAAGGGGTTGTCCGGAGTTTTTCAGAATTAGGTTTTTGGCAGGAAATAATATAAAATGAAAAAAGCGTTGTTTACCTACTCAATCTCGAAACAGTGCCCTTTGATTCATTGTCTATGGGATTGTTGATGGCACATGGTCACTACTGCTTCATCCACATAGGGGACTTTGGGAACCTTATTGGGATCAATGGAGTCCCCAGATCTCCAGTGATTATACATTTGTCATCGACTGCTGCCCTGTCTCTATATAGCATGTGCTTAGAAGCAGCAGCATGGAAAACATTATACAGCAGCACTGAGCAGTGTAGCTGTGAATCCAGTATTGCAGTAAGAAAAATCATTTACCACAACAGAAAAAAAAATATACAACAGTACTGAGTAGTGTAATTTACATCCCTGGAGTGAGATAACATACTTATCAAAGATTAACAGCAGCATAGTAGATGTGAATTCAGCTTTACAAGAATAAATGAGCATAGTAAATGTGAATGCAGCTCTACAAGAAGAAATGAGCATAGTAGATGTCAATCCATCTCTATGACAAGAAATGAGCATAGTAGATGTGAATACAGCTCTACAAGAAGACATGAGCATAGTAGATGAGAATCCAGCTCTACGAGAACAAATGAGCATAGTAGATGTGAGTTCAGCTCTACAAGAAGACATGAGCATATTAGATGTGGGTCTAGCTCTACAAGAAGACATGAGCATAGTAAATGTGAGTCCAGCTCTACAAGAAGAAATGAGCATAGTAGATGACATTCCAGCTCTACGAGAACAAATGAGCATAGTAGATGTGAATCCAACTCTACAAGAAAAAATAAGCATAGTAGATGTGAATTCAGCTCTAGAAGAAGAAATGAGCATAGAAGATGTGAATCCAGCTCTACGAGAAGAAATAAGCATAGTAGATGTGAATCCAGCTCTACAAGAAAAAATAAGCATAGTAGATGTGAATTCAGCTCTACGAGAAGAAATAAACATAGTATATGTGAATCCAGCTCTACGAGAAGAAATGAACATAGTAGATGTGAATCCAGCTTTATGAGAAGAAATGAGCATAGTAGATGTGAATTCAGCTTTATGAGAAGAAATTAACATAGTAGATGAAAATCTAGCCCTATAAGAAGAAATGAACATAGTAGATGTGAATCCAGCTCTACGAGAAGAAATGAACATAGTAGATGATAATCCAGCTCAATGAGAAGAAATGAGGATAGTAGATCTGAATCCAGCTCATGAGAAGAAAAGAGCATAGTAGATCTGAATCCAGCTCTACAAGAAGAAATGAGCATAGAAGATGTGAATCCAGCTCTACAAGAAAAAAAAAGCATAGTAGATGTGAATTCAGCTCTAGAAGAAGAAATGAGCATAGAAGATGTGAATCCAGCTCTACGAGAAGAAATAAGCATAGTAGATGTGAATCCAGCTCTACAAGAAAAAATAAGCATAGTAGATGTGAATTCAGCTCTAGAAGAAGAAATGAGCATAGAAGATGTGAATCCAGCTCTACGAGAAGAAATGAACATAGTATATGTGAATTCAGCTCTACGAGAAGAAATGAACATAGTAGATGTGAATCCAGCTCTACGAGAAGAAATGAACATAGTAGATGTGAATCCAGCTCTAGAAGAAGAAATGAGCATAGTAGATGTGAATCCAGCTCTACAAGAAAAAATAAGCATAGTAGATGTGAATTCAGCTCTAGAAGAAGAAATGAGCATAGAAGATGTGAATCCAGCTCTACGAGAAGAAATAAACATAGTATATGTGAATCCAGCTCTACGAGAAGAAATGAACCTAGTAGATGTGAATCCAGCTCTACGAGAAGAAATGAACATAGTAGATGTGAATCCAGCTCTAGAAGAAGAAATGAGCATAGTAGATGTGAATCCAGCTCTACAAGAAGAAATAAGCATAGTATATGTGAATCCAGCTCTACGAGAAGAAATGAACATAGTATATGTGAATCCAGCTCTACGAGAAGAAATGAACATAGTAGATGTGAATCCAGCTTTATGAGAAGAAATGAGCATAGTACATGTGAATCCAGCTCTAGTAGAAGAATTGAGCATAGTAGATGTGAATCCAGCTCTACGAGAAGAAATGAACATAGTAGATGTGAATCCAGCTCTACGAGAAGAAATGAACATAGTAGATGTGAATCCAGCTCTACGAGAAGAAATGAGCATAGTACATGTGAATCCAGCTCTAGTAGAAGAATTGAGCATAGTAGATGTGAATCCAGCTCTATGACAACAAATGAGCATTTTAGATGTGAGTCCAACTCTATGAGAAGATCTGTAAGGACAGCTGTCATGTCACCTCTTGCGTTCGTAGTCTCTTGTCTTGATCAGCACAGATTTTAGAATTCTTTCAGTGGGGAATGATTTTTTCAAGAGTACGGTGCGTGAGGAGAAGGAGAAGTGGCTCATAAGTGGAGAAAGAAGCCGATTTCTCTAAAGTTATATACTATAAAGTTTATTCTATTTATTTGTAGATTTGATTTATGCAAAGTTTGTTGAGACGACAGGAACCACTTTAAACATAATAAAGTGCGAGCGGTTTCTTTTAGCATTGAGAAGTGGCAACTTTTTGGCTGCGGTTTCTGATTTATCCCTCGATATAAGCTGTAAAAACCCATCTGTCTTTACAAGTGCCTGGAGTCCACCTGGGACGTGGCCAGGAATCTGCCTCCGCTGGCCGAGGCCCGGCTCGCTCACCTGCCGCAGTCTCCCGTCTCGGCTGCGCTGACGGTTTCCCCTCCATACACTATTTACTTGACCTTCCATTTTTCAGCTACACTTTCAATTTGCAGCAAACAAAGCAGATTAATCACCCGCATTCCAGTTGCTTGTTCTTGTCATCCGCCTTTAGATGGATGAAGCGCTGTTAAAAGCTCTTTTTAAATGGAACTTCCAGGAGCGAACGTTTCCATTGGCAGCGGCTGCAGTCCATTGTTGTGTCCCCCGTGTCACAGTTATATGAGCGCTGTTAAAGTGCCACATATATATCGTCCCCCCGTCCCCATGGGTTCGATGCAGGTTGAAGTCCGCAGCACAATGAGATCCATGTGACCCTGAGGCCATGACACGTATTGATGGCCAGATCTGGCGGTGTTTTATAGCCGGCCTTTCAGATGTAGCCAAGCGCAGGTTGCTACAAAGCTTTGTGTGTTTGTCGCTCTACGGGGGCCGTGGCTATTGTACTTGGCCAACGATGGAGGGTGAAAAAAAAACAAAGCGCGGAGCTTATGGCCTTTGTACAAGTCAAAAATCTGGAAAGTGACCTCCAGCAAAATATTCTATTCTCTGCTCCAGTTTTATGAAGTGGCGCTTAACAAAGCGGAATCAAAGCAACAAAAACATTTTCCTTTTTGTATTGGCTTAACCCATACATACACCGCAGACGTGGCCAAGATCCGCACCGGAGCACCGTCATATAAATGATTGGCTTAACCCGTACATACACCGCAGACGTGGCCAAGCTCCGCACCGGAGCACCGTCATATAAATGATTGGCTTAACCCGTACATACACCGCAGACGTGGCCAAGCTCCGTACCGGAGCACCGTCATATAAATGATTGGCTTATCCCATACATACACCGCAGACGTGACCAAGCTCCGCACCGGAGCACCGTCATATAAATGATTGACTTATCCCATACATATACCGCAGACGTGACCAAGCTCCGTACCGGAGCACCGTCATATAAATGATTGGCTTATCCCATACATACACCGCAGACGTGACCAAGCTCCGCACCGGAGCACCGTCATATAAATGATTGACTTATCCCATACATATACCGCAGACGTGACCAAGCTCCGTACCGGAGCACCGTCATATAAATGATTGGCTTAACCCGTACATACACCGCAGACGTGGCCAAGATCCGCACCGGAGCACCGTCATATAAATGATTGGCTTAACCCGTACATACACCGCAGACGTGGCCAAGATCCGCACCGGAGCACCGTCATATAAATGATTGGCTTAACCCATACATACACCGTAGACGTGGCCAAGCTCCGTACCGGAGCACCGTCATATAAATGATTGGCTTATCCCATACATACACCGCAGACGTGACCAAGCTCCACACCGGAGCACCGTCATATAAATGATTGACTTATCCCATACATATACCGCAGACGTGACCAAGCTCCGCACCGGAGCACCGTCATATAAATGATTGGCTTATCCCATACATATACCGCAGACGTGACCAAGCTCCGTACCGGAGCACCGTCATATAAATGATTGGCTTATCCCATACATATACCGCAGACGTGACCAAGCTCCGCACCGGAGCACCGTCATATAAATGATTGACTTATCCCATACATATACCGCAGACGTGACCAAGCTCCGCACCGGAGCACCGTCATATAAATGATTGACTTATCCCATACATACACCGCAGACGTGACCAAGCTCCGCACCGGAGTACCGTCATATAAATGATTGACTTAACCCATACATACACCGCAGACGTGGCCAAGCTCCGCACCGGAGTACCGTCATATAAATGATTGACTTATCCCATACATACACCGCAGACGTGGCCAAGATCCGTACCGGAGCACCGTCATATAAATGATTGGCTTATCCCATACATACACCGCAGACGTGACCAAGCTCCACACTGGAGCACCGTCATATAAATGATTGGCTTATCCCTTACATACACCGCAGACGTGGCCAAGATCCGTACCGGAGCACTGTCATATAAATGATTGGCTTATCCCATACATACACCGCAGACGTGGCCAAGATCCGCACCGGAGCACTGTCATATAAATGATTGGCTTATCCCATACATACACCGCAGACATGGCCAAGATCCGTACCGGAGCACTGTCATATAAATGATTGGCTTATCCCATACATACACCGCAGACGTGGCCAAGATCCGCACCGGAGTACCGTCATATAAATGATTGGCTTATCCCTTACATACACCGCAGACGTGGCCAAGATCCGCACCGGAGTACCGTCATATTAATGATTGACTTATCCCTTACATACACCGCAGACGTGACCAAGCTCCGCACTGGAGCACCGTCATATAAATGATTGGCTTATCCCTTACATACACCGCAGACGTGACCAAGCTCCGCACTGGAGCACAGTCATATAAATGATTGGCTTATCCCTTACATACACCGCAGACGTGGCCAAGATCCGTACCGGAGCACCGTCATATAAATGATTGGCTTATCCCATACATACACCGCAGACGTGGCCAAGATCCGTACCGGAGCACTGTCATATAAATGATTGGCTTATCCCATACATACACCGCAGACATGGCCAAGATCCGCACCGGAGCACCGTCATATAAATGATTGGCTTATCCCATACATACACCGCAGACGTGACCAAGCTCCGCACCGGAGTACCGTCATATAAATGATTGGCTTATCCCATACATACACCGCAGACGTGGCCAAGATCCGCACCGGAGCACCGTCATATAAATGATTTTGCTTATCCCATACATACACCGCAGACGTGGCCAAGATCCGCACCGGAGCACCGTCATATAAATGATAGGCTTATCCCATACATACACCGCAGACGTGACCAAGCTCCGCACCGGAGCACCGTCATATAAATGATAGGCTTATCCCTTACATACACCGCAGACGTGGCCAAGATCCGTACCGGAGCACTGTCATATAAATGATAGGCTTATCCCTTACATACACCGCAGACGTGGCCAAGCTCCGCACCGGAGTACCGTCATATAAATGATTGGCTTATCCCTTACATACACCGCAGACGTGGCCAAGCCCCGCACCGGAGCACCGTCATATAAATGATTGACTTATCCCATACATACACCGCAGACGTGGCCAAGCTCCGCACCGGAGTACCGTCATATAAATGATTGGCTTATCCCTTACATACACCGCAGACGTGGCCAAGATCCGCACCGGAGCACCGTCATATAAATGATTGGCTTATCCCTTACATACACCGCAGACGTGGCCAAGCCCCGCACCGGAGCACCGTCATATAAATGATTGACTTATCCCATACATACACCGCAGACGTGGCCAAGATCCGTACCGGAGCACCGTCATATAAATGATTGACTTATCCCATACATACTCCGCAGACGTGGCCAAGATCCGCACCGGAGCACCGTCATATAAATGATTGGCTTATCCTATACATACACCGCAGACGTGGCCAAGCTCCGTACCGGAGCACTGTCATATAAATAGCTGCTATAGTTTCAACAACAAAAAATATATAAATCAATAGCAAGTTTAGGACACTTTATAATATATTGTATCAAAGAATCTGCTTTTATTTCTGTTCATGAGTCTCATCTTCTCTCCTCCGCACTGCTGAAATCATGCATTTCAAAACATGTCTAAATTACATCTAGCTCAAACCAATTTACCAGGTTATACGTGGATGAGATTAAAGCTGCCTATAGAAGTCAAAGGAGAGAGGCATAAAGACACATAGAGCTTCTTCTAGTGAGTGTTTACTCCTCCCAAGAAATGGATTCACAGCTACACTGCACAGTACTGCTGTATAATGACCTTGCTGCCGTCCCTTTCTAGTAAGTGTTTTATCTCATCCCAGTGCTGGTTTACACTAACAATGCTCAGCACTGCTGTGTAATGTTCTCCATGCGGCTGTTTTTTAGGAATACTGGATTCACATCTACACTGCTCTACTGCTGCATAACATGCTTCTTTCTGCTGCTTTCTATAAAATGTTTTATGTCACCCTAAAGCTTTTTACAGCTATACTACTCAATACACTTTTATAATGACCTCCATGCTCCCTGATTTCTAATGTGTTATCTCATTCCAGTGCTGGATCCACATCTACACTGCACAGGGTTGCTGTGTGTTGTCCACTGTGCTGCTGCTTTCTATGCTGGGTCTTAGTACTTTGTATTAAATCCTCTGTGCTGCTGATCTCTAGTAAGTGATCTCTCCATAGTGCTGGATTTACATCTACGCTGCTCAGTACTGAATTATAAAATCCACTATGTTGCTGTTTTTTATGTTTTATCTCTGCTTAATGTCCTCCTTGTTACTGCTTCTTTCAAGTAAGTGTTTCATCTCATCCCATTCTTGATTTACAATGACACTGCTCAGTGTACTAGTATACTGGCCTCTATGCTGCTGATTTTTAGTGTTTAATCTGTCAGCAGTGCTGGATTCACAGCTACACTGCTCAGTACTGCTGTATAATGTCCTCCATGCTGCTGCTTTTGTCGCAGGCAGAGGAGGGGACACTGTGCTCACCCACTGCTCGGGTCCGGCTGCTGCTGCTGCTCGGTCGGTGGCTCGAGCGGTGGGCCAGATCCCGGGGACTCGAGCGGCGCTCCTCGCCCGTGAGTGAAAGAGGGGTGGTTTGGTTTTAGGGATATTGTCCGTGACGCCACCCACGGTTGTGGTGAGGTTGTGACACCACCGCTGCTCTGGACGGGGATCCCGGGAGCGGTGACAGGGAGCAGCTTGGATCTTGTTTTCTCCCCTCCGTGGGTAGGGGGGTTGGTTGTCCCGGGGTCCGGTGAGGGTTAGGGAAGGCAGGCGGGTTATGGGGCCTGGTGAGGTGCAGGGTCGCGGGGGCAGCGCTGTGCCGCACGGCACGGTGGTACTCACTCAGCCAATGATCAATGCAAAGTCTCCGGTAAAACAAACGGCTGGATGGACGGGTCCCACAGGCGGCTGCGGTGTTTCTCCTCCCGGCAGGCTGATGGTGACTGCCTGTCTCTGCACCTGTGTTTTGTGTACGGTTCCAATGGCTTCCCACCAGTAACCCGCTCCCCAGCTTTGATGGGTGCTGAAGGAGCCCCTTTTGCCCGCAGGCTCTGGCCCTGGGAACTGTAGCCTTGGCGGTGACTGTGTTTCCCTTCACGGTGTGAGCTGTTGCCTTCAATCGGGTCTTGACTGCTGGGAAACCCTGGAGGTTCCCTTCGCTAACGGATTTGACCGGTTTTACGGCGACTCCTAGCCTGGTCGGGGTCCGTAGGCCCTGCCGAATGGTGCTGGCTTCTCTTCGCTCCCCGATCCGGTACCGGCGGGCCAGTGCCCATCCCCGGTCCTTACGGTTCACTTCAATCAGCCTCTCCTGCAGACGGTCACCACTGTCTGCCAACCTTGCTGTATGTGCCCGGGCCACGCACCCGGACACCGTCAGTCTCCTCTTTTACCACTTCACTGCTCATCTCCTAAAACTAATCTTACTTCCTTTTCCCGCCTCCAGGACTGTGAACTCCTCGTTGGGCGGGGCCAACCGCCTGGCCCACCCCCTGGTGTGGACATCAGCCTCTGGAGGAAGGCAACAAGGATTTGTGTTTGACCTAGATGTGCCTAGCCGGGGTGTGGGGTGTGTTGTTGTAGTACCTGTGACGTCCTGGCTTGTCCAGGGCGCCACACTTTGTTTTCTCTTACCCCAGAGCAGGATTCACAGCTACATTGCTCAGTACTGCTGTATAAGGCCTTACCTGCTGATGTTTCTGAACATGCACTACAAAGAATGGGTAGAGCAGGAATCTCTTATGTCTGTGTGTGCTGTGTTTGGGAGACACCATAGTAGTTAGTCTCCCTCCACCAGCTCAGAGTCAACTGACAATTAGACATGGAGCTTGCAGATGGGAAACTTAGTTAAAAATATAGGATAGAAGTCAAATAAAGGCCAAAATAGTATTATTCCATTATTGCTCATGCGCACACACAGGAAAACGTATTTGAAATATCATCTGAAATGTTCAGTATTCTTTAAGACAAAAGTAGCTATTTTATAATGAAAAGTTCTGCAACTTTCTAATACATTCAACATTTGTGATTTTATTTACATCTCTTTTTTTATGTCTTGTAGTTTTTGCTAATTTTTGTTTGCGACAAATTCTTTCAAAAAATGCCTGTAGTACATGAATTTCGTATAAAGTGAAATATCATTATTATTTTTAACTTTTTTTGTAACTTTTTAGTGCAAAAAGTTGCACATTTTGTAAAATGTTGCAAAAATTTTGCAAAAAATATTCTGGAGTACAAAAAATCATTCCAGGAGTAAGTCTCCTGCAATTGCAACAAATACGTGCCACTTTTTGGAAAATTACATATGATGAATCAGGATAAAATATCTGAAAACTCTTATTTCCGCTCACAATGGGGAGGTTAAAAAAGAAAATCAGGCTAAACTAAATAAAAAATAAAAATCAAAAAGTCGCAAATTAAAAGAAAAATTAGGCACAAATGAAAAAAAGGTGAAAAAAATAAAATTAGCAAAAAAGTGTAAACGTGATAAGTGGGGCCTGTGCCATTTTTTTAAGTCATTTTTCTTTTTTGCTTCATGACTTTTGCACAAAATATATAAAATTCTTGTGTTAATTTTTTTCCTTGTACTTGCTTTGAGACTTTTTTAGCACAAAATATTGGAAAATGGCAAATAAATTACAATTCTATAACTGGCGTACATGGAATTATTTTGGGGGACTGGAGTACATTTGCACCAAATTTTCACACTTTTTAAAAAGTCGCCTTTAATGAAACTGTCATAAAGATTGAAAAAGTCACACTGACATAAAAGTCAGAAAACTAGAGGATAACAAAGGTCATTAGTAAGGAGTGCAAATCGCTGGATTTTTCATGTAGCAAAAAGTCACTAACTGAGGGGTGTGCATATGGTCTGATCACTGATAGGCAGATCCCCCACCCCTGTAACCTCTGCAGTGTGCATTGTATGGTCTGAGCACTGACAGGCAGATCCCCCACCCCTGTAACCTCTATAGTGTGTGGTGTATGGTCTGAGCACTGACAGGCAGATCCCCCACCCCTGTAACCTCTGCAGTGTGTGGTGTATGGTCTGAGCACTGACAGGCAGATCCCCACCCCTGTAACCTCTGCAGTGTGTGGTGTATGGTCTGAGCACTGACAGGTGGACCCTCCACCCCTGTAACCTCTGCAGTGTGTGGTGTATGGTCTGAGCACTGACAGGCAGATCCCCCACCCCTGTAACCTCTGCAGTGTGTGGTGTATGGTCTGAGCACTGACAGGCAGATCCCCACCCCTGTAACCTCTGCAGTGTGCGGTGTATGGTCTGAGCACTGACAGGCGGACCCCCACCCCTGTAACCTCTGCAGTGTGTGGTGTATGGTCTGAGCACTGACAGGCGGATCCCCCACCCCTGTAACCTCTGCAGTGTTTGGTGTATGGTCTGAGCACTGACAGGCGGACCCCCACCCCTGTAACCTCTGCAGTGTGTGGTGTATGGTCTGAGCACTGACAGGCGGATCCCCCACCCCTGTAACCTCTGCAGTGTGTGGTGTATGGTCTGAGCACTGACAGGCGGACCCCCCACCCCTGTAACCTCTGCAGTGTTTGGTGTATGGTCTGAGCACTGACAGGCGGACCCCCACCCCTGTAACCTCTGCAGTGTGTGGTGTATGGTCTGAGCACTGACAGGCGGACCCTCCACCCCTGTAACCTCTGCAGTGTGCGGCGTATTATCTGAGCACTGACAGGTGGACCCCCACCCCTGTAACCTCTATAGTGTGTGGTGTATGGTCTAAGCACTGACAGGCAGATCCCCCACCCCTGTAACCTCTGCAGTGTGCAGCGTATGGTCTGAGCACTGACAGGCGGACCCTCCACCCCTGTAACCTCTGCAGTGTGCGGCGTATGGTCTGAGCACTGACAGGCAGATCCCCCACCCCTGTAACCTCTGCAGTGTGCGGTGTATGGTGTGAGCACTGACAGGCAGACCCCCCACCCTTGTAACCTCTGCAGTATGCGGCGTATGGTCTGAGCACTGACAGGCGGATCCCCCACCCCTGTAACCTCTGCAGTGTGTGGTGTATGGTCTGAGCACTGACAGGCGGATCCCCCACCCCTGTAACCTCTGCAGTGTGTGGTGTATGGTCTGAGCACTGACAGGCGGATCCCCCACCCCTGTAACCTCTGCAGTGTGTGGTGTATGGTCTGAGCACTGACAGGCGGATCCCCCACCCCTGTATCCTCTGCAGTGTGCAGCGTATGGTCTGAGCACTGACAGGTGGACCCCCGACCTCTGTAACCCCGGCAGCAATGCTGGCAGCTCTCATACGTCTATTCTGAAAAGACGACCTCTAGATATGAGCATGAGCACCACGCAGCTTCTGTGGTCGGCCATGGCGATGCTGTTCTGAGTGGATCCTGTCTGGTTATACCTCTGTATAATTTTGGCCACTCTGATGCAGCTCAGGTTCAGGGTGGTCGCAATCTTCTTATAGCCTTGGCCACCTTTATATAGAGCAACAATTCTTTTTTTCAGATCTTCAGAGAATTCTTTCCCATAAGGAGCCATGCTGAACTTCCAGTGACCAGTATGAGAGAGTGTGTGAGAGATAACACCGAATGTAACACACCGGCTCCTTCAGTCACAACTGAGACCATGTAACACTAAAAATGAGTCACACGACACCGGGGAGGGAAAATGGATAATTTGTCACAATTTGTCCATTTTCACTTAGGGGGTGTACTCTCTTTTGTTGCCAGTGGTTTAGACATTAATGGCTGTGTTTACAGCTATTTATACTGTTATACCAGGTGCATACTGACACTGCACATTGTATACAAGCTGCGCACTGACACTGCACATTGTATCACAGGGTCAGATCTTCAGTGTTGTCCCAGGAAAAGATATAATAAAATATTTACAAAAATGTGAGGGGTGTACTCACTTTTGTGATATCCTGTATGTCATAGAAAAGCCGGCTGCCACCATGTGCAGAAATTATGCAGAAGTGGAGCCAGGAGGGGCAGAGGTCCTTGTCCCTGTCAAGTCCATCAGCTAAATACAGATTCCCTTTTACCGTAGCTTATAATAGAATTACTTTAGGAAAATGCCGCGCACACAGTTTCCTACCGCAATACAGCAGCAGAGATCTGCGTTCACCTTGACTACATGAAATATCATTGAACATGTCAGGACATTACACTGGTGGAGCCTCATTAGCTCAGACCCCACGATTTCCAGGACAAGAGGACGATGACGCTTAGCAATCAATCTGCACATGCTGCACATCCAAGATAGGCAGGACGGACATCAAGGACTTCTCCATCGTATCATCTTCTTCTCATCCTAGCAGCCTTTCCATAGGCATCTGGTGGGTGCAGTCACCCCAAACCGTGGTACCTGAGAAGAGCCCAAAGAACACTCTACCTGCCACCGAAATTATTAGGTGCATATTTTAGGACAGGTTCCCCTTATAGCAAATTTTGCATTGAGATCTATAGGCATCAAGTGTCATATCGCTCTTGGGATACAATCAGAAACTCTCGGTCTCCAAAAAACAGTATCTAGAATAATACAGTAAATATAACGCATGAAAGGCACTAAAGGTGCGAGTGCACAAACTCTGCTCTCATCTAAGCTCTACGTCCTACATGAACTATCCCTGAACTGCAGTGTGCCGAGCATTACGCCCCATGTCACATATAAGACCTAATGACGCGATACGGCCGGCCAATCACAGTAATGGCAGTAGCCAACATGGCCATGGCATTGCTGTGTATGGCAGATAAATCCCAGCATGTTGATTGGCGCCCGAGCACAAGGATACTTGGTCAAGTGCCAAGCAATTGGCTCCCAAGGAAAAGAATACTTGATTGATTGCCAAGTGTGCCGAGCATGGCACCTGAACACAAGGAGAGTTGATCGAGTACCAAGTGTGCCGAGCATGGCGCCCGAACATAAGGATACTTGTTCGAGTGACAAGTGTGGTGAGCATGGTGCCCGAGCACAAGGATACTTGTTTAAGTGCCAAGTGGGCTGAGCATGGCACCCGAGCACTAGGATACTTGATCAAGTACCAAGTGTGCCAAGCATGGCACATGAGCTCAAGGATACTTGAGCGAATACCGAGCAGTGCCAAGCATTGCACCCAAGCACAAGGATACTTGATCGAGTAACGAGTAAGGTGTCCGAGCACAAGGATACTTGATTGAGTACCAAATGTGCCGAGCATGGTGTAAGAGGCACAAGAATACTTGATTAAGTGCCAAGTGTGCTGAGCATGGCGACTGAGCACAAGGATACTTGATTGAGGACCAAGTGTGCCAAGCACGGAACATGACCTCAAGGATACTTGATCAAGTACCGAGTGTGCCAAGCAAGGCGTCCAAGCACAAGGATACTTCATCGAATAGCAAGTGTGCCGAACATGGCGCCCAAGCACAAAGATACTTGATTGAGTACCAAATGTGCCGAGCATAGCGCCCAAGCTCAAGGATACATGATTGAGTACCAAGTGTGCCGAGCATGGCGTCTGAGCACAAGGATACTTGATCGAGGACCAAGTGTGCTGAGCACGGCGCCCAAGCACAAGAACACTAGATCGAGTGCCAAGTTTGCTGACCATGACGCTCAAGTACAGGGATACCTGATCGAAACTGAGCAGTGCCGAGCACGGCGCCTGAGCCCAAGGACACTTGATCGAGGACCAAGTGAGCTGAGCAAGGCGCCCAAGAAGAATGATACTTGATTGAGTGCCAAGTGAACTGAGCATGGCGCCCAAGCACAAGGATACTTGATCAAGTGCCAAGTGTGCCAACCATGACGCCCGAGCATAGGGATACCTGATCGAATACCAAGCAGTGCTGTGTGGAGACATAAGAATAAGTTAATTAAAAATACAAATATTCCTTCTCCTCGTATCCAGCGTGAACACCGCACATATTCAATTACCGAGAATTATACATGGACTGCTGATAAATCACGGCCGTCCACCATCAATCCCGATCCTGCAGGAGATTCCTCACCTCTGAGTAAATTGGAAGAAGATTCCAGATTACAAATGGTTTAATAAATCTGGATCTGAAGAACAATATGATTTTTCTGCCTAATTGGTTCTTAACGTCTTTTTGCTCGTTCATTACACACATCCAAAAAAACATCTGTGTCCCCCGGAATCACTTTGCTAGAAAAGATTCACCGCCTCACTATAATTGTATGTTTACTGAAATCCATTTTAACAAATAGTTATTAAAGGGCTTGTTTGGTTTAGAAAATAGTATATTAGTGCATACTGGGTTAAAGGGATTGTCCACTACTGAAAAACCCCTTCTTACCTGCCACAGTCCTCTAGATGAAACCTGGCCACGGTTTCTGTTTCTGGGACGCCGTGGTAGCAAGGCCCGCTTCCGTGACCCCGGCGGTGTCAGTCAAAGTAAAGGGGAATAATGATGGGGATAACAGTTTATGACGCCACCTGTGGTACTTGGCCAGAGATAGCCAACGCTGCAGGATGGGACTTCTGGGGCAGATTATGACGCAGCTTGGTTGGTAGAGCTAAGCCCCAGGGTGGATGGGGTTAGTAGTAGGTAATGACGGGGTTGCAGGGCCAGAGGCTACTCACTGTAGCAGGTTACAAGGTAACACAACGAGTTAGTGACCGCCTTTGCAGTGTTGGGCTTCACAGTGATGGGCTCCAGTTGATCCCGGGTAGTTCGGAGGTTAAGAACGGTGCACCTTTCTTATGTACCTTCCCTGGTCGTCTTCCTACACTGACTTCTCTCCCGCCTGTCCTGCGCCTAAGCACACAGTGCCCTGAGCCGGTGTCTGTGGACACTGTTGGGTGGCCTGAAGCTCTGTCCCTTGACCCTATGTGGTCACCTTCCAGCAGATTCGTGTGCGGAGTCGGCTTCGGTACTAGATGTGTCCTCAGCCTCTGGTTTTACTAGCGGAGCATGTTGGTTCTTCTCTTCTAGCCTAGGGACCTGTCTTGATCTGCGGCCAAGTCCCTGCACTCTAATACGTTGTATGTGGAACGAGGCCACAGGAGTATGGCACACTTCCCGTGGTCTCTAGGACCCTTTCTATTTTGTGTCTAGTAAGAGCTGCACCAGCTCCTGACCACAGGTCTTCACTCCTCCACTGCTTCTTCCACTTGTCTGCCACTGCAGTGTCCTCAACTCACTGACTCCACCACCAGGCCCTGTCGGATTAGGAGCAGGGAGGTACCATCACCAGTGGTGGCTATACATAGCATTTATGGAACCAAGCCCTAACCCTGACCCGGTGGGGTGCTGCTAATTGAGGTGTTGTGTGTTTTGTGTGCATATCGCTGGATGACCTCTTCCGCACCCAGGATGGCGCACCACACCTCTGGCTGAAGTGCAGTACCTCTGTGGCGACTGAAGCCGTCTTCTACTTCCATAAGTAAAAACATAACATTCCAACAGATTCAGTTTGAAAGGAATCTCCACTTTGGAAATCCCTATTTGTTGGAATAGATAATTCACAGATGTCACGTGTATAGGGACAAGCTAATTTGGGACCATGCAGTTTAAACTTAGTTTTTCCTTTGAGCAAATTAAGGGTTAATTCCTTCTCTGGTGCAGCAGCAGACTTGCTCAGATGGCAGCAGTTCAGGCTGGGATTTAAGCCCTCTGCTTCTTGGACTTGGTGCTGGTTATTCTAGTCAGTTAGAAGCTAGCCTGGGAGCAGAGAGGGTGTGGTTGTTGCTCCTAGTGCTGTCTGCTGTGGTTTGTTGCAAGTTGTTTTGTTTTTGCACTACCTCCTGTCCCTAGTTATCTCTTACCCATTGATCCTTGGTTGTTCCCTTGTGCAGGTTTTAGGTGTGCATGAGGTTTTATTTTACCCATCTGTATTTTATTGTTGCAGGGGTTTTGGGGACTTGTCATCAGGATCAGGACAGGAGTCAGGGCCAAGTTCGGGGCCCGGACCTCCCTACCTTCAAGGGTACCTCCAGGTGTGATGGTAAGCTCAGGGACCCCAGCTTTAGGGTCTTCATAGGTTACCCTGTCTTCCCTGGGCATCTGCTGCACCCGATCCGCGACAGTATATCACAGAGTGTCCCAATCCTGGAATCCCCAGCAATCAGCTTTATTATGTAGAGAAACCTGGTACTAAGTGTTCACTATCCCTGCAGTGCCACCAATGGGAGATTGAAGCATTACACTGTGTCCAAACCACCTTCAGTAGGTCACGAATACTGTCATTTATGGCTCAGGAAATGATAGCTGACACACTAATGGCTCCTGGAACCAGATTAAGAAGAAGAGCAACAAATCTGGAGCAGGCAGGGTGATAACGTACCCCTTGGATTGAAGAACAATTCACAAAAGACATTTTAATAGTAACCACTAGTCCCCAGAGTAAGTGTAACAACTCTGATTCTTTTGACTTCAGCACTTACCCCTGGACACCAGGGATCATTGTTGAAGGAAAACCTCTTTCCTTCATCCATTGTGATTTTCCATGACCACAAAAGATGATTGAAAAATATTCCTAGGACACTAGATAAGGGCCATGTTTGTAGTCCCTGACTACTGTCTAGTGAATCGCCTCCTACTTGCCGGCATTCTCGGCGCCTCTTCTGATTATTTGGCCCGGTGTGATGTCATGTGTGCATCACTGCAGTCAGGCCAGACCTATACATCAGAAGAAGTGTTGGGGATGCCGGCGGGTAGGGGGTGGTTCACTGGCCACTGATCCGGCAGCCATTGTCAGTCCTGCATATCTTCTCTTTGACCACCTCTAATAACGACCACTCTGCACCTTTCTTTGACTCCCTATATATCCTAGGATTTGCTGACGTCTCTGTATTCACTATTCGAAGGGAAGAATAAAATGTCTCTTTGGCTTTCTGTTCCCTTATACGTAAATTCGATGACAGCAAATCTATTCCCCCCAAATACATTTTATGAAGAATCCAATCTTGGCAAAAAGAAACTGAGGAAATATTCCCGTATGTTTGTGCCCATATGGATCAAAATGGACCTGCAAGAGAGAGGAACTCTCAAACTTTATGTATAAGAGTCTTAAATGTGTGATTGGAGACAAAGACGATGAGCGGGGCATCGCTGATGGTTTAAGAATTGTGTCTGGTTTGGTTCTCCGGAAGGAAGTAAACTTTTTTCGGTTCTCAACACTCAGGACTCAACACAAGGCACCAGATCACCCCGAGAGGTTGAGGGGTCCAACATCTGTTGTTGGTCTACATAGCAATTTTTTGTAACAGCAGTCTGGGACCGCAGATACAAAATGGTTCACCCGAACCGACTAGAGCAAGTCGCCCACTAAGCAGGATCCCAAGGTACCTTGAAACCCTTTAACCCCTATACAGGGATCTGGATTTGCTGCAAGGTCCAGGTGATCGCTGCCTATGGAAAGGCTGCAGTCCACAGATGGGGATAGTCACCAGGCAGGATCAAAACCAAGATATCCGCAAGGTACAAAATTAGAAGTCAGGAGGAATGTCCAGAAAACAGGCTGAGGTCAAAACCAAGATGTCAGGCGAGGTACAGAATCAGCAGGCAAGTGGAATGTCAGGAAAACAGGCCGAGGTGAAACAGGGAACAAAACAGCAGGTGTGCACGGTATCAGTACAGGGTATACCTGTAGCCAAACAGGACTATATCTGGCAAAGAACAGCAGGCCACTGAAGACATTAAAAGGGTGTGGTACCATTGGCTGGAGTGGGAGTTGATAACTTCATCTGGAACGTACACACCCCTATAGTCAGCCAGTGGTAATGCAAGTCCCTGCCAGACCAAGCTTGGTGAATGGGCGGCGACTGTGCCCACCAGAGTTACTGGTATTTACTCCTCTCCCATCACCAGCACCGCCTGCAGTGGGAATACAGCAGTGCCTGGTAACTGGGGCAGAAGTCGCAGAAGCAGACTCTGGTAGAGATGTGACATTTTTTGGTGTCACACTCAGACTGGACAGGTGTAAAAGACGGTAATGGACCGACGACTGTCCGGCGTGTGGCAAAACACATAGGAATCACCAAGGATAGTAAGGGAGAGGAAGGCCCTGACGATTGGAAGCAGGGGTCGGGACACCTCCAAACAGTTACCTCTGTCTGTCCCCTAAGCTCCCCTAATGTCCCTGAAATAGTCCTTCCTTTCTTCAACATCACGTGCCTAGTCCCTTACTGTCTGTTCACCCACCCTGTATAGTGCAAAGTCTGGTGAGTGGACTAGACATCACCACTACGGTTATATTATACAGGGATAGGAGGACAGATAGGGGAACATAAACAAAACAGCATATAAACCAACTTCACGACTGCAGCCAGACACCAAGGCTGCAGACAACACTGCTTCAACTGCGGCAAGGCTTCAACTACAGCAAGACGTCAGCATCAGTATCAGCAAGCCTGCAATGGCTACCAGAGCTCCCTTTCTCCTCTGTGGCTAGTTCAGAATAACGATTCTATTACCGGCATCATTTGATGGAACATGTAACTATTTAAAGGAGACGGGAGTGATCACAAGCCGACTGTACCCAAGGAAAACTAACAAGGAGCTTCTAGCAAGGAAAATTACATTAACTATTGCTGCACCAAAAGAAAGCCAACACATTTAAAATCACATATTAATGAAGCTTAAATGCCAGAGCTGTCACAAGTCTCTTAAAGATGGAAGACACTTATGATAAGAGTCCTTACAATTTCATCATTTACACTCCATTGCCACCACATGGTACATTCAAGAAGCCCATAAGCTTTAATAGAGCCCATGATACCTCTGTAATATGTTATCTTATAAGTTGTTTTCTCATGAATCACCTGATAAACAAGTAAATTGAATGTGTTTGCTTATGGGATTTAATCCCGCTCTATTGTCAGAGCAGGTTGGGTGTCTGCCGGCTATCGGCCACAGCTGGAGACCCCGAGGAGAAGAAAATAGCAGGTTATCGGCTTCTGTCTTCTCTTTTGCTGACAACATCACGCTCGCAAAGTAGAAACATCTGCAATGCTGACTCTTCTACCGGACCTGTCAAACACATGAACACCGACAATAGCAGAACTACCAGGTCATAGCACATACAAAACAGCTTGGATAGCTACTGTACTAATGTCAGGACATGAGGCTGTGCGCTATAGATTTCATGGCAGAAAAAGCACATTATGAGGATGTACTCCAATATACCCTGGAAGATGCATAGAGGAGGGCCTCAAAATATTTTTTTTCGCCATTATTAGGAAGTACGAATCCTAGACTAGTAAAGCCAAAGCAATATGTGCGAGGGCTGAAAAACATTTAGCCATGGGTGTATGTATATATATATATATATATATATATATATACAGTACAGACGAAAAGTTTGGACACACCATCTCATTCAAAGAGTTCTTTATTTTCATGACTCTGAAAATTGTAGATTCACATTGAAGGCATCAAATCTATGTGGAATGAAATGCTTAGCAAAAAAGTGTGAAACAACTGAAAATATGTCTTATATTCTAGGTTCTTCAAAGTAGCCACCTTTTGCTTTGATTACTGCTTTGCACACTCTTGGCATTCTCTTGATGAGATTCAAGAGGTAGTCACCGGAAATGGTCTTCCAACAGTCTTGAAGGAGTTCCCAGAGATGCTTAGCACTTGTTGGCCATTTTGCCTTCACTCTGAGGTCCAGTTCACCCCAAATCATCTCGATTGGGTTCAGGTCTGGTGACTGTAGAGGCCAGGTCATCTGGCGTAGCACCCTATCACTCTCCTTCTTAGTCACATAGCCCTTACACAGCCTGGAGGTGTCTTTGGGGTCGTTTTCCTGTTGAAAGATAAATGATGGTCCAACTAAACGCAAACTAGATTAAATAGTATGCCGCTGCAAGATGCTCTGCTGGTTCAGTATGCCTTAAATTTTGAATAAATCCCCAACAGTGTCACCAGCAAAGCACCCCCACACCATCACACCTCCTCCTCCATGCTTCACTGTGGGAGCCAGGCATGTAGAATCCAGCCGTTCACCTTTTCTGCGTCGCACAAAGATACGGTGGTTGGATCCAAAGATCTCAAATTTGGACTCATCAGACTAAAGCACAGATTTCCACTGGTCTAATGTCCATTCCTTGTGTTCTTTAGCCCAAACAAGCCTCTTCTTCTTGTTACCTGTCCTTAGCAGTGGTTTCCTAGCAGCTCTTTTACCATGAAGGCTGCTGCACAAAGTCTCCTCTTAACAGTTGTTCTAGAGATGTATCTGCTGCTGGAACTCTGTGTGGCATTGACCTGGTCTCTAATCTGAGCTGCTGTTAACCTGCGATTTCTGAGGCTGGTGACTCGGATAAACTTATCCTCCGCAGCAGAGGTGACTCTTGGTTTTTCTTTCCTTGGGCGGTCCTCATGTGAGCCAGTTTCTTTGTAGCGTTTGATGGTTTTTGCCACTGCACTTGGGGACACTTTCAAAGTTTTCCCAATTTTTCGGACTGACTGACCTTCATTTCTTAAAGTAATGATGGCCACTCGTTTTTCTTTACTTAGCTGCTTTTTTCTTGCCATAATAAAAATTCTAACAGTCTATTCAGTAGGAGTATCAGCTGTGTTTCTGTCGTGGGCGGGGAAGGACGCCTCTGCGCTCGCTAACGCTCGGGTCCGGCACTGCTGCGATGGCTGCTCGGTGGCTCGAGCGGTGGGCCGGATCCGGGGACTCGAGTGGTGCTCCTCGCCCGTGAGTGAAAGGGGGTAGTTTGGTTTGGGGATTTGGTCCGTGATGCCACCCACGGGTTGTGGTGAGGTTGGGCACCACCGCTGCTGGTGACGGGGATCCCGGGAGCGATGGCAGGGAGCAGCTGGGATGTTGTTCTCCCCCTCCGTGGGTAGGGTTGGTGGTCCCGGGGCCCGGTGAGGTGACGGGAAGGCAGGGTTGGCCAGGTGCAGGGTCGCCTGGACTGCGCAGCGCGGTGCCGGATGGCACGGTTGTACTCACTCAGCAAGAAAGGCACAAAGTCCTCGGTAAACCAAGCGGCTGGATGGACGGGTCCCGCAGCCGGCTGCTGTGGATTCTCCCGGACGGTTGGTGGTGGCTGCCTTTCCATGCAACTTTGTATATGTTCGGTCCCGATGGATTCCCACCGGTAACCCGCTCCCCAGCGTGTATATGTGCCGGAGGAGCCCTTTTGCCCGCAGGCTAGAGTTCCAAGGGCCAGAGCCTCACCGGACGCACAGGGCACACATGCGGTCTCTACACATTATGTTTGCCTACGCATAGGTTTCCTTACCTGCCACACCGCTCTATCCTGAAGCCCTATTGTTTGCCATTCATACCGGATTGTTTAGGCATAGAACCCCGGATCCCATATAATTTATGGACACCACTCACCTTTTTTTCTGCCATGTGCATATGAACTAAGAGTTGAAGCAGATTCTCTGTTACCAGTACTTTATCCGGCTAGCAACCTGCCACACGGTACCCTAGCCCAAAGATTCTTTTGACATCCTGCCACTCATATACGGATTGATCTCACGCTCTCACAGAGCCAAGCATTACTTGTATACTACAGAATATCCCTAGAGATATATCCTTAAGTATTGATGGGACCCCGACAGTATCCCAGGAACTTACAAGTCCATCCACCATTAGACGAATAACGGGTCCGCACGACTTACCTTGTCGACCAGTACCGTCACTTTGTCCCTTTGCCCCTTTGGGAATCATTACTCAACCAGTCAGTCTGTCCGACCAGATGAAGGCCGAGACGATGGCCGAAACGTTGTCATAGGCGGACTTTCTGCAACTGTATCATCTTTTTTTCAATAAAAAATTTAAGAGACATCCACCTTTCTCTGATCTGTGATTGCACTGGGATTTGAGTAGTGACTGTAGAGGTGTGAAGGTGGAAGCAAAGTGACATCCTGACTTGGGTTAACGGTGACCTGGTACCAAGGAGAAGTGGTTGCCGGTGGAGTACAGTGGAGTACTCCCGGAACTACGCACCGACGGGGTAGAGGACCCTAGGACAGGAAAGAGCCGACCTGTTAACACCTGCACAGCAAGGGGACCATCAAGGACCTCGCTGACGCTAAAGAATCCGAAGACTCAGTAGCAAAGGGAAAACCGGGGACAGGACCAGAGACTCCATCCCCACAGGGTTCACGCTACCGTCATGCAGACAGAAGTGGACAAACCACAGAACAGGGATCCCCAGTTATTTTATACCACGGGGACCCACGTACCAGAGACAGGTGCAGGGGAAGAAGGTACTAGAGAACCAGACTGGCACTGGGACGAAGGGGTCCTGGAGCCGAAACCAGCCGGCCTCGGGCAACCAGTTAACATCTTCAGCAGTGAGTAAACCAGTTGCACTGAACATCTGTGTGGACTACCTTCTTCCAACGCCGACTGCACCATACACACTCTGGGGAAAAACCCTACTTGCAGAGGGACTATCATACTAGCTGCCAATACCATCAGCCCCAGCAGAGTCATTCTGCAGCGGCGGCTCCCCACAATTAGCCGCAACACCGCAAGTGGCGTCAGAAGTGAACATTATCCTAATCTCCCCTGTAAATATCCCCATAACAAAAAGGGCTCGGGGCATGGAACTGGGTAACGGCCACCACCATGACATTCCCAGTAGAGACTCTGCCCGAAACCGAGTACCCTATATCCCTGGGTGCTACATGTATAGAAACTGTCCCAAACCTTTGATCATGTTCTCCTTCCTCTGATGGTCCTGCTGAGTGTCTCCCTCATCTCTGCTGCTTGGTTGCACAAGGAACTATGACCTCTGCCACCAGCGTTGTCAGATTGGAATTTTTCTACTAATTGTTCGGTCTTCTGGTATTGCATCGTTTTACCAACTCTCTCCACCGCAGGAGGAAGAGATGGAAAGTTCTCCTTGTAGCTTGGGTCAAACAGGGTGAAAACCAGTAATGTGTTGGCCAAAATTCATATAACGCAAGGGTCACATTAAAAGCAGCGGGATATAAAGTCAGCCATGTGTGCCAGACTTCCAACAGGCAAGACTTCCCTGTTCCCACCAGGAGGACAACTATACATCTCCTTCTCCTCCTCCTTGTCCTACCTTTCCTTCTCCTTCTCCTCCTCTTCAGCCCATCCATGGTGAACACACAGCATTAAGTTGGTGTGGGTATTACCCTCTGCATCTCAGGCAACCATCTCCTTTTCCTCCTCCTCCTCAGCCTTCTCCTACTCCTTATCACCCAATCTGCGTTGACGAGATGAGGCTGGGTTGGGCAGTATCACCCTATGAACATCTTTTATCCATCTCCACCTGGACCACATGCAAAGCTTCCTCTTTAATTGGGTTTGAGTAGACACAGAAGGGAGATGGTTACGCTGATTATGGAGTCATCACCGCTCACCATCTTGGTTGATTCCTCAAATTTTTGTAGATCCTCACAGATGTCAGACATCTATGGCCACTTATCAATTCTTATGTGACAACGTCAGTGCTGGAAGATCTGGGCCAAAGTGATGACACAAGATAGGTCAGAAGGTGGCAGAGAACTGGATGGGCAGCGTCTGCGATGGCCGGAGGGGAGAGGACAATATTTTATTACATGTTCACCTCTTACCCCCCTCTATTTATTATGCTTTGGGGTCTCAGAGAATAAGATATCTTTATTTCTACTACACTGAAGAAAATCAAAAACGGCAAGAAATGTGATAGGGCAAAAAAGGGAACAAATCGTCCTACTATGAGGTTTTCTTAAGGATTGGTCATCAAGGGAATATTAAAGGATCATTTACTAAAATCCTTGACGTGACTTCATGTGTAAAGCGTCGGCCCGTAGCCGGCTGCCAATACAATATTACTGATCCATAATATGGCATCGAGTAGGAATCCGCGCACAGTTCACAGCCCGGCTAACGCGTCCATCGGTCCGGAAAACTCTGACATGAATACTGTAATTTCCTTCTACAAGGAGCACGAGGCGGGTAATCCAGGAAGCTTTTAGTTAGCTTCGGTGATCTAAAGCAGACAAGGAATGTAAAACACAAGTCTTACATATATCACTAATTGCTTTAATTAAACCCGGCACACCTTCCTCGCAGGAGCTTCTTTCATTGCCATCAGCGGTTATTAAGGGGGCCGATGCCGAGTGTGTGCATCCGGGCTGAATGTAATGCTCAGCGTTCAGTAATTAAGAGGCTGCCGCTAATTTAATGGCTGCTCGACGGTGACAGCAATAATAAAAAAAAACACATCTTACATCGAGGAATCTGAAAATCCTCAGAAAGAGCTAAATGGAAGACAATTGATAGCAGTGGTAATGAATCAATGTGTCGTTACTTTCTCTACATGTTAGGCCTCCTTCACACGTCAGTGAGTCCGGCACGTATGACGCCGTTTTCATATGTACGTCATGGGTGTCTATGGTGAATCCTGGGAAACCTATACTGGCACAAAGGCTGGGGCCCCTGTGCTCACCCTAACACCCAGAGGTACCTTTAATGGTAGGGAGGTCCAGGCCTCCAATCTAGGCCCTATCTCCTGTCCTTGTTCCTGATGTTCGGCCCCCTCTCCACAAACCACCACACAGGCCGAATAGGCAATAACAGGAGTCTACACCCCACCAACGTATACAAAAAAACAGGTATAACAAGGACAACAAAACCTGCTTGTACACACAGCAACCTCACACAAAGAAGCTCCTAATAAAAGTGCAAGAGGAAACAACATAAAAGGGAGGAAGAAGACAAACTACTGGGAAACTATCATACAAGAATATGCTGCAGCCCACAGCACAACAGAGAGAGAGAGAGTTCCACAGCTCCTTGCACCTCCTGGTCAAGCTTCCAAATGATAGGAAATAAATGGCACCCTCTGGTGAATATAGAGGGTATATATAGGACTTGGGAGTGGTCCCAATCGGAAACACCTGACCAGGAGTTAGCAGCTGCTGGAAGAAAACCTGACATTAACTCTCTCCTCTGCAAAGGAAGGGGAATTAATTTAATCTGCAAAGTCCCACAAAACAACATGAGACTCTGACCCAGAGCATGTCACAAAACTCTCTAAGGCTATGTGCGCACTAGAAATGTGAAGTTTCTCAAGAAAATTTCTTGAGAAACTTCTGGGAGTGAAAGATTTCCAGACCTCCGGAAAAAATCCGCACCTAATCCGCATGCGGATTTGCCGCGGATTAGCCGCGATTTTCCCGCGGGTGGTTCCCTGCGGATTTTTGCAGGCTGTACTGCCGAAATCCGCAGGGTACCTGCGGAAATAATGGATATGCTCATTTTCTCAAGAAATTTTCTCGAGAAATTCTTCTCAAGGAAATTTCTTGAGAAAAATCCGCACAGTGCGCACAGCTATTTTTTTTTTCATAGAATTTGCTGGGAAATGTCTGCACAAAGATTGCAGACATTTCTCAAGAAATTTCCGCGGCAAATCCGCGGGTAAATCCGCCGGTAAAAAGGTCTAGTGCGCACAGAGCCTAACAGAGGAAGGTCCAAGACACACTGATGTCACATGGGCCACACAGTGGTATGATCCGTGTGACACGTACAGCAAAAAAACACGTGTCTTTGAAATAAAATGAGCTTCTACCCTGTCTCCACTGCTGCTGTGTTCGGCACTACTGTCACTTGCTTCATGGCCCGCTCATTATGCTCATGAATATTCACTGCACCGCAGACCCTGAAGCAGTAGCACCAGAGACAGCAGCACCATGGACAGCAGCAGGTGGGGGATGACAGGTGACTAAAAAGTTCCTGATCCCCGTGTGCTATCACAGATAGCACACGGAGAACACACATGTGCCAAAATCACGGTACATGGAGGGCCATATGCACCTTCAGCAAATCTGTGAAAAACGTGTGTCTCTTCCACGGACGTGTGAAAGAGGCCTCAGAATTGAACCATGGGAGTAGAGCCCCAGGATTTCCCTCCAGACTGAACAATAACTAGACATGAGTGAAGAGATTCTAAACTATTTGATAAAGTTTTCGCCAAACAACTTTTGGAAATTGGCTTTGTGCTAATTCAACCGAGCACTATTCTCCTGGATTCTTAGATTCCAACAGCCGCCAAAGAGTAAAAAAAAATGTCTTCTACTCACCTCTACTTTGGCCCCCCATGCATGTTCTGTCGACTCCAGTACCAGCTCAGATTGGTTTCTCTTGGCCTTCTTCCACTTCTGGGTACTCTGGGGGGTATCATCACTGATGGTGCCACAATGTGCTGTAGAGTGCCATACATGTCATTAATATCACCAAATGGGGACTAATAATGGTGACAACTAGGAGGAAGAAGAAGACTGCAGAGGAGACACTTTAGTACTTGCTCACAAACGAAGGTTATAAGATACCAGAGGTGCCAAGAAGAAGTGAGTATAATGATATGTGCACTCAGGGCATTTTTATCGTGTTTTTTATGTGACTTAAATCATTTATCTTCTGCCAGAATATAACGGTCCCTGGGTGCAGTGGATTTAGTGTATTGGGTATATTTGGGCGTATTGGATGTTCAGTGCTTTGTGAAAGTATTCAGCCCCCTTGAATTTTTCAACCTTTTCCCACATTTCAAGCTTCAAACATAAAGATAAAAATGTTAATGTTCTGGTGAAGAATCAACAACAAGTGACACAATTGTGAAGATGAAGGAAATTTATTGCTTATTCTAAACTTTTTTAAAAAATAAATAAGTGAAAATTGGGGCGTGCAATATTATTCATCCCCTTTAAGTTAATACTTTGTAGTGCCCCCTTTTGCTGTGATTACAGCTGCAGTCTCTTGGGGAATGTGTCTATCAGATTTGCACATGGAGAGACTGAAATTCTCGCCCATTCTTCCTTTGTAAACAGCTGGAGCTGAGTGAGGTTGGATGGAGGCGTTTGTGAACAGCAGTTTTCAGCTCTTTCCACAGATTCTCGATTGGGTTCAGGTCTGGACTGTGACTTGGCCATTCTAACACCTGGATACGTTTATTTGTGAACCATTCCATTGTAGATTTTGCTTTATGTTTGGGATCATTGTCTTGTTGGAGGGCACATCTCCGTCCCAGTCTCAGGTCTTTTGGAGACTCCAACAGGTTTTCTTCATGAATGGTCCTGTATTTGGCTCCATCCATCTTCCATCAATTTTACCCATCTTCCTTGTCCCTGCTGAAGAAAAGCAGGCCCAAACCATGATGTGTTCAGGGTGATGAGCTGTGTTGCCTTTACGCAAAACATATCGTTTGGCATTGTGCCCAAATAGTTTGATTTCGGTTTCATCTGACCGGAGCACCTTCTTCCACATGTTTGGTGTCTCCAGGTGGCTTGTGGCCACCTTTAAAGGACACTTTTTATGGTTATCTTTGAGAAATGGCTTTCTTCTTGCCACTCTTCCATAAAGGCCAGATTTGTGCAGTGTACGACTGATTGTTGTGCTATGGATAGACTCTCCCACCTCAGCTGTAGATCTCTGCAGATCATCCATAGGGATCATGGGCCTCTTGGCTGCGTCTCTGATCAGTTTTCTCCTTGTGTGAGAAGACAGTTTGGATGGACGGCCGGGTCTTGGTAGATTTGCAGTGGTATGATACTCCTTCCATTTCAATATGATCACTTGCACAGTGCTTCATGGGATGTTTAAAGTTTTGGAAATCTTTTTGTAACCAAATCCGGTTTTAAACTTCTCCACAATTTTATTGGGTGATTTGAATGGATTGGTTGGATTTGGGTGTATTGGGTGATTTGAGTGGATTGGTTGGATTTGGGTGTATTGGGTGGTTTGAATGGATTGGGTGGATTTGGGTGGATTGGGTGGTTTGAATGGATTGGGTGGATTGGGTGATTTGAATGGATTGGGTGGATTTGGGTGGATTGGGTGATTTGAATGGATTGGGTGGATTTGGGTGGATTGGTTGGATTTGGGTGTATTGGGTGATTTGGGTGTATTGGTTGGATTTGGGTGTATTGGGTGGTTTGAATGGATTGCGTGGATTTGGGTGTATTGGGTGATTTGGGTGTATTGGTTGGATTTGGGTGTATTGGGTGATTTGGGTGTATTGGTTGGATTTGGGTATATTGGGTGATTTGGGTGTATTGGTTGGATTTGGGTGTATTGGGTGGTTTGAATGGATTGGGTGGATTTGGGTGTATTGGGTGATTTGAGTGGATTGGTTGGATTTTGGTGGATTGGGTGGTTTGAATGTATTGGGTGGATTTGGGTGGATTGGGTGGTTTGAATGGAATGGGTGGATTTGGGTGGATTGGGTGATTTGAATGGATTGGGTGGATTTGGGTGTATTGGGTGGTTTGAATGGATTGGGTGGATTTGGGTGTATTGGGTGATTTGAGTGGATTGGTTGGATTTTGGTGGATTGGGTGGTTTGAATGTATTGGGTGGATTTGGGTGGATTGGGTGGTTTGAATGGAATGGGTGGATTTGGGTGGATTGGGTGATTTGAATGGATTGGGTGGATTTGGGTGGATTGGGTGATTTGAATGGATTGGGTGGATTTGGGTGCATTGGGTGGTTTGAATGGATTGGGTGGATTTGGGTGGATTGGTTGGATTTGGGTGTATTGGGGGATTTGGGTGTATTGGTTGGATTTGGATGTATTCGGTGGTTTGAACGGATTGGGTGGATTTGGGTGTATTGGTTGGATTTGGGTGTATTGGGTGGTTTGAATGGATTGGGTGGATTTGGGTGTATTGGGTGATTTGGGTGTATTGATTGGATTTAGGTGTATTGGGTGATTTGGGTGTATTGGTTGGATTTGGGTATATTGGGTGATTTGGGTGTATTGGTTGGATTTGGGTATATTGGGTGATTTGGGTGTATTGGTTGGATTTGGGTGTATTGGGTGGTTTGAATGGATTGGTTGGATTTGGGTGTATTGGGTGGTTTGAATGCATTGGGTGGATTTGGGTGTATTGGGTGGATTTGGGTGTATTGGGTGATTTGAGTGGATTGGCTGGGTTGGGTGTATTGGCTACCTGCAAGTCGCGGGTCTGCACATTCACTTTTGTATACTGGCTCCTGCCCGTCTGACAGTAGTTTATGTGTTTGCAGTTTTCTAGGTCGGATATTCATATAAACAGGTGCAGCTAGACATCACCATGACAACATCAATACCAATCAAGCCCGATCGTACCTTTTGGCATTTTTATTTCTAATTTCATGTTCATTAGCGCGGCAGCTGGTTGACTGGAGACGGCGTTCCTGGGGCATGTCACTCCAAGTCAGCGCACAGTTTTGTCAAGTAATGGCTGGCATGTCATTTCTTAAAGATTTTTTTTCTAATTCAGGTTCATTTGTCATTTATCTCTGCATTATTCATACGTTCTGCATGTATGATGAGCCCCTGGGTTATGATAATGCCGTGCATTTATGAAAGAGCAGAGATAAGGCAGTGTGATATGACGGTTGTGTCTAATGACTCTGTAATCTATTTGGGGTATGTTATGTAATATTTCTTAGCATGGATACAGCGCACCTTAAAATTTTATTAGGAACCTTCTAATTGCTATAACGGGGGTCTTTGGTCAGGACACCTTGGATCCCTGGCACCAGTAAGTCCACTAATAAGGATGAAAAAGGCCTGGGGTGCGCCGTTCTCAGTGTCTCATGGGCACAAATGCAGAATATTCAACTTTAACTGGTCTTTAAAATATTGGACCTTTTGGTCCCCCAAGGCTCGAGAGCACCTGTACCCACTATAGTTATTCCCCTTACTGCTTAAATTATCTGTGGAGGTCCCTGGGACCCCATGAATCTACCCTTTACTTCATACTCGTCAACTCTTCCTGGAATGGAAACCAGTAGACTTCCAGAAATAGGGGCAGCCTTCCGGACTCCTGGAATGGCCACTGCATCCCAAAATGCTGCGTTCCCCCAATGTTTTCTGTGCACCGTGCCTGGATTCTGCATCATTAGTGTAGGAGGTGGTCGAGTTATGTCCACTTCTACGGGGCAGTGTTGTTGTAATATGAATATAATGTATATGAAAGCATATTGTTTTTAATGCAAGATGTTCTTATAAGCGCAACAGCGATGTAGCAGAGTTCGGCGAGAGCGGCGGTCGGCGCCATCTAGTGACCACGTGCTTCATATGTTTTATTTCAAATAGTGTATAATGTAAGGTGCTTGTCTCTCGTGGTATGTCAGGAGGGAGACATAGCATAGAGAGCCAGGAGTATCAAGGGTATAGATAGGATGTTTTAGTGTACTCTAGAGTAACTAAGGATCAAATGTGCAGGAGTGGGGTGTCAGTGTTGGTTAGTGGGCTTGATAGGATAGAGCAGGAACAGTACAAATAGTTAAATGGTAACCAGGAAAACGGAGACAAGGAGGGAGGAGTGAGCAGAGAAGTTGTGGGAGGACAGGAAAAAAAGGGAAAGAGGTCGAAGAGAGCGGACAGGAGCGGGAAGGGAAGGTCTGCCGCGGATGAGAGGAATCCTCCCATGTGTCGAGACCTCACCCTGCGAACGGGCTGTAGAGCATCTTGAAATCAGTGGGACATGAGGGTATAGAGACCGCTGGCGGGTCCCTGAATTGGTGGGAGATAGTAAGTTGTCTGAGGGCCTGAGCTAGACATGGAAACCACTGAGAGAGGACACGGGGAAGAAGCAGGTATTAGGCTTGGCTGCTGGAAGATAGAAGCCCAAATCGAAGACAAGCACGTTAGAATCCCCTAGGAGAGCGTCAGCAGCACGGGAGAGCCTGTCTGACCGAGGTAAGGAAGGAGTGGCGAACTACAAGTATCCCTATTCCTGAGTTGTTTTTCGAAGAGACTTGTGTGAGTGAATTGCGTAGCCCAACGTGTCTACGACAAGGAACAGCAGCTGAGAAGGAGATAACACTGGGCATTGTTGTATCAGTTGTCCCATCGGGAGCACAACATGAGCACACACTTTGAGTGAAGCAGGGAAGCAAGCTACCCTCAGCCGGGAGAGGTCTCCCTCACTTCATTAGCCTCAACCTTTAACAGCAAGATGTGTATTCATGCAGAATTAGACTTGGACATAAGACTTGGAAAAGGGTTTGACCGGGAAAAAACACATTCAAAGGTTGCGACAAAATGTGGAGAAGGGTCTGATTTGTAAAAACTTTGTTAAGGGGCCAAAACAAGATGGGTAAAGGGGTATGGCTTGCAAAATTCCCATTTTGGGGGATTTTCAGCAGGTGGAAATGGGCATGGCTTCCAAAAATGGGCAACTTTTAATAATTCATCAGTTTGTATGATTTCTAAAAGTTTAGAACTTCCGTTTCCACTGATTTTTCTTAGAAATGTCAATGGCTGAATCTTCATTGAAGGCCGAATTGGAGTCTTCAGCTCTTTATTCTGCGATGGTGCAGGTTCGCCCCATAGTCCTGTGCCGGGGGCTATTATTCTCATGTGTATGGCGCTCTGTGGGACATAACTACATGGAAGCGTCATATGTGTATATCGTCATGACATGTGACTGTACAGCTGAGCTCATATCGCCGCAGGTCCTACCGGATGTAGTAAATTGCCGGCCATTGTGCTATGTAATCCGCAGCTCTTTTGTCGTAGCCACATTACTCTCTATCCAGCCAAGACTTCGTGTTGTTGTGATTTCTATGACCTCCGCATGGATTTTTCTTGTGTAGGCAGAGAAAGTTGTTATTATTCTTATTACTCATATACAGTATCCGGTATAATAACATCCACGGCAAAGTCCTCCACTCTCCGGTAAGAGAGCACCACCGTCGTGAGACGCTTTCTAGCATCTTTTAGAAGCTGATAATGTGTTAAACTAGTGGGAAAATGATCATTTCTTCTGCCATTCTATTACTAAAAAAACTGTTCCAACATATGTCATAAGTCATATAATAAGTAAGTACACACTCTGTGAATTCTATGACTTAGGAACGTCTGACTGACGGCCCTAACTTGCCGTTCTGACCCAAACCAGTTATCCACCTTTCACCACTTTTCCACTAAAATAAGACACAGACTGCGTGACATTGGATGTGAAGGCCACAGCAGCCTCGTTTATTAACACCAAAATAATCAATAACATTTTATTCATCAATATAGTAAATAACTCCATAAGCATAACCACCAGCAAAGGAGGGGGGGTAAGTGAAAAGTCCCTTTGTCCATGATTGCAACACCAGCTCCACCATGTGCCCTCAGCCGCACCACACCGACTCGAGGACACCCAGCCGAGTGTTGCTCCACCATGTGCCCTCAGCCGCACCACACCGGCTCGAGGACACCCAGCACATTAACATGCCCTGCTGTGACCCAGCACAGCAGGGTCCCACGTTAACATGTCCCGTTGTGACCGAGCACAGCAGGGACCCACCAACCATACCATTGCACACCAGGGGTGACCCGCTCCTGCACTGGGTTCCCCCCGCTCTTTGTGCAATCCACCGACTTCAAATACCCCCCTCCTTTCCGCCGACTGCTGCGACAAGGTCGATCCTCCTCGTCTCTCCATGACGATCGCCAGGAATCCAAAATAGGGCGGGTGGGCGGGACAATTCAAGACGTCTTCCAGGTAGTGAATGACCTCCCACCTCCTAATCTAGCCCTGTATATACTCCCCTACCCTAGCAACCCCCTGACCAATTACATGGCCCCACAGCCCTATAACTCCACCTCCAACTTTTCCCGCACAAAATACCCTGCACCTTAACCCCTTGCTAACCCTCAGGCCTAGCATCCCTCCTCAGTCATGTTGCCCTCCCTTGAGCCCTTTCAGGGCAGGCGTCCGGGCTTTTCTTGACTTAGGAACGTCTGACTGACGGCCCTAACTTGCCGTTCTGACCCAAACCAGTTATCCACCTTTCACCACTTTTCCACTAAAATAAGACACAGACTGCGTGACATTGGATGTAAAGGCCACAGCAGCCTCGTTTATTAACACCAAAATAATCAATAACATTTTATTCATCAATATAGTAAATAACTCCATAAGCATAACCACCAGCAAAGGAGGGGGGGTAAGTGAAGAGTCCCTTTGTCCATGATTGCAACACCAGCTCCACCATGTGCCCTCAGCCGCACCACACCGACTCGAGGACACCCAGCCGAGTGTTGCTCCACCATGTGCCCTCAGCCGCACCACACCGGCTCGAGGACACCCAGCACATTAACATGCCCTGCTGTGACCCAGCACAGCAGGGTCCCACGTTAACATGTCCCGTTGTGACCGAGCACAGCAGGGACCCACCAACCATACCATTGCACACCAGGGGTAACCCGCTCCTGCACTGGGTTCCCCCCCGCTCTTTGTGCAATCCACCGACTTCAAATACCCCCCTCCTTTCCGCCACAGCGAGCACGTATGACACCTTGTACGTGCGAGCCCCACCACCAAAACCCGACCCGAGCCGACTCCTCGGGTCGAGCAACCAATACTGCGGGACCAATATCAATCGAGCAAAATGACCCCCCAATAGACCTTACGATGCCAACCTGCACCAAACCCCCAATACAACAAGGTCAGCCGACCCAAGACCTGCAACTAGCCGACCACATCGTCCGATCCTATTTACCGCCTGCGCGACCAGTCCCCAACGAGCCACCAGAGCCGCCGCCCCCATCTCCACGGAATAGGGGGCAAGCTTGGCCTCGTTGAGACAGCCACACTGCAGGCGCCGCTGAAATTTACACATCCACTGATAATTAAACAAAGCCAACCATTATTGGTGTACCAGTACAACAAGGGCAGCCGCCCCAAGACAAGCAACTAGCCAACCACGCTGTCCGATTCTATGCACCGCCTGCGCGACCAGTCCCCAACGAGCCACCTGAGCCGCCGCCCCCATCTCCAAGGAATAAGGGGGCAGTCTCGGCCTCGTTGAGACAGCAACACTGCAGGCGCCTCCAAAAATTACATATCAGCTGGTAATTAAGCAAAGCCAACCCTTATAGTAGGAAACAAAACCACCTCCCCTGTTTCCCCAACCTCTGGCAGATCCTAAGACATACCAATAATAAACCGCTAGACAGTCATGCCCCTGCGAACAACAACACGAGCACGCCACCCAGGCAGGAAGAAATGGCCCAGGGCAATCAAGCCCGATGTCACGGATCAAGCACCCCGGATGCCGCCCCAGCGACCACGTCTCCTCCACCCACGTGCGGTACCAAAACGCTGCTGTTCCCGTAAACTGTGTATTATCACTCCGATCCTGGAATTACCACCCAGTCCAATAGCCAAAAACCATTCCGCCCCAAAGACACAACAACACGGGACCAAAGACAGTCAAGCCGACCACCGGCCTGAAGAAAAGACCTTAACTATATCCCACTGTGTAACCATACTCCCACCACCAGATGATTTCCCTAACTAAATCAGAATACACCCTTCTGACCACCGCATAATGCTCAAAGCCCCGTAAAAGGGGGGCACATGAGCCCAGTTAAACATTGGTATCTCCGTGCGCTTTGAACCTGGAAGCACAACCCTACCGCTGCCACCCTCTCACCAAAAAACCAACTGCACACCACGCCCAATCCCCGCTAAACTGCAGACTCAATACAACTCACAAAATGAGAGAACAGAAACTCCCACTCGACCCATAATCCCGGGAAACTCAAACACCATATTTCTCCGAAATTGCAGACACCATAAGCCGGGGCCAACCGTCAACGTTGCACCCACGAGTGTCTGGTGCCTGTCCACCATTCAGCCCTAAAGCGCCACAAAACAACCCCCAAACGGGGCAACGCCCCAAACGATTACCACGTCCTTAAACCATAAGAGCCATTGCATACCGCACTGGCTACCCCAGCCATCCAGCCCGACATTGCGGGAGGTGATGGCATAGTTGCGACCTACTCACACACTACTTCAAATACCTCACCCGCAACTGCGCCGCACCACTGTGTACCCGTGATACCTGCCGGTCCCGACCAATACGTAAGACCAAAGGAACCGCCCGGCAATGTACAGCCGGGAGGGGCTGCACCACCGCGTGACAGCCAGCGAAACCCACAACAGGCCCCACAGTCTGTCCACATAATCAACAAATGGAGCAACACCCGCCAGCAGCACTACCTGGCTGGAAGCTCCCACAAGTCGCCAATAGGAGGCCCCCCCCGACACCAATAAGCCACACACTGGATCACCCAACGCAAATGTCACTTATTCCTCGCACCGACAGATTACCCGAGCCCCCCACACGGGGGGGCACCAGGAAGAAACACACCAAGACGAACCATATACCCATAAGGCAAAACCAAGTCAGCTGTACCCAAAAGAAACACCCCAAACCCATCGTAAACGAGAACAACCCACTCTTATTATAAAGTCCTGTGGAGCTACTATCAACCGCCATGACGGATGCCGCCCAATACGGACTGCCAACGTTAAGCCGGTAACCCTACTTGGAACCGCATACCAATCCGCGCGTATAAAACTTGTTAAAAACTGCCCCTGTGCAGACACTGCCGGCAGACTCCCATAATCTCCCCATGAACCCCCAAACGGCACGTGAACCCACGAATTCAAGAAGCCAAACTGGACAACAAAACAGTAGCACGATATACCCGGGAACCTGATAATGGCCCGTAATTGTACCTCAGACATAGGGCCCCACCTATACGAACCACACACATCGATTTATCACACACATTCTAACTCTGCAAATACACCCTGGGCATGAAGAAACAGCTTAACAAGGCCAGGTTGTCCCAGAACCAGAAAATAAGCACTCAACCATCCCGAATATTGGATAATCCCCCAACTATGGGACCGAACCCGAACCATAGACCACAATAACCGGACATTGCGCAACCATAAAGCATCCAGCTCCACACAATATATGTACAAAAGATATCAGAAACAAACACTGAAAACCCAATTACAGGCAAGGGCAACAAAATCGTGACTTTTTTTTTTTTTTTTTTTTTTTTTATTTATCGCCTATTACTCCTGTCAATAGACGGCTAACCTGGACACCGCATACAGGTGACTGGTCAATTTCAAGACCCCCAGAAAGGTGTCGTCCACCGCCGCCAGGAAGGACAGCTATCCAAAACCGCCGTCCCAATCATCTCGACCTTAACATCTGGCCGCAACAAAACATGCCGCGCTCCAGTGGACCAGCAAAATACCCCCAGTACTCACACAACACCAGTTGGAGAACCGGGCTAGCCCGATGCCATAAAACTTAAAAACTCCTCTTAAAACGCAACCACCTTCCCCTTCACCTCTCAAATAGCACACACCCCATGCAACGCTCCAGAGTAAGACGCCGAATGCAAATGCGCCCCCGCATACCGGGCCACCATGTCAGTGGACTACCATCGAACTCTTAACACATATGAACCGCGATAATCCTCTAGCTAAAAGACCCCCATGACCATTACAGAAACCATGGAATTGCCGTGACCATGGCTATCCACAACCCCTTTGCGAGTATTCGTATCCCTGCCTCAATCACCACCCCACCGCCGACTTCCACCTGAATCAGTCACAAACCACCTGGAAATCACCCACTCATACAAAATCACCCAGAGAATGCAAGCGCCATTACCCCAACCAGAATAAACAAAGTCGTCACCTATAGATAGACACCCTAGCATAGCAAGGCACCCAAGACCACGTAACAACCACTCACACACAAAATTCAACGCCGTACTCAAGGCCCCCAACCTCCTGCCGAAACCCGCTGACAAACAAACTACCGCCCTAATGCACCCAAAATCATACCTATCGACACCCTTACCACCCACCATAATTCAAGCATTAATACAAGGTTTTAAGTGAGCCGTAACTTACTAGGCTGACTCCATGGGATCCCACGGAACAGCCGTCACATGTCCTCCGCGTCGAGCACCGTCATCTTCTCCACGGGTGAACGCAGGTTGCAGCCCTCCAGGGCCGCAACGCAACTGGCCGGACTGGCCAGCCAGCCGGGGACGCTTGTCAAGTAGTCACCGGCTCGGAGCCACAACTTAGGGGGGTGGTGCGCTCCAGCCGCACATCCGCCAGCTGGAACCCGTGCTGCCACCCAGCCGCTGACCAGACCCTACGCAGCTGCGCAGGCCGCACTCCTGGCATATGCAGACGATCGCATGACAAGCCCAGCTCTGGGTCAGCCCTGTCGTTTGCTGACCCCCCGAGCCAGCGCCAGACGTGCCGCCACTGCCTGCTGGACCCCGTTCAGGCTGTTCCACCTAGATCCCCGGCAGTAGTAGACGACCGAGACGCCAGGGGCATGTGACTGCCCCGCCAGACCCCGCACCACGCCATGGGTCACGTGGCCGCGCCGCCCAGGTATCACGCTGACCCCCGCGCCGTACCGATCTGAGGCTGTCAGGGCCAGTGATGTCCCTTACCACTGCCCGCACCGCTGCTGGACGGTCGTCTGGGTCTGCGAAATCCTCCCCGCATCTTGCTCTGCCGCAGCCGCCGATCGCTGCAGGATTCCTCGCCGACACTTCCGGGTCAGCTGACACCAGCGCCGAAGCACGTGACCGCATCGCCAGACCTCGTGACCGCGTCGGGTCACGTGGCCGCGACGCGCGCGTCACCAGTGCGCGCCGCAACCCGGAAGTGGAGGAGGGGCCGGTCACGTCACACCGCCCCGCTGCCGAATCTGATGCAGGTCACCGCGACATCTTCACTCCTGGGACCGCAAGTGACCGCGCCGCCGGCCCACGTAACCACGCCGCCCGCCCACGTGTCACCGCCGCCCCACATGACATCGCCGACCCACGTGACACCGCCGACCCACGTGACCGCAGCGGGTCAGGCGAGCGCGGCGGGTCAGGCGAGCGCGGCGGGGCAGGCGAGCTTGGCGGGGCAGGTGAGCGCGGCGTGCCACGCAGCCGTGACGCGCGCATCACACTGCGCCCCGCGAACCGGAATTGGAGGGGAGGCCGGCCATGTCACTCACCGCCCCGCTGCCTTGATGCCCGTGGCCCGACTTCCAGCCCAGGCCCCGCTGTGTCCCGTTTCTTCGATCTGCTGCCGCTGCCGTGGGTCTTCCGCTGGGGCTCCTTCTCCGCCGTCGGGTCCTCGGCGGCGTCTCCGGGCTGAGGCGCTAAGGAAACCGCGGTCTTCACTGCCGCTTCGGAGGCAGAGGGGTCCCCATCTGCAGCGCCGCCGACTTCACCGGGCCATCGCTGCAGCTGCTCCTCTTCCTCTTCATCTGTACCCCGAAGCCCTCGCTCTTCAGGATCCAAGCGATTCAGCAACAATTCAAGACGTCTTCCAGGTAGTGAATGACCTCCCACCTCCTAATCTAGCCCTGTATATACTCCCCTACCCTAGCAACCCCCTGACCAATTACATGGCCCCACAGCCCTATAACTCCACCTCCCACTTTTCCCGCACAAAATACCCTGCACCTTAACCCCTTGCTAACCCTCAGGCCTAGCATCCCTCCTCAGTCATGTTGCCCTCCCTTGAGCCCTTTCAGGGCAGGCGTCCGGGCTTTTCTTTGGTTTATGGACATAATGCAAAAAACCTGGTCATTAGGTTGCTTCCGTTCGATGCGGTTCGAGGGCTGACAGTTCTGCACAACTTCATTAGGGTTCCGGCAAAGCATTTCTATCGGGCTGAGGTCTGGACAGTGACTGGACCATCGGATTATCTGGATTGTTTTTCCTTTCTGATGCAGATTTGCTGCTGTGCTTGGGATCATTGAGCTGTTTCATGACCCATTTTCGGCCATGTGTAATGCTCGGGTAGACGCCAAACGTGTTACAAGACATTATGGCCAAACATCTCCCATTTGGTATCAAGTGTCCAAAGAACAATACTCTAAGGGTACTTTGCACGTTGTGACATCGCTACTGTGATGTCGTCGGGGTCAAATTGAAAGTGACGCACATCCGGCGCCAGTAACGACGTCGCAACGTGTAAAGCCTAGATGCACCGATAAACGATCGCAAAAGCGTGGTAAATCGGTGATCTGTGTAGTGTCGGCCCTTTTCATAATTTCGCTGCAGCGACAGGTATGATGTTGTTCGTCGTTCCTGTGGCAGCGCACATCGCTGTGTATGAAGCCACAGGAGCGAGGAACTTCTCCTTACCTGCCTCCATCGGCTATGCAGAAGGAAAGAGGTAGGCGAGATGTTTACGTCCCGCTCATCTCCGCCCTTCCGCTTCTATTGGCCGCCTAAAGTGTGACATCGCTGTGACGCCGCACGACCCGCCCCCTTAGGAAGGAGGTGGGTCGCCGGCCAGAGCGACGTCGTAGGGCAGGTGAGTGCATGTGAAGCTGCCATAGCGATAATGTTCACTATGGCAGCTATCACAAGATATTGCATCTGCGACGGGGGCGGGGACTATCGTGCTCGGCATCGCTACAATCGGCTAGCAATGTCGCAGCGTGCAAAGTACCCCTTAGTTGTGCTGCCATGTTCTTTTTAGAAGAGGGTTTTTATGGTGGCAACCTTACAAACAAGTCATGTTTGTTCATTTTTGTACTGTAATGAACTTGAACATTGTACATGCTAACTGAAACCTTTAGAGTCTGAGCTGTAGCTCTTGGGTTTTCTTCATTTTAACTGAATATTGCACAGTCTAACCTTGGGATAAATACACTGAGACAATCACACTTGGGAAGATTATCTGAACTGAAGAATTGAATGTTCTGTACTGAATTGTCTTTCACACTGTAGAATGATGGACTCCATACTGTTTAGAAATGGCCTTATAACCCTTTCCAGATTGATGTATGATGTACAAAGACAATTGTCTCTCACACAGTCATGTGGTGTCTGTCTATAGAAGATCACAGCATTTGGCTGCACGAACTGCTATCTGACCTTCTATTATTACTGCTTGGTGTTCATCCCTTTTCCCTTTAGGACCCTGCGGATTTCCTCAGCCTGTCAACTGATATTTATCAGTAGTTCCCTTGTCTTTATAAACCTTCACTTGATATTATTTGGTTCTCGTGATATTTAATATATATTTATCAAGCTCTCAGTGCAAGCAGGCGGCTTGCATATATCTGGAGAACCTTGGTGATTGTTGCAGTTCCTGAGACAACTCGAGATAAGTTGTTTGTGGTTTTCCCTTGTGTTTTTTAACTGTGTGTCCTTTAGCACCTAGTGGGGATGACGAAGAGCTCATCCCATCCGCTCCCTACCTAGGGCCCAGATCAGGGTCAGCATAGGACCAGGTATCCAGGTCAGCGCATATGTGTGGACCTAAAGGTACTGTGAGGGAACTCAGTGTGGAGGGGTACGTTTCATAAGGGGTCACCGTCTCCCAATTTCCTAGACACAGAGTTTCCCTTTCCTTTCACCGTTCACTTGATACTTTTCCGTACCTAGCGTGATACTCTCTAAGATCATAATTGATGTCTTTCCTAATTGACGTGTGCTAACACAGGCCTGAATGCTCCAGACCAGCAAAGTGCACAAACTTCAGCTTTTATAAATGTGATCACAGGTACTGATGATCAATAAGGGCATTTAATTAGTAATTCCTATAGAGGCAGTAACGGTGAACTTGTACTGTTGCTGTTGTTCACCTGAGTTTGTAGTTACCTAAGTTGAAGCCCTTCTAAGCATAAAGTGTTTTTTATATCTTGATAAACAAAACCATAGAATTAGAGAGAATCCTTAATTTGTCTCAATACAATCAGTGTTTTATCTGCAGGAGATTATCACTACAGGACTAGGTGTCTTGTTCCTCCTGCTCCAACCACGTCCCCAGCCCTGATTAGCAGCTTTCTATCAATATACAGTGTACACAGAAAGCTGTCAATCTGTGGTGTGACCCGGGTTATACACAGCTCAGCATTCTGAGCACTGCTAGATCTACACCAGTAAACTAAGTTATGTAGGTCTGGAACTATTATCACTGCCCCTACATCACTAAAGTCGTGTAATTAAAGTGTGATGGACCGCGGTGCAAAGTTTGGCCCTGACCCCCCTCCCACTGCATGTTGGTCAGATGTATGCGTCTGTAATATTCTAAATCCTATAAAGACATACGACTTGTTCCTCTCCCCTTTCCTTATGTAGCAATGACCCCCATCACATGTTCCGCATCCTGGGCCACTACCTAGTAAATATGCCCTTTATCCAGGTATATTTGTCCTCACCCTGGTATTTATGTCCCCATCCTGGGCCTATCTTGGTATATATGTCCCCATCCTGGGCACATCCAGGAATATATTTTCCATCCTGGTATATATGTCCTTATCGTGGGCCCCTTCTCTGTATATATGTCTGTATCCTGGGCCCCTTCTTGGCATATATGTCCCCATCTTAGGCCCATCCTGGTATATATGTCCCCATCCAGGTATATATATCCCCATCCTGGGCCCATCTTGGCATATATGTTCTTATCCTGGGTTCATCATGGTACATATTTCCCTGTTCTGGGCCCATCCTGTTATATACTGTATATATATCCCCATCCCGGGCCCATCATTTGTATATATGTCAGTATCCTGGTCCCATCCTGGTATATATGTCCTTATCCTTAGCTTCATCCTGTTATATATGTACACTTCCGGGGCCCATCCTGATATATATGTCGTTATCCAGTCTCATCCTGTTATATGTCTACATTCTGGGAACATCCTGTTATACATGTCCCCCATCCTGGGCCCATCCTGGTATATATGTCCTTATCCTAATCCCATCCTGTTATATGTCTACATTGTGGGAACATCCTGTTATACATGTCCCCCATCCTGGGCCCATCCTGGTATATATGTCCTTATCCTAGTCCCATCCTGTTACATGTCCACATCCTGGGCCCATCCTGGTATATATGTCCTTATCCTAGTTCCATCCTGTAACATATTCACATTCTGGGAACATCCTGGTATATATCTCCCCCATCCTGGGCCCATCCTGGTATATATGTCCTTATCCTAGTCCCATCCTGTTACATGTCCACATCCTGGGCCCATCCTGGTATATATGTCCTTATCCTAGTTCCATCCTGTAACATGTTCACATTCTGGGAACATCCTGGTATATATCTCCCCCATCCTCGGCCCATCCTGGTATATATGTCCTTATCCTAGTCCCATCCTGTAACATGTTCACATTCTGGGAACATCGTGGTATATATCTCCCCCATCCTCGGCCCATCCTGGTATATATGTCCTTATCCTAGTCCCATCCTGTAACATATTCACATTCTGGGAACATCCTGGTATATATCTCCCCCATCCTGGGCCCATCCTGGTATATATGTCCTTATCCTAGTCCCATCCTGTTACATGTCCACATCCTGGGCCCAACCTGGTATATATGTCCTTATCCTAGTTCCATCCTGTAACATGTTCACATTCTGGGAACATCCTGGTATATATCTCCCCCATCCTCGGCCCATCCTGGTATATATGTCCTTATCCTAGTCCCATCCTGTAACATTTCCACATTCTGGGAACATCCTGGTATATATGTCCCCCATCCTCGGCCCATCCTGGTATATATGTCATTATCCTGGGCCCATATATACAGTCCGGGTTCTGTCTCTAAAACAAAACTTCTACTCACCTCCTTCCACTCCCTTGTCATGTGTCGTCCTCTGTAGCCAGCACACAGTGGACAGCGGCTGACATTGGAGTGCGCAGCATGGCACATGATGCCTCTTTCATGCACCTCTAGCCATGGTACTGCCGACGTCAGCTGCCGGCTGGCAGCTTGTATTGCAGCGCAGGGACCCGACAGATCTCTGTGCTGCAATGTATTTCAGCTGGATGTGCGTCCTGCAGTACACGTCACAACCACTAGGTGGTCACTCACAGACACATAGTCGTAAATGTTTCCTGACAGAGTATCACATCATTATTTTTTCTCACCCATCTTTGGATACATCGACAGGGTCTCCTGCAAATCATTTTCCCTTGTGACCTGGACCCCAGCAGTCCGGCCCCCACCGTCTACATATTTCTGGTATTTTTTATTATTATTTAACTCCAGAAAGAGCCGAATTGTACTTTTTATCCTTGAACCTTTGGAATATCTTTTCCTGTGGTTATTTATTTCTTCTTCAATGTCTCCCACGTTCCTAACCTTAGGATATATAGTATATGTAGCGGGATTACTCCGGCAATTTGCAGACATTTTGGACTCCTTCCCCATTTTTCCATCGGAGCTGATGTTGTCGGATAATGTCCCGTCTGATTCCCGGTCACACTCCTCCTCCCGTAGACTAATCTGCTCACATGCTTACTAATCTCACTCGCAGACTTGTCAGTGAAATTGAGGTGGAAATATAATGATTTCTAAGCTCATCTTCGGCGCATTACTGTACACCGGCTCCACTGGCGGGAGGAACTGATTTATGTTAAGCGTTAATTTGCATATGTTCATGACTGTAATAGATTGGATGACAACAAAAGCAGAAGAAACAAAGATAAATGAAGAAAAGCCGCAAAACACTTCTAGGCTCCAAAATTCTCATCCAATATTTCACACAGTAACTAAAAATTAGCCACACGACTATTTGAGTTAGGGGTGTGAATAGTTTATGGAGGATGACACAAATGCATAGACATAGACTCATGTGGGCCCTGGGGATATAAGGAATAGGGGCCCCTTATCACTCATGATATAGCATGACATTGCTGTAGCCAGTGATTGACTGCAGAGGTCCTATGGTTAGTGATTGACTGCAGAGGTCAAAGTCCTTTTGATTGTCTGCAGAGGTCATATGGTTAGTGATTGACCGCAGAGGTCACATGCCTTTTGATTGACTGCAGAGGTCACAATATGGCTTATGATTGACTGCAGAGGTCATATGGCTAATGATTAACTGCAGAGGTTACATGACCAGCAGTTGACTGCAAAGCTCATGTGACTAGTGATTGACTGCAGAAGTCACATAGCCAGTGATTGAATACAGAGGTCACATAGTGATGGACTGCAGAGGTCGTATGGCTTGTGAGTGATTGCAGAGGTCACATGGTAGTGATTGACTGCAGAGGTCATATGGTTAGTGATTGACTGCAGAGGTCGCATGCCTTTTGAATGACTGCAGAGGTCACAATATGGCTTATGATTGACTGCAGAGGTCACATGGCTAATGATTGTCTGCAGAGGTTACATGACCAGCTATTGACTGCAGAGCTCATGTGGTTAGTGATTGACTGCAGAAGTCACATAGCCAGTGATTGAATACAGAGGTCACATAGTGATGGACTGCAGAGGTCATGTGGCTTGTGAGTGGCTGCAAAGGTCACATGCTAGTGATTGACTGCAGCGGTCATGTGGTTAGTGATTGACTTCAGAAGTCACATGGCTTGTGAGTGACTGCAGAAGTCACATGGTAGTGATTGACTGCAGAGGTCATATGGCTAGTGAGTGGCTGCAGAGGTCACATCACATGCTAGTGATTAACTGCAGAGGTCATGTGGCTAGTGATTGAACTAGACACGGGTGATTTAGAGAGATAAGATGAAAGTCAATAGACGGCTCTGATGAGGGGAAATGGGTCTGGAAGAAACAAGGGAAAATGATGGAGCTGTCAAGTCCGGTGGAGGAAGCCTGATGATATGGGTGTGTTTACAGCCAAAGGTATTGGATACTTGACCAGGATGGATGGAGGTCTCACTGCTGAGCTATATGTGAGGATCATACACTCGAGTACTATCGGAATGAAAAGGACGACACCGTGTGCCAGCAGAACCACAACCCGAAGCATACGGTGAGATTGGAGAAGAAATGGGTCAATGACAATGAAGTAGAGGAGCTGGATTGTGCCCACAGTCCCCAGACCTCAACCCGATCCAACACTTGTGGGTACAGGTGAAGAATAAGCTTTATACATACCCAGTATGCACCAACATTTGGAACATGTAGAAGAGACCTGGGGTCAGATTTCAATGGACACATGCTTGTATCTGATCGAGAGCCCAGAAGGATTCAGGCAGTGCTTAAAACCAAAGGTGAATTTACAATATAGTAACAAAATAAGAAAAACTAAAATGTATACTTTTAGAAGTAAAACAGTAACAATGCAGTAACCTGACAATAATCTGCAGAAGTAATCATATGCTAAATATCTGCAAGTCACATTTCTGTATGAGAAGCCTAGATGATTGTCTATAACATGAAGGTCGTCTCTCAGAAACTCAAAAGGGCAAAACATTGTTACATTTTTGCTTGTCAGTGTATATGTCCCCCATCTTGGGCCCATTCCAGGAATATATGCCTCCCATCCTGGAGCACGCACGCTAAGGATTCCGGATTATTTTGCAATTTAGAAAACATACAAAATGCTTAAAAAGAGCAAAATACAATACTTAAGAAGCGTTGTCATGTTGTTGTTTCTGCTTTTGTCGTGAAGCCAGTTCTTTCTTTTGTCTGAGCCTTATTGTTCCTGCATAAAACCATCCACCGACTCGCCATTGTCTAATTATTGAACATTCCTATATAAAATTAGCAAATATCAGTGAAAGGTGCGTGTGCGTTCCCAGTCTTCGCTCCACACCTTGTAGAAATGTCTATTGTAGTTTTCCTTTCAAATGTTTATTCGTAGGAAACGATCACACAGAAGCCCGCAGGTGTCATGTCTCTCCGAGCCAAAACCACCATCACGGTCCTAGAGTAGGACGACTGACGCCAGCTGCTGCCGCGTTCTGTGCCAGAATGCAGTCATTTGCCTGTTGTTTTCTGTAATTTCCCTGTAGTGTGTGAATAGGTTGAATTCACTGCAAAAAGTTTATGAAAAAATAACATGAAAATGAGTTGAAGTTTTGGAACGTTTTGCCGGTTATTAAGAAAAGGAAAATGATGGCAGCTCATTGGTCGGGAAAGTTCATAAAAACTGTGGAACAATTCGTTTTTTAGTAATATAGTAACAGATGAGGGCTAACTTATAGAAAATGTGTCCCAATTTATTAATGTAAGGGGCTTAACCCAACTAGACCGCGTCTACACGGAATGGAGCCAACGCATCCAGTCCGACTTCTCCAAATCCCGGCCAATTGTCAAAGCCGGTGGCAGCTGCAGGTGATACGTAGTGTTAAGGCCGCTTTACACGCAACGACATTACTAACGAGAGGTCGTTGGGGTCACGGAATTCGTGACGCACATCCGGCCTCGTTAGCGACGTCGTTGCGTGTGACACCTACGAGCGACCGCTAACGATCCGAAAACGGCACAAATCGTTGATTGTTGACACGTCGTTCTTTTCCCAAATATCATGGCTCGTTCTGGACACAGGTTGTTCATCGTTCCTGAGGCAGCACACATCGCTACGTGTGACACCCCGGGAACAACGAACAACAGCATACCTGCATCCTCCAGCAACGAGGTGGGAGTGACGTTAATGCGGCTGCTCTCCGCCCCTCCGCTTCTATTGGACTTCTGCCGTGTGACATCGCTGTGACGCCGCACGAACTGCCCCCATAAAGAAGAGATTGTTCGCCAGCCACAGCGACGTCGTTAGGAAGGTATGTTGGTATGACGCGTATATTGTTCGCCACGGGCAGCGATTTGCCCGTGACGCACGCACGCCGGGGGCAGGTGCAATCGCTAGCGACATCGCTGCGTGTAAAGTGCCCTTTAGGCTCCCAACACATGCACCAAACGTATCTATCAGCGTCATTAACCTGACCAAGGACAAAAAAAGTGTCCCTTTTGGACTCCTTAGGCTACTTTCACGCATCCGTTTTTTTGCTCTGCGGCACAATACGGCGTTCTGCAGAAAAACCGCAACCGGTTTTTTTTACGCCGGTTGCGGGTTTTTTTGCATAGACTTACATTAGTGCCGTATTGTGCCGCAGGGGCTTGCGTTCGGTCCGGTTTTTGCCGCATGCGGCAGATTTAGCCGATGCCGCGGCCGGATCGAACGTTCCCTGCAACGTTTTTTGCTCCAGCAAAAAAAAACCGCATCGCGCCGCATCCGGCCGCTGCGGCGCATTTTTCAATGCATACCTATGGAGGCCGGATGCGGCGCGATGCGGAAAAAAACGCATCCGGTCGCCGCATGCGGTTTTTTCCACTGCGCATGCTCAGTAGCATGCCACAACCGGAAAAAAACGGACGGGCCGCATGTAAAAACTTATGCAAAGGATGCGGTGTTTTCGCCGAATCCGTTGCATAGTTTTCACAGCCGGATTGAGCCGCAGGGCTCAAACCGGATGTGTGAAAGTAGCCTTAGGGCTTGTTTGTCCATTTATAATTTCTAATTAGACATTTTTGAGGTTTACCCCCAAAAATCTCATCTCGAAGACATGCAAAAATCCTAAATATACTCACTAAAAAGTGTATATAGAGAATTTTTGGACTGAGAATAGTCAGACAAAGACCCCCAGCCCAGGATTAGACACATCATTGCAATACTAAATTACAGGTTTTGGGTGAAAACAAGGCATCACTTATCTCCCTATAATATCCCCCTGTTCACTGCTTGGGCCCACATCGATCATCAGAACGGGAAATTCTATCCCTGTAGCAATGGAGTGGTAGCGCATGCTCAACTTGCTCTCCATTTATTGCCTGTGGGGCTGAAGAGCACTGAACTTGATTTTCCAAGTAGCTTTATGAATGAATGAATGAGTTACCGTATTTTTTGGATTATAAGACACACTTTTCCTCCCAAAAATTTGGGAGGAAAGTGAGGGGTGCATCTTATAATCTGAATGTTGTTTACCGAGGGTGGCGGAGAGGGGTCGCAGGAAGCCGGGGAAATGCTGCGGCGGCTGTTCAGGTGCTGCAGCGGCTGGGCTGATGATGCGGTGGCTGTGCAGGATCTGCGGCGGCTGTGCGGCGTCTGCAGTGGCTATGTGGGATCTGCGGCAGCTGTGCGGGATCTGCGGCGGCTGTGCGGGGTCTACAGTGGCTGGGCAGGTGCTGTGGTGGCTGTCCAGGGGCTGCAGCGGCTGTGGGGGATCTACGGCGGCTGTGGAGGATCTGCGGTGGCTGTGCAGGATCTGCGGCGGGTGTACAGGATCTGCGGCGGCTGTGCAGGATCTGCAGCGGCTGTGCGGGATCTGCAGCGGCTGTGCGGGATCTGCAGCGGCTGGGCTGAGTACTTCAAATAATGGCGCCTGGAGTTGGCGCATGTGCAGATGGAGCTCTCAGCTCAGCATCTCGTGTGTGCAGCGCTGCCTCCAGCCCATTGATCTCCCAGCAGTGGACATAAGGAAAATGGCACCCGGAGGTGGCGATTGCGCAGATGAGATCTCGGCTTATCATTTAGTCGAGAGCTTAATCTGCGCACATGCTGACTCCGAGCGTCATTTCTTTGAAGCCTTCACCACCTGCAGCCGCCACCGCCCGAGCCCCAGCACAGCACAGCATGACGGAGTTAGCTGACCGATATGAGGGATAGATGTCTTCTCTATAGTGATTGCTCCTCAAGAAGCTTCAGCCTTGATGGTAGAGGAGACCACGACCACCCGGACCTGCTGAATCCCATACATTGTGATTACGCTCTGTGCATCTTATTCTTACCTTGTCTGTGGTGCGTAATATATATGATATCTAAATATCAGGTGGCGGCATTATTGCTCATCGGATAATGGATAAGATCTTTTCCGATTTTTAACGAGCTTTTCCTTGTATTTCTTCAGTTCCATCTCTATTCGGAATGCAAATTGCAATTGATCGAGTCTTTCTTTAGCTTCAGCTGGAAGGAGACCGATGGGCCTCGCTGGGTGAAGGCCCCGGGCTAAGCTTTGGTAACACTTGTTTGATATGAGCCAGTAATATCCTACTTATAAAGACAGAGCTTGGATTTCCGTCTGATCTCTGCAAAGTTCACAGCTTCTTACATTGTTCCGCTCATTTATTTGCTCCTCTCAGATGTTCGCAGCCGTTTCACTCAGAACTTCCCACCTGCGACTGATCTTCTCCATCAAGCAATTGTCAAAAGGCGCCGTTAGTGGAGTCAGATACGAGCCGGGGTATATGGAGTCAGGTCTAATGTATGGAAGCCCGGCTGTAATGGACGGATTCTAAGCGAGGACAGTGGACTTTATTACTAGTGAGCTACAGGTTGATTTTGGCTTTTTTGTGCTCTCGGCACAAGAGCCTCGTTATAGTGTAATGAGAATATTCAATGCTAATGCCAAATCTTTACATAGAGTTGGATGGACTTTATGGTCATACACTGAACACAAATATAAACACTACACTTTTGTTTTTCCTCCCATTTTTCATGAGCTGAACTCTAAGAGCTAAGACGTTTCCTATGAACAAAAACCTTTTTCTTTCAAATATTATTCATAAATTTGTGTTAATCTGTGTTAGTGATTACTTCTCCTCTGCGGAGATATGCCACAGGTGTGGCATATCAAGATGCTGATTAGACACATGATTATTGCACAGGTGTGCCTTAGGCTGGCCAGCATGATTATTGCATAGGTGTGCCTTAGGCTGCTCAGCATGATTATACACAGGTGTCCCTTAGGCTGGTCAGCATGATTATTGCATAGGTGTGCCTTAGGCTGGCCAGCATGATTATTGCATAGGTGTGCCTTAAGCTGGCCAGCATGATAATTGCAAAGCTGTGCCTTAGGGTGCCCAGCATGATTATTGCACAGGTGTGCCTTAGGCTGGCCAGCACTATTATTGCATAGGTGTGCCTTATGCTGCTCAGCATGATTATTTCACAGGTGTCCCTTAGGCTGGTCAGCATGATTATTGCATAGGTGTGCCTTAGGCTGGCCAGCATGATTATTGCATAGGTGTGCCTTAGGCTGGCCAGCATGATTATTGCACAAGTCCGCCTTAGGCTGCCCAGCATGATTATTGCGATTATTGCACAAGTGTGCCTTAGGCTGCATAGCATGATTATTGCATAGGTGCGCCTTAGGCTGACCAGCATGAATATTTCACAGGTGTGCCTTAAGCTTCCCTGCATGATTATTGCACAGGTGTGCCTTATGCTGCTCAGCACGATTATTGCACAGGTGTACTTTATGCTGCTCAGCATGATTATTGCTCAGGTGGGCCTTAGGCTGGCCAGCAGTGCCTTAGGCTGTCCAGCACGATTATTGCACAGATGTGCCTTAGGCTGCTAAGCATGATTATTGCACAAGTGTGTCTTAGGCTGGCCACAATAAAAGGCCAAAATATGTATACATAGGACCACGGTCATGGCTGCTTGTCAATCCCAAACACTCGTGCCTTCAGCTTCTCAATGGTGTTTTAATTTTGGGCTCATTTTTTATATTTAAACTTGATAAAGAAGCCTTGGAACTTCAAAACACATTGGAACTTTGACACCATTTGATAGAATATTTTTTGCTAAAATATTGATGAGTGATTGCTGTGGGATATATTCATTTTCTTATTCTGGATCTCTGCACTCATATAATATACTCCTCAACCACAGCTTTAGATTATAACCACAAAGCTCAGAGCCTCAGTAGTGAAGTGTAACTGTCAAGTTCTGCACCTACTTTGTTGATGTCATGATTCCCATGTGCAGAACATTCTGTATCGTTCTGCTATGCTCTCCTGCAGAGCCGGTATATGTTGCTTATGGTGCAGAGCGTTTTGCAGAGTGAGATGCTCTGTGGGTTGTTTCATAGCACTGGGTTTCACGCTGGTCCAGGGAGTTGATCTTGCAGATGCCTCTCATTCCCAGTGATTGCTCTGCTTCATCAGGATGCCGCCAGTCATACTTCCTGGTTACAGTTGTGCTGTTGGCTCCTGTGGTTCTCAGTCTTCAGTTCTTGCTCTCTTGACTCCAGACTGTTTTTTATCCATCTCTGCCTGTCCTCCCCTGTTGCCGGCTTCTGACCTTGGACTTTCTCCTGACCACATCTTTGCCTGCTCATTGTATTTTGTATGTACTGTCCTGGAACCCTGACCTTCAGCTTGTACCTTGACCTCGTCTCTGTCTGCCCCCCCACCGTGTACTGTTGTGCCTTGCTGTTTTGATCTTGATCTGTCTGACTACCTCTCCATTTACTGCATACACACAGTATCTAGTATCTTGTGACAGTCATCACAGTTGACAGCAAATGTGGTCTGATGAAGCAATTGAGTATCTGGTTAGTCAAAAACAGTATTTACGGCTTCTGGTTCTCCATTCATCATTCATAATTGTTCATAAATGTTCATGCTTGGAAAAAGGAAAAATCTACCAAGTTCCGTGCCATAAACCAATGCATAGCCATGAAATGTATCCTCTCACTAAAAGACTGGAAGCGCTATTCTGACCTCATGTTAAAGGACCAGGCTGGTGATTTCTTTTTTAATTGATTCTGTATCTAGTCCCCAACTATATACTCGTATAATTCAGCTAATATCCCCTTATTTATTTCATTTATATGTGAAAATGTATGCTATCCTTTTCTTCACTTTCGTCATTTATTCTCATAGTAACACCTTGAAAATGTATTAAGGGGGAAAGTCACCATCGCGGTCACCAGAACGCCCCGTGTGATGAAACTGTAAGGACTGTACCACGTACATTTTTCCATATTAGTGTCAGAAACAACTATCGCAGTCACTGATGATGATTGTACGGCTCCTGTTTCACAATTATAATGTAGATGACCGCTCTGCCTCCCTGAATGTTAATATATTGGCTTATTTAGGAGAATAGAAGGGTTAGATAATCAAATTGTTACCAAAGCCGGTAGAAATAGCTTTCACGCTAGCTGCTTAGTGAATGCATTGGGAATGACAGGATAGCAAAAAATGGAGGGTGAAATCTGGGAATCAAGATTGAGTGTGAAGAGAAGCAAAGAGGGGTCAGAAATGCAGGGATATATGTACCCCATATATAGAAAGAAGTGCAGAGTGTGGTGAGCAATCATATGTGGGGTGCAGAAAGGGAAAAAATGCTGGACGGCTTCTTTATCGGCACGATGACTCAGTGGTTAGCACTGCAGTCTTGTGGTGGCTCAGTGGTTAGCACTGCAGTCTTGCAGCGCTGGGGTCCTGGGTTCGAATCCCACCAAGAACAACATCTGCAAGGAGCCTGTATGTTCTCCCCATGTTTGGGTGGGTTTCCTTTGTGTTCTCCGGTTTCCTCCCACACTCCAAAGACATGCAGATAGGGAATTTAGATTGTGAGCCCCAATGGGGACAGTGTTGCCAATGTATGTAAAGCGCTGTGGAATATGTTAGCGCTATATAAAAATAAAGATTTATTTTTTATTTATTTTTATCTATTGTTATCTACAATTGGATCAAACCATTAGGGTATACATTTTTGAAACCAGAAAACTTGTTTAAGGCCTCTTTCACACGTTCGTGCCTCCGGTACATGTTTTTCAGTTTTCTCACGTACCGGAGACACGCACACACGTAGACCTAGGTATTCCTATGGTTTTGGACACACGTAAGTATTTGTGCACGAAACGTGTGTCCGTTCCGTACTTACGTGTGTCCGTGTGTTTTTCACGCCGACGTTTTCTCTCCGGCATCACAGGTGTCACACGGAACACAAACGTGTCACACAGACTGCAAACGGATGATGTGTTCCATGTGACACGCATTGGAGAGAAGACGTGTCTGTGAGAAAAAAAAACCAAACCTTTACTCACCTTCTCCAGCCCTGCTGTCTCCACCGCTGCTGTCTTCTGCTGTCTCCACCGCTGCTGTCTTCTGCTGTCTCCACCGCTGCTGTCTTCTGCTGTCTCTTCTGCTGCTGTCTTCTGCTGTCTCTTCTGCTGCTGTCTTCTACTGTCTCCGCCGCTGCTGTCTTCTGCTGTCTTCTGCTGTCTCTGCCGCTGCTGTCTTCTGCTGTCTGCACCGCTGCTGTCTTCTGCTGTCTCTGCCGCTGCTGTCTTCTGCTGTCTGCACCGCTGCTGTCTTCTGCTGTCTCTGCCGCTGCTGTCTTCTGCTGTATCCACCGCTGCTGTCTTCTGCTGTCTCTGCTGTCTTCTGCTGTCTCCACCGCTGCTGTCTTCTGCTGTCTCTGCCGCTGCTGTCTCCACCGCTGCTGTCTTCTGCTGTCTCCGCCGCTGCTGTCTTCTGCTGTCTCCACCGCTGCTGTCTTCTGCTGTCTCCACCGCTGCTGTCTTCTGCTGTCTCTGCCGCTGCTGTCTTCTGCTGTCTCCACCGCTGCTGTCTTCTGCTGTCTCTGCCGCTGCTGTGTCTGCTGTCTCCACCGCTGCTGTCTTCTGCTGTCTCTGCCGCTGCTGTCTTCTGCTGTCTCTGCCGCTGCTGTCTGATGCTGTCTCTGCTGCTGCTGTCTGATGCTGTCTCTTCTGCTGCTGTCTTCTGCTGTCTTCGCCGCTGCTGTCTTCTGCTGTCTCCACCGCTGCTGTCTTCTGCTGTCTCTGCCGCTGCTGTCTTCTGCTGTCTCTGCCGCTGCTGTCTGATGCTGTCTCTGCTGCTGCTGTCTGATGCTGTCTCTTCTGCTGCTGTCTTCTGCTGTCTCCACCGCTGCTGTCTTCTGCTGTCTCCGCCGCTGCTGTCTTCTGCTGTCTCCACCGCTGCTGTCTTCTGCTGTCTCCACCGCTGCTGTCTTCTGCTGTCTCTGCCGCTGCTGTCTTCTGCTGTCTCTGCCGCTGCTGTCTGATGCTGTCTCTTCTGCTGCTGTCTTCTGCTGTCTCCACCGCTGCTGTCTTCTGCTGTCTCCACCGCTGCTGTCTTCTGCTGTCTCCACCGCTGCTGTCTTCTGCTGTCTCTGCCGCTGCTGTCTTCTGCTGTCTCTGCCGCTGCTGTCTGATGCTGTCTCTTCTGCTGCTGTCTTCTGCTGTCTCCACCGCTGCTGTCTTCTGTTGTCTCCACCGCTGCTGTCTTCTGCTGTCTCCACCGCTGCTGTCTTCTGCTGTCTCTGCCGCTGCTGTCTTCTGCTGTCTCCACCGCTGCTGTCTTCTGCTGTCTCTGCTGCTGCTGTCTTCTGCTGTCTCCACCGCTGCTGTCTTCTACTGTCTCTGCCGCTGCTGTCTTCTGCTGTCTTCTGCTGTCTTCTGCTGTCTCTGCTGCTGCTGTCTGATGCTGTCTCTTTTGCTGCTGTCTTCTGCTTTCTTCACCGCGGCTGTCTTCTGCTGTCTCCACCGCTGCTGTCTTCTGCTGTCTCTGCCGCTGCTGTCTTCTGCTGTCTCCACCGCTGCTTTCTCCACCGCAGCTGTCTTCTGCTGTCTCTGCTGCTGCTGTCTTCTGCTGTCTCTGCTGCTGCTGTCTTCTGCTGTCTCTGCTGCTGCTGCCTTCTGCTGTCTCTGCTGCTGCTGTCTTCTGCTGTCTCTGCTGCTGCTGCCTTCTGCTGTCTCTGCTGCCTTCTGCTGTCTCTGCTGTCTTCTGCTGTCTTCACCGCTGCTATCTTCTGCTGTGTCCGCCGTCTGCTGTCACTTGCTGCCGACCGCTGCTCATTATGCTTATTGAATATTCACTTCACTGCGGCCGGAAGCAGCAGCAGCGGGGAGTCTGCAGGACCAGAGACCAAAGATCAGCACCACCGACAGCGACGCCAGGGACAGGTGAGTACAAAGTTCCCGTTCTCCGTGTGTTATCACGGATAACACACGGAGAACACACGTAGCCCATAAACACGGCTCACGGAGGGCAAAACGCACCTCTGACACGTCCGTGAAAAACGTGCGTGTTTCTTCACGGATGTGTGAGAGAGCCCTAAGGCTGTGTGCCCACATTGCTTCTTTTCTGCACACAAAAAAGTATGTTTTGGCAGGAAAACGCACATTTTTTTATTGCATTTGTATGTTTTTTCACTGCTTTCTTGTGTTTTTTAAGTCATGGTGATCGTGGGGCTCCAGGCTCTGTACCCCAACAATTGGCGCTGTGTTTCCAGCTCTTACAGCCGGGACCTGGCCCTCACTGCCCGCACCACTTGCGGCAGTTTAACCCCTTGAATGCAGCAATTAGTGCAATGTCAGTATTCAGGAGGCGGGGGGGGGGATCGCTTACTTCTCCCTGGCGATCAGGTACCTGTAATGCGATCAAAGGGACCCGATCACTGCCATGGTAACCCTGGGTTGTCACCATTATTACCCCGGGTTACTGAGCTATGGATGGCTTCACACACCATGCTGGGTGCACAATATATGAGGCAAAGTGCTGCAATATAATCCACTATAGTGATAAAGCATTGCAGGGGATTATAGAAAGGCAGAAAAAATGCAGAAACAATTGACACGCTGCTTCTTTTTTCAGCAACAACATCTGCAAGGAAAAAGAAGCAATGTGTGCACAGCAAGTCACGAGTCTCATAGACTTTGCTGGGATGCTTTTTCTTTGCCTTTATTAATTAAAAAAGCCAAGATAAAATGCATGAAAAAAATGTAAAAAAAAAAATTGCTACGTGGGCACATAGCCTTACCATTGCATGTCCATGACTGTCCTGCGCATGCACAGAGGCGCAGCGTGCCGAGACCCTGTTCCTCTACATTATGCAGCCAGGGTCGCTCTACGCGCCGCTGTGCCGTGATTTTCTGCAGTGCAAAATTGCAAACACATTCTCCCCTAAAAGCATCGCTCCTGATAAAGCGTGCCATGACTTGCTATCAGACACTGTAGCTTTCAGCTATTTTCTTCTTTTTTTTTTTAGTACTAAACTCTTGCTATGATTTGTAGGCTGCAACTGTTAAAAAGCATGAATGAGCCTGTATCCTGCAGGGATGCTGCGGGATATTACATTTCCCTGAAGCTTTTCTCTTGAAGCTTCGGGTCGTTCCTTCTTGCAGTAGGAGGAATAGTAACAGGAGCAGATCAGACAATTGTGGGTAATGTGCCGCTATCATACGCGTGTCGCGGGGCTGAACTCATCACGGAAAGTTCTGATGTAAAACTGTTGTCAAGGAGATATAGTTTATAAAGGGTTCAGCTCCCGATAAAACTCCCGGATGTTCCCTGTGATCGCTGCTTCTGATCATGTAATGAGTAATGTTAACGTATGAATAAAAGATTAAGAAAAGAAGAAGAATGTGAAATAGAGAAGAAAGAGAAAGACGCAGAGAATCCGAGGGTAAGGGGATTGCCTGGCCCATGATTACCTTCACACCCCCATAAACAGTGCACTGGAGCGGAATAAACACAATAAGGAACCGGCTATAGGAGTTGTAGCACATTTTGCATTCTTCCAAGTTGCAGAAAGTTGCATAAAGTCCATATGATGATGTCATGTCTTTGGAAGCTTCTGATAGGTTTATTGGCAACATCTGAGTTAATTACAGACACACCTGTGGATGTATTGTAATGCACACCTGAAACACACGGCTTCTTTGTGCAGCATCATGGGAAAATCAAAAGGAATCAGCCAAGATCTCAGGAAGAGAATTGTGGACTTGCACAAGTTTGGTTCCTTGGGTGCAATTTCCAGATACCTGAAGGTGCCTCGTTCACCTGTACTAACAATTATACGCAAGTACAAACAAGATGGGAATCTCTGGCCATTATACCGCTCAGGAAGGAGACGGGTTCTGTGTACCAGAGATGAACGTGCTTTGGTCAGACGTGTGCATAGTAACCCAAGAACAAAAGCAAAAGACCTTGTGAAGATGCTGGCGGAAGCTGGTAAGACTGTGTCATTATGCACAGTGAAACGAGTACTGTATCAACATGGGCTGAAAGGCCACTCTGCCCGGAAGAAGCCATTACTCCAAAAGAAACAGAATAAAGCCAGATTAATGTTTACAAATGCACACAGGAACAAAGACCTTAATATGTAAAGACGTCCTGTGGTCGAAGAGACTAAAATTGGACTGTTTGGCCATAATGACCATCATTATGTTTGGAGGTAAAAGGTAAGAAGGTTTGAAGCCTAAGAACACCATCGCAACTATGACACACGGGGGTGGCAGCATCATGGTGTGGGGTTGTTTTGCTGCAGCAGGGACTGGTGCACTTTCCAAAATAGATGTCATAATGAGGAAAGAAAATAATGTGGCAATAATGAAGAACATCTCAAGACATCATTCAATGACCTGAAGCTACTGCCAAACTGGTTACAAAGTGGCTTAAGGAGAACAAAGTCAATGTTTTGGAGTGGCCATCACAAAGCCCTGATCTCAATCCTTTTGAAAATTTATGGGCAAAACTGAAAAGACTGGTGCGAGCGGCGACCTCCAAACATGGCTCAGCTACACCAGATCTGTCAGGAGGAATCGGCCCAAATTCCTCCTATTGTGAGAAGCTTGTGGAGGGATCCAAAACGTTTCCCCTAAGTCACATAGTGTAAGGGCAATGGGACCAAATACTGCAGATGTGTCTTTATAGAAAGCAGAGGGAAAATCCTGCAGATGTGTCTTTATGGAGAGCGGAGGGAAAAACCTGCAGAGGTGCCTTTATAGAGAGCGGAGGGTAAAACCTGCAGATGTGCCTTTATAGAGAGGGGAGGGAAAAACCTGCAGATGTGTCTATAGAGAGCGGAGGACAAAACCTGCAGATGTGTCTTTATAGAAAGCGGAGGACAAAACCTGCAGATGTGTCTTTATAGAAAGTGGAGGGAAACTAAAGGTTTCAACTGTCTGTTTCTGATGTGTAACTGCCAAGCTGACCTTACTGATGTGTAACTGCAAAAATTGGTCCCTTAGTAATGTGTAACTGTAAAACTATGTGCCTTCTGATATGTAGCTGTAAAGCTCTTGTGACTGGGTCCTTCTCCTATATCACACAATCAACAGAGCGCGAGATGGCTGAAGAATCCACTAAACATTTATTCCAAGCAAATCAAATGGTCCATAACATAATCCACAAAACAGAGGGTAAAATTAATCCAGCGATAAATGTCCAGGTCTCTCTGAGAAGTCGCAGCTTCTCCCAGAGGATTAATCCTTCTCTCCAAGTTCTCCAACAGACTACCTCATCCCCCAGGTAAGCAAAGAAATGAAGTGGATTGTAGGCCCCCTCCCCCACACTTAGGGACAGAAGCGCTTCAAGGAGTTATAACCCTGCAGACAATACAATGTACACACAAGCAATACAAATAATGGACAGTGAACCACGCCTAAACATGAACTCACACAAAAGTGTACATAACCGACAATATCACACCATCACAACCTCTCCCTCCTTCTGAATAAGTGAGTATGCCATGAGGTCAACACAGACCTCTGGCCATCTCACTTAAGTCCATGTTGCTCAGCTGTGGATAGTCTATGGCTCTACTTGCCGGGCCAGACCATCAGAATTCTGGTGTTGGCTTCCACGCTTGTATTGGATGGAGAAGCTGTAGATAGTCCCTTCTACAGCAGAAGGGTTGGAAGGACAAACTTCCCTTTGTTTCCTCCTTCACTCAAACTGTGTTTCCTGCACCCACAAATCGGCATTGTAGATCTCCCACATCATTTCCTAGGAGAATATCTGCAATCTGCAGGCAGGCCGCTCATCACCCCAACCACACATTGCTTGACCCCAAAGCCAAAGTTCAGATCTACATTCGCCTTTGGGATATTCCTTCTTTGTCATCCAGCCAATTCAGTAACAATCCCTGGTCCAGGAGGTATCGCCTCTGGCCGAACCACCCGGGGATCAGCTATTGTGAGAAATGCCCCAGAGTCACAAAATCCAATAACTCTCTGTCCATCCAGCATGACCTCCTGTAAGTGCTTACTTTGATGGTAAAAGAAACTCGGAGCTGTGTCTTTCACCCCATAAACCCCTAGTGGTCGACCACGAGTGTCTGAGTCATTAGACAAGTCAACTTGAAGAGGTGAGAACTCTTCCCCCATTGTGTTTGGCTTTAGAGAATGAACATGTCGATTTGGTGCAAGGTCATTCCTCAATCGACGAGCAGGGCAACGTTTTTGCAAATGCTCATGTTGCCCACATCGATAACATCTCCTCTGTGTCGTACTCCTTCCAATGTGCATTCTGGAGAAGGCAGTAGGAGAACCTGGTGACAAAGGCCAGAGGCCATACACTCCAACAGGGGTATCTATGGTGCACGGGTCAGCAGTACACTCCGGTAGAGGTGGTGGTAACTCTTCCTCAGGTAGGATGGAATGCACAAAATGCACCGGACGAGATAGAGGTGCGTGGGGGTCCCTCCGAATCCTTGTGGCACAACTGGATTGCAGGTGCCCAGGTTGTCCACACCCATAACATCTCCCCTCTGTGATTCACCCAGGGCGTGGTCGGAACTGTTGGGGCCCAGGATTGGGAGCTGTGGTTGTCATCGACCTGCAGCTGGGTGGAGGGGCAGATATAACTGGAGAGGGCAGGGGTGCAGGAGCAGGCTGTGGCTGATTGTCCAGAGCCGTACTCCATTGCGGTCGGATAGTAAAGGCCTTATCAGCCAGGGCAGCAGCTCTATCCAAGGTGCACGGTGTGCGCTCTCTGACCCATTCCCGTATTTCTGAAGGACACTTGTACAAAAATTGTTCTATAAGAAATACCTGTATAACATCTTCCACAGTGAAGACGTCTTCCGCTTTCAGCCATCTCTGACATGCCTGGGACATCTTATGGACATACATCCTAAACGATCCCCCCGTGGTGCATGGGAGGTCTCGGAACTGTGCCCTATGTGAGTCTGGGGTGATGGCATGGTAATCCAGGATAGTCAGTTTTACAATGTTGTAATCCCGGTTCTGCTGTGAGTCACTGGTGCGATAAGCCTCTGCCAGGCTTTCGCTCAGGAGTCCCACTAATAAATGCATCCAGCCAGAGTGGGGCACCTCCATCACAGCACACTGCTGCTCAAAGTCCTTGAAGAACCCCTCCACATCTCCAGAAGCTTCATCAAATGGCTTAAAGTCTGCCCGTGTGGTCCGTACAGGATCCCGGATCACTGGGTTTACACTCCAACTCGTATTACTCCCTCTGTCGGACTCCATTGCTTCTTGATCCTCTGTGTTCGGCGAGCAGCCTCCTCCTTATATTCCTGAGATACACCGTGACCCAGAAACACCATCTCTTCTTCGAACCACACCAACCACTGGCTTTTTGGGGCAGGGATCCCCGTCCCCAGTGCTTGTCTGTCAGACATCTGGGAGGAGTGGGTCTTGGTGTCACCCAAAAGTAGATCAATTAAGGCCTCTTTACGCAGTCCCTGGTAGTTCAGGTCCAGATCATTGTCCCCCTCCATTAGACTGGTTGCAGTCCAGTTTCTGTACTCACTCTGTTGGTGGATCTCCATTGGGCTGTGCTCTGTTGATCCCACCGCTGCCACCAGTTGTGACGGGGTTCTTCTCCCATATCACACAATCAACAGAGCGAGAGATGGCGGTACAATCCAAAGAGCATTTCTTGCAAGCAAATCAAATGGTCCATAACATAATCCATCATATGGAGGGTAAAATTAGTCCAGTGATAAATGTCCAGGTGTCCCTGAGAAGTCGCAGCTTCTCCCAGAGGATCAATCCTTCTCTCTTCAAGTTCTCCAACAGACTGCCTCATCCCCCAGGTAAGCAAAGAAGTTAGGTGAATTGTAGGCCCCCTGCCCCACACTTAGGGACAGAAGCGCTTCGAGGAGTTATAACCCTGCAGACAATCCAATGTACACACAAGCAATACAAATAATGGACAGTGAACCACGCCTAAACATTAACCCACACAAAATGGTACATAACCCACAATATCACACCATCACACTCTATCCTATCCCACCATCCTGATGTGTAACTGTAAATCTCTGCGCCTTAATGATGTATATCTGAAAAACTATGTGTCTTACTGATATATAGCTGCAAAGCACTAACTCATATTGATGAGGAGCTGTACAGTGCAGTACCTTAGTGATATGTAACTGCCAATCTATGTGCCTTCCTGATGTGTAACTGCCAGGATCTGTGCCTTAATTATGTGTAAAAATGATAAAAAGATAATTTCCAACTCACCTCTGTGAAGACAATTGCAGTTTTCTCAGAACAGAGAAAGTCATGCCTGCCCAGTGAGGTACTGAGAAAATCAAATTAACTCTTCATTGTGATTATCCGTGAATAATGACCTGGGTATGGTCAGAAACGTCATAGGAAAAAGGATTAATATTTTAGACATATTTGAGAATGTCACAGTTTTAAGATGTTGGAATAAAGCGTTCTATTTTATCTGGAAAATGGCTGGAACATGACTTTCTTCATTAATAATGTGTAGCTGCACAGCTCTGTGCTTTACTGATGTGCAACTGCCAAGCTCTGTGCCTCACTGATATAAAACTGGAATGGTCTGTGCTTTACTGGTGTCTAACTGCCAAGCTCTGTGCCTCACTGATATGAAACTGGAAAGGTCTGTGCTTTACTGGTGTGTAACTGCCAAGCTCTGTGCCTCACTGATATGAAACTGGAAAGGTCTGTGCTTTACTGGTGTGTATCTGCCAAGCTCTGTGCCTCACTGATATGAAATTGGAAAGGTCTGTGCTTTACTGGTGTGTATCTGCCAAGCTCTGTGCCTCACTGATATGAAACTGGAAAGGTCTGTGCTTTACTGGTGTCTAACTGCCAAGCTCTGTGCCTCACTGATATGAAACTGGAAAGGTCTGTGCTTTACTGGTGTGTAACTGCCAAGCTCTGTGCCTCACTGATATGAAACTGGAAAGGTCTGTGCTTTACTGGTGTGTAACTGCCAAGCTCTGTGCCTTACTGATATGAAATTGGAAAGGTCTGTAGTTTACTGGTGTGCAACTGCCAAGCTCTGTGCCTTACTGATATGAAACTGGAAAGGTCTGTGCTTTACTGGTGTGTATCTGCCAAGCTCTGTGCCTCACTGATATGAAATTCGAAAGGTCTGTGCTTTACTGGTGTGTATCTGCCAAGCTCTGTGCCTCACTGATATGAAACTGGAAAGGTCTGTGCTTTACTGGTGTGTAACTGCCAAGCTCTGTGCCTCACTGATATGAAATTGGAAAGGTCTGTGCTTTACTGGTGTGTATCTGCCAAGCTCTGTGCCTCACTGATATGAAACTGGAAATGTCTGTGCTTTACTGGTGTGTAACTGCCAAGCTCTGTGCCTCACTGATATGAAACTGGAAAGGTCTGTGCTTTACTGGTGAGTAACTGCCAAGCTCTGTGCCTCACTAATATGAAACTGGAAAGGTCTGTGCTTTACTGGTGTGTATCTGCCAAGCTCTCTGCCTCACTGACATGAAACTGGAAAGGTCTGTGCTTTACTGGTGAGTAACTGCCAAGCTCTGTGCCTCACTGATATGAAACTGGAAAGGTCTGTGCTTTACTGGTGTGTAACTGCCAAGCTCTGTGCATCACTGACATGAAACTGGAAAGGTCTGTGCTTTACTGGTGAGTAACTGCCAAGCTCTCTGCATCACGGACATGAAACTGGAAAGGTCTGTGCTTTACTGGTGAGTAACTGCCAAGCTCTGTGCCTCACTGATATGAAACTGGAAAGGTCTGTGCTTTACTGGTGTGTAACTGCCAAGCTCTGTGCATCACTGATATGAAACTGGAAAGGTCTGTGCTTTACTGGTGTGTAACTGCCAAGCTCTGTGCATCACTGACATGAAACTGGAAAGGCCTGTGCTTTACTGGTGAGTAACTGCCAAGCTCTGTGCCTCACTGATATGAAACTGGAAAGGTCTGTGCTTTACTGGTGTGTAACTGCCAAGCTCTGTGCATCACTGATATGAAACTGGAAAGATCTGTGCTTTACTGGTGTGTATCTGCCAAGCTCTGTGCCTCACTGATATGAAACTGGAAAGGTCTGTGCTTTACTGATGAGTAACTGCCAAGCTCTGTGCCTCACTGATATGAAACTGGAAAGGTCTGTGCTTTACTGGTGTGTAACTGCCAAGCTTTGTTCCTCAGTATTTAAAGGTAAATTCCAAGCTGTGTGACTTAGTTTTAATGCATAACAGACAAGCTCTGTGAGCCAGTAGTGAAATGTAACTGCCAAGCTGTGTAACCTCCAAGCCATGTGCCTCAGTATTTAGGTGTAACCACCAAGATGTGTGCCTCTTTGCTTTGCTACTGCCAAGTGCTTATGTATACTGATGTGCTTCAGGTCAGTATACATTTCGAGAAGGGTAACTGTGTTTAAGTATTTAAATGTAATCATTATGCTGTGTCCAACAATATAGATGGGTACTCACCTAGCTATATATCTAAGCATTTAGTCATAACTACCAAGCTCTGTGCCTCAGTACAGATGTGTAACTTCCAAGCTATGTGCCTCAGTACAGATGTGTAACCTCCAAGCTCTCTGCCTCAGTACAGATGTGTAGCCTCCAAGCTCTGTGCCTCAGTATAGATGTGTAACCTCCAAGCTCTGTGTCACAGTACAGATGTGTAACCTCCAAGCTCTGTGCCTCAGTACATATGTGTAACCTCCCAGCTCTGTGCCTCAGTACATATGTGTAACCTCCAAGCTCTCTGCCTCAGTACAGATGTGTAACCTCCACGCTCTTTGCCTCAGACCAGATGTGTAACTTCCAAGCTATGTGCCTCAGTACAGATGTGTAACCTCCAAGCTCTGTGCCTCAGTACAGATGTGTAACCTCCAAGGTCTGTGCCTCTGTACAGATGTGTAACCTCCAAGCTCTGTGCCTCTGTACAGATGTGTAACCTCCAAGCTCTGTGCCTCTGTACAGATGTGTAACCTCCAAGCTCTGTGCCTCAGTACAGATGTGTAACCTCCAAGCTCTGTGCCTCAGTACAGATGTGTAACCTCCAAGCTCTATGCCTCATTACAGATGTGTAACCTCCAAGCTCTGTGCCTCAGTACAGATGTGTAACCTCCAAGCTCTATGCCTCATTACAGATGTGTAACGTCCAAGCTCTATGCCTCATTACAGATGTGTAACCTCCAAGCTCTGTGCCTCAGTACAGATGTGTAACCTCCAAGCTCTTTGCCTCATTACAGATGTGTAACCTCCAAGCTCTGTGCCTCATTACAGATGTGTAACGCCCAAGTCATGTGTCTCTCCATACAAGTGTAACTGCAAAGATCTGTGCCTTTGCATGAATGTGTTTCCATACATTAAAACTGACACATCAGAAAGGAAGGAAAAAGAAGTGAAAAAAAAATGAAAATAACAGAAAAAGAAAAATTAATAGGAAATAGGGAAATGGTAACAGGACAGGGAGAAGGTTAACAAGAAACAGAAAAAAGATGGTAAAGGAAAGGCGAGAAGATGGAAACGTTGGAGATAATTCAATGATGAAGACGAAGAAAGGAAGGAAGAGAAAGATGAAGAGAACAGGAAGACGAAGAAGCCAGAAGGAGAGGAAAATACACGGATGTCCCATGTTTGCTCCGTACCTGCAGTAATATATTGGGGGACTTATTCCTTGGAAACTTCCCCCTGATTTCTCATGTAGTCCTCCAGCCTCAAATGTCGTCAGATATTTCCCTTTTTTCCTCTAATGGACAAAATGATGACTTGATCTCATTTTGCTTCTTGCAGGTTATAAACATCTAGTAAAGAGACGCGCTTGATATACATAATATATTATCTTTCTGACAGCCATGGCAGTGAAATTGCTTTCTTGACACATTCTATCAGTAGGTTGTAACTTCCGAGAGATGGAAACACTGCAGATCTGTGGGAACGTCGAGACATAACAGTAAATTACCATCATACAACCTGACTCTAATGTTGTCTCCTTGACATATGGTACAATATGTGAGCAAATATAGAGCGTTCTGTGACTGCAAAATTATATGTGACATATCTATATCCTCTAAACATCTATCCATCCATCTATTATCTACCTATCTATCTATGTATAGTGGAAACCCTTAGTTTCCCTCTGCTCTCTATAAAGACACATCTGCAGGTTTTTCTCACTGTAGCTGAGCCATGTTTGGAGGTCTCTTTGCTCGCACCGGCCTTTTCAGCTTTGGCCATACATTTTCAATAGGATTGAGATCAGGGCTTTGTGATGGCCACTCCAAAACATTGACTTTGTTCTCCTTAAGCCATTTGTAACCAGTTTGGCAGTAGCTTCGGGTCATTGTCCATTTGGAAGACCCATTCCTGCCCAAGCTTTAAGTTTCTGGCTGTTTTCTTAAGATGTATCTTTAGTATTGGCACATAATCTTCTTTCCTCATGATGCCCCCCCAGGGCCTCCATGTGTCATGCAGTCAGTCCCCCCCCAGGGCTTCCATCTGTCATGCAGCCATCCCCCCCAGGGCCTCCATTTGTCATGCAGTCAGCCCTCCCCAGGGCCTCCATGTGTCATGCAGCCAGCCCCCCCAGGGCCTCCATGTGTCATGCAGTCAGCCCCCCCCAGGGCTTCCATGTGTCATGCAGCCAGCCCCCCCAGGGCCTCCATGTGTCATGCAGCCAGCCCCCCAGGGTCTCCATGTGTCATGTGTGGCGCCCTGGACTAGCCAGGTAGCCACAGACAGAACACATACACACCCCCACCCCCGGACAGTTACATTAGTCAGACAAAAACCCTTGTTGCCTCCCTCCAGGGTCTGATGTCCACACCAGGTGGGGCGGAGCCAGGTGGTTGGCCCCACCCACCGAGGAGTTCACAGGCCTGGAGGCGGGAAAAGGAGCAGTTGAGTTCAGGAGGTTGAAGTGAGAGGAGTAAAGTGGGGAGTGTCTGGGTTTGTGGCCCAGGCACTGACAACAAGGTTGGCAGACGGTGGTGGCCGTCTGCAGGAGTGGTGGATCAACGCGGAACCGTAGGACCGGGGTCGGGCGGTGGCCCGCCGGTACCGACCGGGGAGCGAAGTGAAGCTAGCTCACACAGGCAGGGCCATCCCTGGACAGTTACATTAGTCAGACAAAAACCCTTGTTGCCTCCCTCCAGGGTCTGATGTCCACACCAGGTGGGGCGGAGCGAGGTGGTTGGCCCCACCCACCGAGGAGTTCACAGGCCTGGAGGCGGGAAAAGTGATAGTTGAGTCTAGGAGGTGAAAGTGAGAGGACATGTACTGCGAGTGTCTGGGTTGGAGCCCAGGCACTGACAGCAAGGTTGGCAGACGGTGGTGGCCGTCTGCAGGAGTTGGTGGAACTCCGCAGAGCCATAAGGACCGGGGCTGGGCGGTGGCCCACCGGTACCGGACCGGGGAATGGAGTGAAGCTAAGCACACAGGCAGGGCCATCGGACCCCGACCAGGCTTGGAGCCGCCGTCAATAGTCAAATCCGAATGTGACAGGAACCCCCGGGGTTCCCTAACAACTAAGTCCCGATTGAAGGCAACCACTCACACCGTGAGGATAAACAGCCACCGCCACGGGCTAGAAATCCAAGGGCCAGCGCCTGCGGACAAAACGGGCTCCTCCGGTATCTATACACTGGGGAGCAGACTACAGTTGGGAAGCCATTGGAGTCAACACAGTACACAATGGTGCAGGGAGAGACAGCCACCATCACCTGTCCGGGGAGAGACACTGCAGCCGGCTGCGGAACCCATCCATCCAGCCGTTTGGTTCACTGGAGACTTTGTGCCTCTATTGCTGAGTGAGTACACCCGTGCCATCCGGCACCGCGCCGTGCTGTCCCTGCAACCCTGCACCTCACTGACCCTGCCTCCCCGTCACACCACCGGGCCCCGGGACCACCAACCTCTACCCACGGAGGGGGAAAACAACATCCCAGCTGCTCCCTACCGTCGCTCCCGGGATCCCCGTCACCAGCAGCGGTGGTGCCCATCTTCACCACGACCCGTGGGTGGCATCACAGACTAAATCCCCAAACAAACCTTCCCCTTTTCACTCACGGGCGAGGAGCGCCGCTCGAGTCCCCGGATCCGGCCCACCGCTCGAGCCACCGAGCAGCAGCCGCAGCAGCGCCGGACCCGAGCGTTAGCAAGCGCAGCCAGTCTTCCAGGGCCTCTATGTGTCATGTAGCCAGGAAAATAAAAAACAAGTACTTCTCTTCTCCTTCCGACCCCTGCGACCTCGGTAGTTACGCCCCTGCCCCCATATGTCACACACCCTGCTCCCCATACAGCCTGCATCCCCCCCATCACACACACTGCACCCCCATATGTCTCACATCCTGCCCCACATATCTCACCTTGCCTGTACCCCAACATACCCCTCTCAAACACTGCACTCCTTCACATCCTTCTGTCACAGTTCCTCCCCCCCCTCATGTCCCCTCTTTTCTCATTACCAGTCATGCGTCTGTGGCACCCTGGACAAGCCAGGGGCCACAGGTAACAACACACACACACCCCCACCCCCAGCAGGTCACAGCAGTCATCCCCAGTGAGACCTGATTTCTTCCTCGGGTTCAGACAACAGACACAGCAGGTGGGCGGAGTCAGGCAGATGGGCACGCCCACCGAGGAGTCTAGCTGGCCTGAGGCAAAAACCAGCTCAGACAAGTCCAGGCAGAGGAAGAGAGAGGAGGTCTGCAGAGAGGCAGACTGGGGCCTAGGTTGGAGCCTAGGTCCCTCGTGTAGCCAGTGAGGAAGACGGTAGTGGCCGTCTGCAGGAGCCGGGTAGACAGTCTTGGTGGAACCGTAGGTAGCCGGGACAGGGTAGTGGCCCGTCCGGTACCGAACCGGGGAGCCAGCTGGAAACCGGAGCGCAGGAGGAGCGTACACAAAGGGGTAAGAAAGGACTTACACTACCAAACTGGGTCAGGGGAAAAACACCGCAGCCGTCTGTGGGACCCGTCCACCCAGCCGTTTGCTTTACCGGAGACTTTGCATTCATCATTGGCTGAGTGAGTACCACCGTGCCGTGCGGCACAGCGCTGCCCCTGCGATCCTGCACCTCACCAGGCCCCGTAACCCGCCTGCCATCCCTATCTCACCGGGCCCCGGGACAACCAACCCCCTACCCACGGAGGGGAGAAAACAACATCCAAGCTGCTCCCTGTCACCGCTCCCGGGATCCCCGTCCAGAGCAGCGGTGGTGTCACAACCTCACCACAACCGTGGGTGGGGTCACGGACAATATCCCTAAACCAAACCAAACCACCCCCTTTCACTCACGGGCGAGGAACGCCGCTCCAGTCCCCGGGATCCGGCCCATCGCTCGAGCCACCGAGCAGCAGCAGCAGAGCAGCCGGACCCGAGCAGTGGGAGAGTGCAGCGTCCCCTCCTCCGCCCACGACACGTCCAAATCTCCTTCAGGAATCGATATATTCTTCTGCTTTCTGTCCGGCAATCCTGTGTCTCCTCCCACACAGTCACATGGGCGTTACATCATGGCAGGTCCTGGCAGGATGGATTCTGTCTTCTGTGCAGGAGCGCTTCTGCTCTGACGCAGGTCAGAAAGCCCCTCTACTGACACCGGGACCCCCTGACTCAGTCCGGTTCCCTGGTAGTCGGCCACTACACAGCGCATCTCCTCTCTGTAAGAGTGGCTGCCGGGCCCCTATTACCCTGCGGGCCCGGTCGCAGTGGCAACCTCTGCGACCGCGGTTGTTACACCCCTGAAACCATCCATCCATCCATCCATCTCTCTGTCTTCCTATCTCTGTATTCTATTATTTTTTATTTATATAACCTAAGAGTATCTGATGAATGAAATCCATTGTATTCTTTCCAGGCTTTGCTCGGTTTCTTCTGCCTTTATGCAGGTATCCATTAGATCCGCACAGCAATCTATTATTATAAAACATTACAGATCTTTACAAGGTAAAGAAATTACTACAAATCAATGGTGGAAAGAGGATTGAAATCTAACAAGAGATAAAAATAGTCATATTATAGATATAATCCTGCTCTCATAAACCAACTTTAAAGGGGACCTGACAGCTGATGCCTGTTCCCGATCCGAGGGCATAATGTATCAGGCACTGACGGTATGAACTCAGCCCGATATGTCTGACTCTGAGACGCGCCACATTTCAGACACACACATATTTTCGAGCCACGTGGCAGACTAATTGGTGGGTGCCTGACAGCTTCTCCCCTTCCACTCCCCTGGATTGCCAGGTTTCTGCCTATACACACACATACAGTGGGTACGGAAAGTATTCAGACCCCTTAAAATTGTCTTTGTTTCATTGCAGCCATTTGGTAAATTCTCATTAATGTACACTCTGCGCCCCATCCCCCATCTTGACAGAAAAAAAATTAGAAATGTAGAAATTTTTGCAATTTTATTCAAGAAAAACAAATATCACATGGTCATAAGTATTCAGCCCCTTTGCTCAGTATATCCCATGGTCATAAGTATTCAGCCCCTTTGCTCAGTATAACACATGGTCATAAGTATTCAGCCCCTTTGCTCAGACACTCATATGTAAGTCGCATACTGTCCATTTCCTTGTGATCCTCCTTGAGATGGTTCTCCTCCTTCATTGGAGTCCAGCTGTGTGTAATTACACTGATAGGACGTGATTTGGAAAGGCACACACCTGTCTATATAAGACCTCACAGCTCACACTGCATGTCACACCAAATGAGGATCATGAGGTCAAAGGAACTGCCCAAGGAGCTCAGAGACAGAATTGTGGCAAGGCACAGATCTGGCCAAGGTTACAAAAGAATTTCTGCAGTACTCAAGGCTCCTAAGAGCACAGTGGCCTCCATAATCCTTAAATAAAAGAAGTGTGGGACCATAAGAACTCTTCCTAGACCTGGCCGTCCAGCCAAACTGAGCAATCATGGGAGAAGAGCCTTGGTGAGAGGTAAAGAAGAGCCTCAAGATCACTGTGGCTGAGCTCCAGATATGCAGTAAGGACATGGAAGAAAGTTCCACAAAGTCACCTATCACTGCAGCCTCCACCAGTCCGGCCTTTATGGCAGAGTGGCCCAACGGAAGCCTCTTCTCAGTGCAAGACATATGAAAGTCGCATCGAGTTTACAAAAAACACATGAAGGACCCCCAGACTATGAGAAATAAGATTCTCTGGTCTGATGAGATGAAGATAGAACTTTCTGGTGATAATTCTAAGCGGTATATGTGTGGAGAAAACCAGACACTGCTCATCACCTGCCCAATACAATCCCCACAGTGAAGCATGGTGGTGGCAGCATCATGCTATGGGGGCAGGGACAAGACGACTGGTTGTAATTGAAGGAAAGATGAATGCGGCCAAATACAGAGATATCCTGGCAAAAAACCTCTTCCAGATGCTCTGGACACCAGACTTGCCGAAAATTCACCTTCCAACAAGACAATGACCCTAAGCGCACAGCTAAAATAACAAAGGAGCGGCTTCAGAACAACTGTGTGATCATTCTTGACCAGCCCAGCCAGAGCCCTGACCTAAACCCAATTGAGCATCTCTGTAGAGACCTGAAAATGGCATCCACCAACGTTCACCATCCAACCTGACGGAACTGGAGAGGATCTGCAAGGAAGAATGGCTGAGGATCCCCAAATCCAGGATCTGAAGAAGATTTATGGCTGTACTAGCTCAAAAGGGTGGGGGCGCTTCTACTCAATACTGAGCAAAGGGGCTGAATACTTATGATCATGGGATATTTCACTTATTCTTGTTTAATAAATTTGCAAAAATGTCTACATTTCTGTTTTTTTCTGTCAAGATGGGGAATGGGGGCAGAGTGTACATTAATGAGAAAAAAAATGAACTTTTTTGAATTTACCAAATGGCTGCAATGAAACAAAGTGTGAAAAATATAAAGGGGTCTGAATACTTTCCGTACCCACCGTATATCAAAGAAATCCAGCTCTTAGAGAAAGGATTAAATCATAATAAGAGCTTTAATTCTACACAGGGTGTAGTCAGTGACGTTTCGGTCAAAGATTAGACCTTCATCAGAATCCCACTACAAGAATACAAAAAAAGAAAAATATGTATAATAGATAAACATGAAATATATATTCACAAATAATAACATCTAAATGGAATGATACACGTGATCCATCAATATAAACAGTATAATGGACAGAGCAACATCTAGTAATTATAGCATAAGTATATAGAGGCACATACTGTTAGTCAAGGACAATAATATGCAGGTAACACATCTTAGATATAAGACATTACTAAAAAAGGGATGGAACAAATGTATCAGAGGAGGCGTCCTCCTGCAGCAGGGGAGACATACAATGGACCGGAAGCAAGTCCCAAGTCAAAATGCCCAAGTCTAGAAAGAAAAGTACAAATTTTAATATAAAATATATAAATATATGTTCTTACCAGCATTGGTGGTATCAGTAAGTATACCGTATCCAGCGCAATGTAGATGTGCGATCACAGGGGAGGGCGCTAGTGGAAGTGGAAGCTGGAAAGCTTTAAATATCGGGAAACCGGAAGTGACGTCAGTGATTGAAAATAAAATAAAAAAAATCTGACGCCACTTCCATTTTCCCCACCGGAAGTGACGTTATCTGCCAACCAGTTGCCAACCATACACGTCATATCCGGTCTCGCGAGCAGCTGTGACATCTATTACACTCCTTTACCATTCATCTGCCAACTATGGACGTCACATCAGGTCACGGTCATCCGGTCTCCGGTGCCTGAGCTAGAACTGTTTTCTTCTACCTCCTTTTTCGCTGTACCCTTAGCGGGCTTTGCATGTTGCGACATCGCAAGCCGATGCTGCGATGTCGCACGCGATAGTCCCCGCCCCCGTCGCAGCTGCGATATCCTTGTGATAGCTGCCGTAGCGAACATTATCGCTACGGCAGCTTCACATGGACTCACCTGTCCTGCGACCGTCGCTCTGGCCGGCGACCCGCCTCCTTATTAAGGGGGCGGGTCGTGCGACGTCACAGCAACGTCACACGGCAGGCGGCCAATAGGAGCGGAGGGGCGGAGATGAGCGGGAAGTAAACATCCCGCCCACCTCCTTCCTTCCGCATATCCTAAGGAAGCCGCGGTGACGCCGGTAGGAGATGTTCCTCGCTCCTGCGACTTCACACACAGCGATGTGTGCTGCTGCTGGAGCGAGGAACAACATCGGACCGTCGCGTCAGCGTAATTATGGATTACGCCGATGCTGCACCGATGATACGATTACGACGCTTTTGCGCTCGTTAATCGTATCATCGAACCTTTACACACTACGATGTCGCATGCGATGCCGGAAGTACGTTATTTTCAATTTGACCCCACCGACATCGCACCTGCGATGTCGTAGTGTGCAAAGCCCGCCTTAGTCTTTGGCCATCCCCTGATGCAGGTTGTTGGTGTGCTTACGTTTTTGTTCACCCCCGTCTGTTTCTGTGTTGGTGGATTGTTGGGCCCCGTGTTATGATTCAGTGACTGAGGAGGATCAAAAAAAGAACAAAAACTTGGAAACCCAAAAAATAACCAGAGTGGGTGGAACATTAACGGACTGCAGACCTAATACTGACACATAACTAGAAATAGCCGTGGGGCGTGCCTACGATGACCTGGTCGCCTCGACAAAGCCGGAGAACTAAATATTCTTACAGAGAGAAATATTAGAAAAGCTAATCTGCCTCAGAGCAGTCCCCAAAGATGTAGATATCCCCCCACATGTAAAGACTATGGTGATATAAGAAAACACAATACGTAGCTAGAGAACAGATTCAGCACAGGTGAGGCCCAAACTATCTGCATAGGAAAGGATAGGGAAGAGCACTGTCTGCAACCGTAAAAAGCCTAGTAAATACCAGCACGTCTGATATGGAAAAATACTGAGCCTACACAGGCCCCCCCACTATATCAGTACTCTGGTGTTACTGGGATCCAAGAAAAACACTGATATAGAGGAGGGACTGAATTTTGTACCAAGCATGACAAAACACAATACATAGCAGAACATGGAGCAAGGTACACAGATACTCCCAGCAGGGAATGATCCAACTCCACCAAGAACTCCACACAGGCAAAATATCAAGAAAGTGAAAACCATAAGCAGTGGTACAAAGACCAAGTTATCTGAGAAGAGTTCTGGTAGACACAGAGAAATGGCTGGTTTCAGAATGTCCTTAGCACACAGGAGATACATTGCACACCGGCAAGGAACAGGAGGAAACTATTCAGTTATATAGGCCCGATCCGAATGGCCTGATTGCCAATCCTCCTCAGCTAACTGGTTCCCATTCAGCAAGTCAACTGCACTACCAGCACTGACCACAAGAGGGAGCCCCAAACTGGAATCTAATTCAAATGTATTTACAAAAGCCCAGTCTGGGTCTATGCCCTGGGTGGTGGGGACTTAGTTGTTAGGGTTTGGGCAGAATACAGAGCTACATTGGAGGCTCGACCCTGACTACCTCTAAGTCTACCAAGCACAGGGTCCCCAGACTTAGGATCAGTGCAGAAGCCCCAGTTCCATCGATACTATCCCATTACACTTCAAAGTGGCTGCTACATTTTCTGCCTTGGCTTTTATACAGGCTGTGACTCTCTTTGCTGATTGGCTGTGTCATAGCATGTGATGTCATGGCTGCAAGGCATTATAAGGAAGACTTCGGTCACAGAAAAGGTTACATGTGTCTTCTATGGCTGATGCAAAATTCTGCAATGTGTAAATTAGTAGCGATCATATTAGGTGATTTGTGAGAACTGAATCGCAAATTGTTTAACAAATGCCTAAAAATTTGACACAAATTTCATTCACATTAAATCCATTATTTTCTTTTCTAATATCCTCTATAGGATCTTTAGATGAGGGTTCTTTACTGTAAGGGTTAAGCTTGCTCTGCTCTGTAAATGTAATTTGCATTATAATGAGACATATTACTAGAGATGAGAAGATCCATTTGCTCAGCTCCATATAACGGAATATAACATTATTATTTAATTGTAATATATGAACTATAATATAATGCTTCTTTGCATTTTCTTTGATGTAATAATAGAAAAAGGAAATTCAGGTTTGCTAATCGCTATTAGACTCTAATCCTCAATCTAGCCCTAAACCTAGATCAAGCAAGAGTTAGGAAATAATGCAAAATATAAGAATGCAAATGTTTTTATAATGAGTGTGTTTCTTTTCACAGGTAATAGCTTTTCACAGTAATTAAAGCTTTCTCAGTAGATCTGTCTCTTAAAATCAAGAAAAAAGAGAAACAAAAAGTCGGCCTGGACCTGAGGCGGCAATTTACTGCTGGCGGGTCTACAATTCTAGTGAGTTGATTACCATAGCTAGTACTATTAAATTGAACCCTATTTTTCTCCCCATGTACCCAGCTATAAAATGTCAGCCGGGGTATTTAGGGTATTTAGTGCCAATTACGGTGCGATTTCCTTCTACAGTATACTGTAGATGTATAAAAATAAGGTGGTACTATAAAATGAAGCGATTAATGACCACTGCCAAAAGGCATGCTGGCAGTCATTAAGAGGTTAAACAGAAGCTGTTTTCTAGCATATATCCTCAATTTAGGATTGTAGGTGGAGATATGCAAATTTCTCACTTATGCCCCTAGTGGCCAACTTAGGTCGCTGAACCTCTGGTGTACAGCACAGATGAAGCCTCATAAGATCAGAAACATTTATTCCATTTTGTATATTGCTATTTTTTCAATTAGTTTCATATTTACAATAATAATAATAAATAAATTATTATTATTATTATTATTATATCATATTTACAATATTTATTTCCCAACATATTCTGCAGCGAGATTGTCTCATAGCCTAATTTCTTAGGAAGCCGAGTAAAGGGTGCTTTACACGAGATGATCTATCGTGTGATAGATCATCAGGGTCACAGTTTTGTGACGCACATCCGGCATCGCTTGCGACGTCGGGCTGTGTGACACCTCCGAGCGACGCAGTTTCGCTCACAAATCGTGAGTCGTGTACTCGTCGCTCGGTTTCATAATCTCGTTTAATTAAAATGGCGCCGGTTGCTCATCGTTCCTGGGGTAGCACACGCCGCACCATGTGACACCCCGGGAACGATGACCAGCAGCCTACCTCCGTCCCTCGGCACCCGCCGGCTATGCGGAAGGAAGGAGGTGGGCGGGATGTTTACATCCCGCTCATCTCCGCCCCTCCACTTCTATTGGCCGGCGGCTGTGTGACGTCGCTGTGACGCCGAATGTCCCTCCCACTCCAGGAACTGGACGTTCGTCGCCCACAGCGAGGTCGTCCAGAAGGTAAGTCGTGTGACGGGGGTTAAACAAGTTTGTGCGCCACGGGCAGCGATTTGTCCGTGACGCAAAAACGACGGGGGCGGGTACGATCGATTGTGAAATCGCACAATCGGTCGTCCCGTGTAAAGCAGGCTTTAGGCTGCTTTCACACCTCCGGTTTTAGCAGAGCCGGCCAATCCGGCTCTAAAACCTATGCAACGGATGCGGCGACAAAACAGCATCCTTTGCATACGTTTTTTACATGCGGCCCGTCCGGTTTTTGCCGCTTGCGGCACGCTACTGAGCATGCGCAGTGGAAAAATCGCATGCGGCGGCCGGATGCGGTTTTTGCTGCAGGCGGCATCCATAGGCATGCATTGCAAATCGTGACGCATCGGCCGGATGCGGAGCGATGCGTTTTTTTTTTGCCGGACAAAAACGTACCAGGCAACGTTCCATCCGGCCGCCGCATCGGCTAAATCTGCCGCATGCGGCAAAAAATGGACGGAACGCAAGCCCATGCGGCACAATACGGCACTAATGTAAGTCTATGCAAAAAAAACGCAACCGGCGGCAAAAAACAATGGTTGCGTTTTTTCTACAAAGTGCCGGATTGTGCCGCACAGGAAAAACCAGATGTGTGAAAGCAGCCTTAGCTATATTAAGGTTTTTAAGACTGTGAAAGAAAATCAGAAATATATTATAAAAAAAAAATTGCACACAAAACGTGGGAAGAAGATTAAAATGCCATTTATTGTTGCATCCTATCCTATAATTACGATTTATTGAGGACCCTCCCCTGCGGAACCCAAATTTGTGATATTTGAACATTTCAACCAAATAATTTTCCTGCCATGGTAGCAACAAAAATGATGAAAAAAGCAAAAGTCCTCCGTAGAGATGAGCAAATGTGCTCAATGTCCATTGTTTAAGAATTTGTTGAATGCAACAAATGTAAACAATTTCAGACTTAATTTGCGTGAATTCCCAAAAATGTCTGTCTCCATTTTACACATTGAAAAGGATTGCATTAAGCAAAGAAGACTCAAAGGACCCCAAGTGCAGCAGGGTGGGCTTCACCTTCATGCTTTCTAGCTATCACACCACTTGGTAAACAAGAAACAATCAGCAGGGACTATCATAGCCTGTATAAAAGCCAAGGCAGGGAATGCAGCAGCCATTTTAGCAAGAATCTAGATAATGAGAGGATGTCAAAGCTCAGCTATAGAGAGAGGGTATGAAAGCCCTCAAACACTGAATAAACATTACAGCTTGTGATTGACAGCATTACTGTCATGGCCATCTCTCTGTATCTAGAGACATTTGACAGGATCTGGGTCAGAATCCCTCTTTACCATCTGAGACTCCTCACATTAAACGTATTCCCTTTCCTTCAGTGATGAAAGGGTTAATGTCAGTTTTGCTTTTCAGCATCTTCTGACGCCAGGCCACTGGTGTCTCCAGTTTGTAACCACTCCATTCCCCTATGTATGGTCCCATCTCCCAGTAGAGGGCGCCGGTTATTCAGATTCATTCTGAAGCTTGGCGTGGAGGTGGAAAGAGCTGTTGGAGCCCTTGTTGCAGTAAAGCAGTGTAGGCTGCAGCCGTGAGGCTGGGCTTATCCTTTAGTTGTTTTCTTTGTCTGTTGTATCTTCCGCTTCTTGTTGTATTAGTCCAGCAGTAGGACTAGTGATTCTTACCTGCAGGCTCACTAGCCAGGGTTTACTGCAAGTTCTCTCAGGACTTAGGTATCCTGCTCAGCGACAGGGGAGGAACCTGTATAGGGAATGACTAGGAGTGCAGGGTACAGCTGCAGGTGAGGAAAGGAGGTGTCCCATCTTCCCCCTCACTAACACCAGGGCCTACATTGTTTAAGTGTCCCCAGTATACCCCTTGTTATGGTGGAACCCCTGTTTGTTGTGTGTTTCACCTGCACGCCAGACCTTCCCCAAGTCCGTGTGTGACAATTACTAGTGCTCAGTGGTAAAAGAGGTAAAGACTGCACAATTGCTGAATTTTTTGGTTTATAAGATGCATCGGATTATAAGACGCACCCCAAATTTAGAGAAAAGAAGGGTGAAAAAATGGGGTCCGTCTTTTAATCCGGTGGTGTCTTACCGGAGAGGGGCAGGGGTGGTGGAGCGGGGTCACAGGAGGCAGGGGTGGTGGTAGAGCAGGGAAATGCTGCTGGCGGTGCGATGGGTGTCCCAGATCCTGTCACATAGACTGTCTGTGGTGGTGGCTGTGCTGGAGTAGATGTGCTGGTGGTACGATGGCTGTGCTGGTGCTACGATGGCTGTGCTGGTGCTGGGGTGGCTGTGCTGTGCTGGGGCTGCAAAGAAATGTCGCCCGAAGTCAGCATGTGTGCAGATTGAGCTCTCGGCCCAATGAAAAGCCGTGATAGCATGTGCACATGTGCCACCTCCGGGCTCCATATTTCTTAAGTCTGCTGCTGGGAAATCAATGGGCCGGAGGCAGCGCGTGCGCAGATGAGATCTTGAGCCAAGAGCTCTATCTGCGCATGCGCCAACTCCGGGTGCCATATTTGAAGCTCTTGCCGCCCACAGGCCCAGCTGCCGCCACAGACCCTACCCAGCCACCGCAGACCTTACACAGCCAACCTCAGCCCAGCCGCTGCAAACCTTACCGAGCCGACCTCAGCCCAGCCGCTGCAGCCCCTGCACAGCGCCGCAGACCTTACCCAGCTGCTGCAGACCCTGCACAACCGCCACAGACCCTGCCCAGCCACCGCAGACCTTACACAGCCAACCTCAGCCCAGCCGCTGCAGACCTTACCCAGCCGACCTCAGCCCAGCCGCTGCAGCCCCTGCACAGCGCCACAGACCTTACCCAGCTGACCTCAGCCCAGCCGCTGCAGCCCCTGCACAACCGCCGCAGACCCTGCCCAGCCGCCCGCAGACCTTGCATAGCTGACACAGACCCTGCACAGCCGCCGTAGCATTGCCCCTGCCTCCTGCTGCCCCTCTCAACCACACCCCAGCTACATTCGGATTATACATTTTTTGGAAGAAACGTGCATTTCATAATCCAAAAAATGCGGTAATCCCTTGGATATGCAGCCATGAGTTTATATTTTGTATATACTATTTATTTTCTCATGTTCCCTTCATTTTATCAATTCTTATGTCCCGTGACGGCCTTGACTCCCTATTTTGCACCTATGGGAAAATGCTCAAACATTTTACTTAATTTTTTTTTATTTGTAGAATCTTCATTTATTAGAATTCTACAATTAAATTATATAAAGAATTGAAAAATTCAGATTTTCTGATTATCATTTATGTTGACTTTCTTTACAAAGTTCTGTAAACGCATCGGATAAGTTCGGCGTCCCGAGCTCCTACCAGGTCTGTAGCGGTGCGTCTGCATAAATTAATCTTACAACCAATCTCCCGCCAGTTTTGTAACCGCGATTTTGCATAAATTAATTCCATTGTTTACAGAGTTTTTCAGAAGCCGGTAATTAAGCGGTTTGGGTATTCTCTATCCTAATTATTTCTGGTTTCACTGATTTATCTAACTCCCCTTTAAGAAGCCGGTCCCGCTGCTCAGCACGGGGCGCACGTCTCCCGCTCGTCATGTATTTTCGACATTCTTATATTTACTTATTGATTTGTAAAGAGCATTTATATCTCTTCATTGTTATTGATTCGGATATGCTGGATTCCAATATTTTTAGCATGATATTGACTGTCTATTTTGTCATTTAGTCCATAGGACGCCAAAGTCATTTTTTGGAGCGACGTGAGTCCTTGGATAAAAATTTCAGTCCAAATTGAAGAATTATCTATTATTAGTACTGACTTGTCAGCCTGCTTACTGTTGTGGCCTTATGGTCCCATAAAAGTAAACTGTCGCCATGTTCCCAGTAATCCAGTAATAAACTTGTGCGACCCACCTTTTCTATAAATGTCATCATGTCACCACCGTTGCTTGGCATGCCGGAAAAAAATGACTTTCTCCATCTCTGGGGCTGTATGTAAGTCACCCCTGACCCGTCTTCTGGCCATAGACGTCTTCTAGAGGGTCTAAAAATTCTGCTCCTTTGCCTGTGATTGAGGTGGATGATGTCCTCTATGTCATCCACACTTAGCTGTACCTTGCACTATGGCCGTTCACGTAAAACCTAGCGCATGTGCATTTTACATGGTAGAGCTGTAGAATATCATTTTCAAGTGCACCACATCATCCAAATTTAATCTTAGGTTGGCCATCTATATCTGTGCGGAGTCATGTTCTCTCTCCTCCATGTCTGTATGGAACCCGTGCACTGGGCACCGTCATGGGAAACAGAGAAGGGTCTTGTCCAAACTGTTCCCACGAAGCTGAAGCTACAATTGTCCACAATGTCTTGTGCTGAAGATTAAGATTTCCCTTCATTGCAATGACTAGGCAGCGGCCGCCCCCGGGTAACAGTCCAGAGCATCATCCTCCTCCACCATCTGTACAGCGGCACAATGCAGTCAGGGGGTAACTTCCTCCATCACCAAACCCAGACTCCACCATCAGACGCAGATAGAGAAGTGCGATCCATCCCAGCACAGAACACGTCTTGTTGGGGGAGTGCTCCAGGGGGTCTCTCAGGGTCTCAGACAAGGATTCCTAATTAGATCTGCACAGATGTATATAAACCAAGAAATGACCATACAGAGACGTATCTCTAGTTGGGAGAAGCACAATGGAGTTCTTTTAACCCTTGTATTCATAGCATAGTATATTTATACAGCTTACTCAGTACATCCACATTATCTCTTAACCAACCAACTAGCTTGAGCCTAGTTCATTCCCTTATTTGAACAGTCTTTCCTATATGTCAGCAACATTTCTTAGCAAAGCATTCAGGGACATCTGGGTGAGGACGAAAGTCTATGCAAGAATGTCAGTTACTTATTCATGAAACTAAAGACTTGTTCTAACCGGTTTCCTGTGTATCTGTTCTTCTTGACCCTAAGCATTATTTGTTTGGTTATACATTCCTTCAACATTTAAGTTAAGTATACATGGCAAAACAGTATAAGGATTATATATGAAGACAGATCATCTTATTATATTATAATATTATACTGAACAAACGATTCATAGCCTAGGCCTTCACAGTCTCCTCCAGAGTCCAGTGGTGGCGGCTTTACACCACTTCATACAATGCTCACCATTGTGCTTGGTGATGTACGGCTGCTTAATTCCAGAGTCTAGTGGGGGCGACTTTACAATGCTGTATGTGATGCTCGCCATTGTGCTTGGTGATGTATGGCTCAGCTTTGTGCTTGGTAATGTATGGCTCGGCATTGTGCTTGGTGATGTACGGCTCGGCATTGTGCTTGGTGATGTACGGCTCAGCATTGTGCTCGGCATTGTGCGGCTCAGCATTGTGCTTGGCGATGTACGGCTCGGCATTGTGCTTGGTGATGTATGGCTCGGCATTGTGCGGCTCGGCATTGTGCTTGGCGATGTACGGTTCGGCATTGTGCTTGGTGATGTATGGCTCAGCACTGTGCTTGGTGATGTACGGCTCGGCATTGTGCTTGGTGATGTATGGCTCGGCATTGTGCTCGGCATTGTGCTTGGTGATGTACCAAGGTGAGAGAGGCATTGTGCTTGGTGATGTACGGCTCAGCATTGTGATTGGTGATGTATGGCTCAGCATTGTGCTTGGTGATGTATGGCTCGGCATTGTGCGGCTCGGCATTGTGCGGCTCGGCATTGTGCTTGGTGATGTATGGCTCAGCACTGGGCTTGGTGATGTATGGCTCGGCATTGCGCTTGGCGATGTATGGTTCGGCATTGTGCTTGGTGATGTATGGCTCGGCATTGTGCTTGGTTATGTATGGCTCAGCACTGTGCTTGGTGATGTACGGCTCGGCATTGTGCTTGGTTATGTGTTACATCTCGTGGCTCTCCTGAGGCAAGGACTGAGGCAGTCTCCCATTCCTTGCCTGCCACGAGCACTCCTGCTCAGCAGCGCCGAAGGTCTGCCAGACTGCGCAGTGTGCAGGAGATACCTTCTCAGAGAGGCAGCAGAAGGGTGACACCTAGTGGTTCTCCTGTTACAAGGAGTGAAGCGGTCTCCCATTCCTGGCCTGCCGCAGACTCTCCTGCTCAGCGGCCCCGAAGGTCTGCGAGGCTGCGCAATGTGCAGAGGTTTACTGCTCAGGGAAGCAGTGAGATTCCCGTTATCTCTGCACATTGTGAGACCGAGGATCCCGCCTCTATTTCCCAGAGGCAGGAGGGTGAGCATGTGCAATGCGTGGTGGGTCCTGATTCGCTCACTGACGTCACACGGCTTGATGACAAGGCTGGTGACGTGGTGAATCCTGACTGGCCAGGCTGGGACGTCGTGGACCCTGATTGGGTCAAGTCCGTCATCTCCGCCTCACGCCCGCCCTCGGGTGGAGCTGCACCTCCTTAAAAGCTCCCCCTGCCATCATGGCGGCACGCGACCGTCCTTCTATGTTTGGATGTCTGGCAGCGTGCTGCCACGCCACTGCTCAGGCATTACTGTCTCTTATGGGCTTGGCCCTTGCTGCTCCGGCAGTACCTCGTTTGCAGGCCGTGTTCCTGCCTTGCTGCTCCGGCAGTACCCCCGTCAACAGGCCGTGTTCCTGTCCCAGGTGAGCTCCTCAAGTCTCCATTGGACTCACCTGGTTATTGAAAGCACACGTGCGTGGGCACCTCTGTGCTACCCTCGTGCCATATTCTCGTGACTTCCACTGGCACACGTGCGTGGGCACCTCTGTGCTTCCCCGTGCAACAGGTACACCGAGCCGTGAGATCTGTGCCATACAACCCTCACGGGTTAGGGCAGATCGGTGTACATAGATCGTCTGTGACATTCCAGACGATCGCTAGCAGCAACCCGCTCACTCTTCACCCACCATAGCGGCGGTCCCTTACACCGCACAGTGGACCTTGACCGGCGGAAGCAGTCCATTTCCCATCTTGGCACGCTTCCCCGGGTCCCCCTCGTAACATTACGGTCGCGCCAAAGGTCTGGCTATGGCTGAAGAGCAGCAGCAGTTGCTGCGTTATGTGCAGCAGTTGGAGTCACGATTGGCAGCAGTGGAGCAGTCTTCCTCCGATAAGACTACTCTGACGACAGTCGCCACCCAGGTGGCTACCCAGGCTGTGCTATTGGGCGGAAGGTCTCCTCGCCTTGCGCTTCCAGAGCGCTTTAGCGGCAACAGCTCTGAGTGCCGTGGGTTTATAAACCAGGTTACCACCTACTTAGAGCTGTCCGCGACTCTTTACGCTACCGAGAAGGCGAAGGTAGCCTTTGTCCAGTCCCTGCTCACAGGGAGAGCGCTGAAGTGGTCCACGCCGTTGTGGGAGCGCGGAGATCATGTGGTGAATAACTTAGCAGCTTATCTTGGGGCCATGAGAATGGTGTTCCTCGGGCCTCAAGTCACCCACGATTCCGCGCTGCGCCTCCTACGACTTCGGCAAGGGTCTGCTTCAGTCGGGGACTTTGCTGTACACTTTAGGACACTGGCCGCAGAGCTGGACTGGCCGGATAAGGTCCTTGTCCCTGTGTTTTGGGAGGGCCTGGCAGGGTTTGTCAAAGACGCACTGGCCACACGTGAGGTGCCTGCCACTTTAGAGTCCTTGATTCAGGTTGCCTCTCGCATAGACATCCGCCAGGCGGAGCGAAGGCTCGAGGTCTCTTCAGCACCCACGTCTTCTCGGCCTAAAAAGCGTCTGACTCCCGTCTTCCATCAGACAGGTCCCCCAGCCAGTCCTGTAGGCGACTCCGTGGAGTCAATGGAGGTCTCCAAGGTGGTCTCCTCTGCCCCAGGTTCTCGGTCTTGTGTCATCTGCTTTTCCTGTGGGCAGAGGGGACACATAGCTACCCTATGTCCCAAACCGTCGGGAAAAGACAGCGTCTAGTTTCTATCAGAGGGGGGACTCTAGACGCTACTTCTCCCTCTAGGTTGACTATCAGCGCCCAGTTGCAGTTCGGCACTACTCTCTTCTCTGCCCTGGCTTGCTTGGACTCAGGCGCTGAAGGCAATTTCATCTCGACCTCCCTGGCAACCCGATACTCAGTTCCCCTGGTTCTGTTGCCCAAGCCACTCAGGGTCCGGGTAGTCGACGGGTCCATACTACTCGATCCTATCACCCAGATCACCATCCCTCTCAGGATGGATGTACCACCGGGACACCATGAGCAGGTGTCCTTCCTGGTGCTTCCAGGGGGGACGGATGAGATCCTACTGGGCCTTCCCTGGTTGAGACAGCATGCTCCTATACTCAACTGGGCAACAGGGGAGATCTCATCCTGGGCAGGATCCTGTAGAGAGCACCTCGTGACTACTGAACCACCCGCTACCATTAGGTCGGTTGGGTCCTCAGGGAATACTGAGGGGACGGGTTTACCGACACCTTATGAGGCCTACAGGGATGTCTTTTCCAAAAGGGCCGCAGATACTCTTCCTCCCCACCGGCCATATGATTGCCGAATAGACCTGAAGCCAGGCTCCGAGCCCCCTAGGGGCAGAGTGTATCCACTCTCTGCTCCAGAGACGGAAGTGTGGCGCCCCTGAGGCTTCCGTCGCCACAGGTCATTGCACCCCACCTGCGGTGTGATGCCCATTCTGGGAGATAGAGTGAACTCCGGTCCCCTGGTAAATCCACACTACACCCATTGTTAGGGACACACAGGACCAGGGAAAGTGGCAGGCAACCCTCCCATGCTGCATGCTGGGAGGGGCCGTAAGACCCATCCCTGCTCCCATAGGTTACTGCTTAGCAACTGGGGAGGTGGGAGGAGCCAAGGAGAGCAGACAGAGATAGGAAGGTCAAGTTTAGTGAGTTAGCTCGGGGAGTGAGAGAGTGAAGAGTGAGCATGTAGTTGGAGCAGAAGAACGAAAGAAAGGAGGGAGGAGGAGGCCTGCTGGAGGCAGGCAAGGAGGAGAAAGAACAGAAGGAAAGAAAGGGACGCAGGGCCGCGGGTAGTCCTGTAGGTACCACGAGCAGTCCTTGTTGGGTACCGAAGCCGAGGGCCCAGAGGCGCTACGAGTAGCTGCAGGCTGCGGTGGCCTGGTCCACATTGACATCGGTGGAGTGATTAAGCTGCGACAGGGGACGGTCCCTAGAGACTGGAGGAGTGCAAAGACAATCTCCAAACAGTAAAAACCGAGGCCCAGGGACGTTGCAAGCTCCCAGGGCCAGAACCCATAGCAGACCTTCAGAAAAGGGGTAATCATCCGACAGGTGACCCCCCAGCCTGGAGGCTGTAGTGGAGGCCAAGCCGGGGCCATCCAAACTCGGGCAAGGCTAGTGAAGACAGCAGAGAAGGAGACACTAAGAGAGAGGGTACCGGATTTCACACTCGGAATCACCCAGAAGACGGAGGTCCCTGACAGCGGTCCCAGCAGTCCAAGGGTCCTGCCTGCCCTGACAAGATCTGTGAGTAAAGAACTTGAACTGCACCCTTGAAGTGATCTCTGTTATTTCAGCTGCATAGACATTCACAAGCACCAACTGTGCCCCGGGCATTGCTCCACCTGTGGGGAGCAGTACTACCATTGCTGCCATAACATCATCCCGGAGGCCTCACACAGCAGCGGCGGCTTATTAGCCGCATACCACAGGTGGCGTCACGAACACAAACTTTAACTTAGCCACATATTCAACTGACACCCACCAGGGCCACGGAGCCGGGCCCAGCCACCACTGACTACCACCGGACTAGTCCGGCCCGGCACCGGGTGTCCCACAGCCCTGGGGTGGGCGAGTCAACTTTGGCGTCACGAACAGGATTTCGTGCCCGGTCTAACCGGGTACTGTGCGCCTGAAGAACCGTGTGACAGACTGTGTACTTTACTGAGAAACCGCCGCCATTAGCGCTGCTGAGAGCGGGAAGAAGGGGGGCGTGTAAGAAGAAAGGGCGCAAAGAGAAGCCCTGCCCCCTTGTCCAAGAAAAGCGCGCGAAGCGGTGCCTGCCATAGAAAGCGGAAGAAAAAGAAGCGGCGACAAAATAAGCTGGCCGGCTGGCAGAAAGAGTTTAAAAGCCAGACCAGCAGACAACGAAAATGTACCTTATAGCAAGCGGAGTGTTGCCGGCCATGATGGGCTGGGCGCCAGTCTGGCGCCAGCTACTCGTACAGCCCCCGGCCCCGCCTCCAAGAAGGGAAAGGGTGCAGCCGAGTGGCGTGGTCGAGCACCCGAGCAGTGTTCCAGGCAGCATTCCCCAGGTCGGAAGCATGGCGGAGGAGCTGCAGAGAAGTGCACCAGTGACCGGCAGAGAGGATTGCAAGCTGGACCTGCTCCAGGAGGAAGTGAGAGTTCTGGCCCGGAGGCTGAGCAGCATGGAGGTGGAGGCAGACAGGCGGAGAGAGACACCGAGGGTGCCGGAGGATCTGGAACGGTGGATGGATGCCGCGGAGCAAGCGCAGGGTGAGCAACCAGAAACCCCGTCCAGTCCGGACCCAGGGCCCCGCCATGAACCCCCGCTTAGCTCCTTCACCGACCCCCTGGCCTTCCCGGCCCACCCCGCGGACGCCCCGTGGGGCACCGGAGGCCTGCCCGAGACCCCCGCAGACGGAGCCTGGGGAGGGGTGGACCCTGAACCACTAGTGGGCCCCCTGCCGAGTCCCCCTGTGAGCCTCCTGGGAATGGCATCCCCGGGAGTGAACTGGGACGCGGCGCCCATAGAAACCAAGGGACTGCAGCGGCCGCTGCGCCCCAAGGAAACTCCCCTGGCCAACGAGCTGACGTGCCGGAGGCTGGTGGTCGAGTACCAGCGGGAGCGGGAACTCCGGGAAAAGAAAAGAAGGGCCCGAGAAGTCGCCAATCTGGCCTCCAAGGAAGAGGTCAGGAAGGCCCTGAAGGGAACTGAGTGCCCAGTAAGACGGGGCACCGTAGTTGATTTCCGGCAGAAAGGTGGCTGGGGCTTCATCCGGGAGCCCGGCCTGGGCAAGGATGTGTTTGTGGCCCGGAGAGACATTGAGGAGCACCTGCCCAGAGGCCACCCAGGGCGCGATACCAAGCCGGGTGATGAGGTGGAATATACCCGGCTGATGGGGGACCGCGGGTGGTATGCGCTGCATGTGCACATTGTGCAGGAAGAAGCGGCCCCAGAAGAGCCAGAGTGGCGCCGCACAGCACAAGAGCGCAGCATCTCCCCAAGCAGCAGCGCCACCTCAAGACAGACCCAGGCCGCAGAACATTGCAGCCGGCCTGCAACAGTTACCCAGGAGACGCAGACCAGGATCTCCATGGCGCGTGTGATGCAGGGTGCCCGGCCAAAGCAGGGCCCTAGAGACCACAGCAATAGCCCCCTGCAGACAAGCAGCCCTCTACAGCAGCGCCGTGCAACGCCTACAGGCAGCCCCACTCCAACCCAGGCTGCAGGACAGCGCAGAAGGTCAGGGACCAGTGCTCAAGGGACCCAGACGATGATCTCATCAGCGTACCTGCTGCCAGGAGCCATGCCGGAGTGGGATCCTGACATCTATCCTCGAGAGTAAGAAAGATGAAGAGCTGCCAAACTGTACATAGCCCCTAATTCTTTTTGAAGATGTCCCTCGTGTTTTGCCCTTTTATTCTTTTCGAAGATGACACCCTTTCCTACTGTACTGCCCCTGATTCTTTTTGAAGACGTCACCCCCCCCATGTTATGTGTTACCGGGCCACTGAACTGGAATGTGGGCCCCGGTGGAAGTGTATGTGTTATGTCCTACCAGGCCGCTGGACTTAGTGGCTGGTATGTTGTTTATGTGTCCTATGTAACCAGGCCATTGGACTTAATGGCTGGTTGATTTGTCCCATTAGTGTTTGATTGAAAGAAACGAACTGCCGGGCTACTGGACTTGTAGTAGCCAAAAATGTAATTAGTTGCACCCGTTGTGCCCCCTACCAGAATTATGGGGGATTTGCCCGAACCGTGCAATGGACTGGAAGTGCACACTTAGAGTTTTCTTTATAAGAAGTTCGCAACGTTTATGATATGTGCCTCCCATAAAGGGAAGAAATGTTTTACTGTTTTATGTTATTGCATACAAAAATGTTTTTGCAGTTTCTCCACATGTTTTTGTTGTTTTTCAGCTCGAGGACGTGCTGGGATTTGCTGTGGGGGAGTGTGGCGCCCCTGAGGCTTCCGTCGCCACAGGTCATTGCACCCCACCTGCAGTGTGATGCCCTTTCTTGGAGAGGAAGGGAGTGAACTCCGGTCCCCTGGTAAATCCACACTACACCCATTGTTAGGGACACACAGGACCAGGGAAAGTGGCAGGCAACCCTCCCATGCTGCATGCTGGGAGGGGCCGTAAGACCCATCCCTGCTCCCATAGGTTACTGCTTAGCAACTGGGGAGGTGGGAGGAGCCAAGGAGAGCAGACAGAGATAGGAAGGTCAAGTTTAGTGAGTTAGCTCGGGGAGTGAGAGAGTGAAGAGTGAGCATGTAGTTGGAGGAGAAGAACGAAAGAAAGGAGGGAGGAGGAGGCCTGCTGGAGGCAGGCAAGGAGGAGAAAGAACAGAAGGAAAGAAAGGGTCGCAGGGCCGCGGGTAGTCCTGTAGGTACCACGAGCAGTCCTTGTTGGGTACCGAAGCCGAGGGCCCAGAGGCGCTACGAGTAGCTGCAGGCTGCGGTGGCCTGGTCTACATTGACATTGGTGGAGTGATTAAGCTGCGACAGGGGACGGTCCCTAGAGACTGGAGGAGTGCAAAGACAATCTCCAAACAGTAAAAACCGAGGCCCAGGGACGTTGCAAGCTCCCAGGGCCAGAACCCATAGCAGACCTTCAGAAAAGGGGTAATCATCCGACAGGTGACCCCCCAGCCTGGAGGCTGTAGTGGAGGCCAAGCCGGGGCCATCCAAACTCGGGCAAGGCTAGTGAAGACAGCAGAGAAGGAGACACTAAGAGAGAGGGTACCGGATTTCACACTCGGAATCACCCAGAAGACGGAGGTCCCTGACAGCGGTCCCAGCAGTCCAAGGGTCCTGCCTGCCCTGACAAGAACTGTGAGTAAAGAACTTGAACTGCACCTCTGAAGTTGCCTCAGTTATTTCATCTGCATAGACATTCACAAGCACCAACTGTGCCCCGGGCATTGCTCCACCTGTGGGGAGCAGTACTACCATTGCTGCCATAACATCATCCCGGAGGCCTCACACAGCAGCGGCGGCTTATTAGCCGCATACCACAGGTGGCGTCACGAACACAACCATTAACAAGCAAGCCACATATTCAACTGACACCCACCAGGGCCACGAAGCCGGGCCCAGCCACCACTGACTACCACCGGACTAGTCCGGCCCGGCACCGGGTGTCCCACAGCCCTGGGGTGGGCGAGTCAGAGGCTATGTCCAAATATATTCAGGACAGCCTGGCGAAGGGGTTCATTCGCAAGTCTATTTCACCGGCTGGTGCAGGGTTCTTTTTTGTGCAGAAGAAGGAAGGGGATCTGCGCCCCTGTATCGATTACAGGGGATTAAATGCAATCACAATCAAGAACAAATACCCTTTGCCCCTCATTACTGAGCTATTTGATCGATTCCGCGGGGCAAAGGTCTTCACAAAGCTGGATCTACGTGGGGCGTATAATCTAGTGCGAGTCCGAGAGGGCGATGAGTGGAAGACCGCCTTTAACACCAGGGACGGTCACTACGAGTATCTAGTAATGCCCTTCGGACTCTGCAATGCCCCCGCCGTATTTCAAGACTTTGTGAATGAGGTTTTCCGGGATTTGTATCTTTCCGTGGTTGCATACCTGGATGACATTCTTATCTTCTCCCCCGATCTTACTACCCATCGGAGGTATGTCATCCGAGTACTTAAGAGGCTCCGCACCCATTCGTTATATGCTAAGCTGGAAAAGTGCGTTTTTGAACAGGAATCCTTGCCGTTCCTGGGGTACATAGTGTCCAGTCAGGGGTTAGCAATGGATCCGGGGAAGTTGGAGACAGTGATGAACTGGCCTGAGCCCCGCTCGCTGAAGGCGATCCAGCGATTCTTGGGGTTTATCAATTATTATCGCCAGTTCATTCCCAACTTCTCGACGGTGGCAGCACCCATCATTGCCCTTACCCGCAAGGGCGCTAATCCCAAAGCATGGACACGGGAAACGGTAGAGGCATTTCACACTCTCAAAACTCACTTCTCCAGAGCTCCCATCCTTCATCGTCCAGACATCTCCAAACCCTTCCTACTGGAGGTAGACGCCTCTTCGGTCGGTGCAGGTGCAGTCCTGTACCAGAAAAACGAACGAGGAAGGAAACATCCGTGTTTCTTTTTCTCCAAGACCTTTTCTCCGGCCGAGAGGAACTACTCCATAGGGGATAGGGAGTTACTGGCGATGAAACTAGCATTCCAGGAATGGCGGCATCTCCTGGAGGGTGCGAAGCATTCATTTGAGGTTTTTTCTGACCACAAAAACCTCACATACCTCCAGACAGCACAACGCCTGAACTCAAGGCAGGCCGGTTGGTCTTTATTCTTCTCCCGGTTCCGCTTTATTATCCGCCACCTGGCCAGGGAGAAGAACGTACGGGCCGATGCCTTGTCACGTTGTATGGTTGTGTTGGAGGAGGACGAGGAGCAGCCTCGTCTTATACTACCCCCGGACAGCTTGAGGATGGTCACTCCCACTTCTTTGGACCAGGTGCCACCTGGCAAAACCCTCGTTCCCCCTGAACTACGGAACGAGGTGCTATCGTGGGCCCATGCCTCCAAGGTCGGGGGTCACTTCGGGGTCAAAAGGACCAGAGACCTGGTGACCAGGCATTATTGGTGGCCGAGACTACCCCAGGACATACAGGAATATGTGGGAGCCTGTATGTCGTGTGCTCGGAATAAGCCGTCCCGGCAGAGACCGGCAGGTCTTCTTCACCCACTGCCAGTGCCGGATCGTCCCTGGGAAGTGGTAGGGATGGACTTCCTGGGAGATCTGCCCAAGTCAGCAGGGCACAGGGTCGTATGGGTCATCACGGACCACTTCTCTAAAATGGTCCACTTGGTGCCTCTCCCACGACTCCCGACGAGCGACCGGGGTCCCCAGTTCGCGTCTCGCTTCTGGAGAGAGCTCTGTAAGCTCCTGCAGATAGAGCTGAACATCTCCTCCGCATACCATCCCGAGACCAATGGACTAGTGGAGAGGACTAATCAGACCTTGGTAACTTACCTCCGCCATTTTATATCCGCGCACCACGACAACTGGGCTAACCTCCTTCCTTGGGCCGAATTTGCCATTAACAATTCGGTCCATGAATCCTCTGGCCGGACTCCGTTCCTACTCAATAACGGACAACATCCCAGAATCCCGGTTCCGATGCCCATTACGTCACCCGATACTAGAGTGGAGGATTGGGCGACCAAGGCCCGGGAGATCTGGGATGACACCCAAGAGGCTCTTAAAAGGGCTAAAGACCGGATGGTGACAACGGCTGATGTTCGCCGCCGCCCTGCACCATCCTTCGCCCCTGGTGACCTAGTATGGCTGTCCTCTAAGAATGTTAACCTACGGGTACAGGCAGCCAAATTCGCCCCTAGGTATCTGGGTCCATTTAAAGTACTACAGCAGGTAAACCCAGTGGCATATCGACTCCAGCTCCCTCCACGCTGGGCTATAGCCAACACCTTTCACGTGTCCCTCCTGAAACCCGTACGACTTAATAAATTCTCGGGGTCCCTGCCGGCTCAAACCGACTCCCCGTCCGACGACCCTGAGGTGGCAAAACTGGTGGAGACAAAAGTCATACAGGGCAAGAGGTACTACCTCGTGGAGTGGGCCGGTCGTGGTCCGGAGCATAGATCCTGGGAGTTGGAGGATCATATCCGCGCCCCGGGTTTGATAGCGGCCTTCGAGCACGGACAGGGGGGGGCCTAGACGGGGGGGTAATATTACATCTCGTGGCTCTCCTGAGGCAAGGACTGAGGCAGTCTCCCATTCCTTGCCTGCCACGAGCACTCCTGCTCAGCAGCGCCGAAGGTCTGCCAGACTGCGCAGTGTGCAGGAGATACCTTCTCAGAGAGGCAGCAGAAGGGTGACACCTAGTGGTTCTCCTGTTACAAGGAGTGAAGCGGTCTCCCATTCCTGGCCTGCCGCAGACTCTCCTGCTCAGCGGCCCCGAAGGTCTGCGAGGCTGCGCAATGTGCAGAGGTTTACTGCTCAGGGAAGCAGTGAGATTCCCGTTATCTCTGCACATTGTGAGACCGAGGATCCCGCCTCTATTTCCCAGAGGCAGGAGGGTGAGCATGTGCAATGCGTGGTGGGTCCTGATTCGCTCACTGACGTCACACGGCTTGATGACAAGGCTGGTGACGTGGTGAATCCTGACTGGCCAGGCTGGGACGTCGTGGACCCTGATTGGGTCAAGTCCGTCATCTCCGCCTCGCGCCCGCCCTCGGGTGGAGCTGCACCTCCTTAAAAGCTCCCCCTGCCATCATGGCGGCGCGCGACCGTCCTTCTATGTTTGGATGTCTGGCAGCGTGCTGCCACGCCACTGCTCAGGCATTACTGTCTCTTATGGGCTTGGCCCTTGCTGCTCCGGCAGTACCTCGTTTGCAGGCCGTGTTCCTGCCTTGCTGCTCCGGCAGTACCCCCGTCAACAGGCCGTGTTCCTGTCCCAGGTGAGCTCCTCAAGTCTCCATTGGACTCACCTGGTTATTGAAAGCACACGTGCGTGGGCACCTCTGTGCTACCCTCGTGCCATATTCTCGTGACTTCCACTGGCACACGTGCGTGGGCACCTCTGTGCTTCCCCGTGCAACAGGTACACCGAGCCGTGAGATCTGTGCCATACAACCCTCACGGGTTAGGGCAGATCGGTGTACATAGATCGTCTGTGACATTCCAGACGATCGCTAGCAGCAACCCGCTCACTCTTCACCCACCATAGCGGCGGTCCCTTACACCGCACAGTGGACCTTGACCGGCGGAAGCAGTCCATTTCCCATCTTGGCACGCTTCCCCGGGTCCCCCTCGTAACAGTTATGTATGGCTCAGCACTGTGCTTGGGGATGTACGGCTCGGCATTTTGCTTGGTGATGTACGGCTCAGCATTGTGCTTGGTGATGTACGGCTCAGCATTGTGATTGGTGATGTATGGCTCAGCATTTTGCTTGGTGATGTATGGCTCGGCATTGTGCTCGGCATTGTGCTCGGCATTGTGCTTGGTGATGTACCAAGGTGAGAGAGGCATTGTGCTTGGTGATGTACGGCTCAGCATTGTGCTTGGTGATGTACGGCTCAGCATTGTGATTGGTGATGTATGGCTCAGCATTGTGCTTGGTGATGTATGGCTCGGCATTGTGCTCGGCATTGTGCGGCTCAGCATTGTGCTTGGCGATGTACGGCTCGGCATTGTGCTTGGTGATGTATGGCTCAGCACTGGGCTTGGTGATGTATGGCTCAGCATTGTGCGGCTCAGCATTGTGCTTGGCGATGTACGGTTCGGCATTGTGCTTGGTGATGTATGGCTCAGCACTGTGCTTGGTGATGTATGGCTCGGCATTGTGCTTGGTTATGTATGGCTCAGCACTGTGCTTGGTGATGTACGGCTCGGCATTGTGCTTGGTTATGTATGGCTCAGCACTGTGCTTGGTGATGTACGGCTCGGCATTGTGCTTGGTGATGTATGGCTCGGCATTGTGCTTGGTGATGTATGGCTCGGCATTGTGCTCGGCATTGTGCTTGGTGATGTACCAAGGTGAGAGAGGCATTGTGCTTGGTGATGTACGGCTCAGCATTGTGCTTGGTGATGTACGGCTCAGCATTGTGATTGGTGATGTATGGCTCAGCATTGTGCTCGGCATTGTGCGGCTCAGCATTGTGCTTGGCGATGTACGGCTCGGCATTGTGCTTGGTGATGTATGGCTCGGCATTGTGCGGCTCAGCATTGTGCTTGGCGATGTACGGTTCGGCACTGTGCTTGGTGATGTATGGCTCGGCATTGTGCTTGGTTATGTATGGCTCAGCACTGTGCTTGGTGATGTACGGCTCGGTATTGTGCTTGGTTATGTATGGCTCAGCACTGTGCTTGGGGATGTACGGCTCGGCATTGTGCTTGGTGATGTATGGCTCGGCATTGTGCTTGGTGATGTATGGCTCGGCATTGTGCTTGGTGATGTATGGCTCAGCATTGTGCTTGGTGATGTATGGCTCGGCATTGTGCTTGGTGATGTACGGCTCGGCATTGTGCTTGGTGATGTACGGCTCAGCATTGTGCTTGGTGATGTATGGCTCGGCATTGTGCTTGGGGATGTATGGCTCAGCACTGTGCTTGGTGATGTATGGCTCGGCATTGTGCTTGGTTATGTATGGCTGAGCACTGTGCTTGGTGATGTACGGCTCCGCATTGTGCTTGGTGATGTATGGCTCAGCACTGTGCTTGGTAATGTATGGCTCGGCATTGTGCTTGGCGATGTACAGCTCGGCATTGTGCTTGGTGTTGTATGGCTCAGCATTTTGCTTGGTGATATATAGCTCGGTATTGTGCTTAGTGATGTACGGCTCGGCATTGTGCTTGGGGATGTATGGCTCAGCACTGTGCTTGGGGATGTAAGGCTCGTCATTGTGCTTGGTTATGTATGGCTCAGCACTGTGCTTGGTGATGTACGGCTCGGCATTGTGCTTGGTGATGTACGGCTCGGCATTTTGCTTGGTGATGTATGGCTCGGCATTGTGCTTGGTGATGTACGGCTCGGCATTGTGCTTGTGGATGTATGGCTCAGCAGTGTGCTTGGTGATGTATGGCTCGGCATTGTGCTTGGTTATGTATGGCTCAGCACTGTGCTTGGTGATGTACGGCTCGGCATTGTGCTTGGTGATGTATGGCTCAGCACTGTGCTTAGTGATGTACGGCTCGGCATTGTGCTTGGTGATGTACGGCTCGGCATTGTGCTTGGTGATGTATGGCTCGGCATTGTGCTTGGTGATGTATGGTTCGGCATTGTGCTTGGCGATGTACGGCTCGGCATTGTGCTTGGTGTTGTATGGCTCAGCATTTTGCTTGGTGATATATAGCTCGGTATTGTGCTTAGTGATGTACGGCTCAGCATTGTGCTTGGTGATGTACGGCTCAGCATTGTGCCTGGTGATGTCTCTTTCCCCATCTGTTTCTTTCCCCCCATCTGTTTCTTTCCCCCCCTCTGTCTCTTTCCAGGTCTGTCTCTTTCCGCGTCTGTCGCTTTCCAGGTCTGTCTCTTTCCAGGTCTGTCTCTTTCCCCGTCTGTCTCTTTCCCCGTCTGTCTCTTTCCCTGTCTGTCTCTTTCCCCGTCTGTCTCTTTCCCCGTCTGTCTCTTTCCCCGTCTGTCTCTTTCCCCGTCTGTCTCTTTCCCCGTCTGTCTCTTTCCCCGTCTGTCTCTTTCCCCGTCTGTCTCTTTCCCCGTCTGTCTCTTTCCACATCTGTCTCTTTCCCTGTCTGTCTTTGTCTGTCTCTCTGTCTGTCTCTTTCCCCGTCTGTCTCTTTTCAGGTATCTTTTTCCTCATCTGTCTCTTTCCTCATCTGTCTCTTTCCAGGTTCATCCAGTCCTCTTCTAGGTGCATCTGGTCCTCTTCTGGGTACATCTGGTCCTCTTCTAGGTTCATCCAGTCCTCTTCTAGGTGTCTCTGGACCTCTTCTGGGTGCATCTGGTCCTCTTCTAGGTTCATCCAGTCCTCTTCTAGGTTCATCCAGTCCTCTTCTAGGTGTCTCTGGACCTCTTCTGGGTGCATCTGGTCCTCTTCTAGGTTCAGCCCATCCTCTTCTAGTTTCATCCAGTCCTCTTCTAGGTGCCTCTGGTCAACTTCTGGGTGCATCTAGTCCTCTCCTAGGTTTCCCTGCTCTTCTTCTAGGTACTTTTGGTCCTCTTTCAACTTCACAGGAATCTATGATGACTTAGGTACTGATTAAACTTTACCACATCATGCTGTTGCATGGATTATAGCCAGTGGAATTTCTACTTAAGACTAACAAATTTCTAATTCATGAAGACTGGTGTTGCATAGGCCAGTCTTCATGAGTAGGGCCTCTGGACTAATATGTGCCAAATTCATCAAGAGGCACACACTGTGATGACATGGACTCTCATGGGTTAAAGTTTCTTAAAATCCAGCCAGACAGCACGATAGATTGTCTATAGACGGGGGAGAAGTCCCTCATTGTTTTTACAAGACTCTTGTTGACTCAATGTAATTGTGTTGGCCACTGAAAGCCAGACGTATTGTTCTCCAGACATTTCCAGTAACCATTGTATTGTAGTTGTGTATTGATAATGTAATTACCTTAGTAGCCATTGTCTAGTCGGTGACTTGCCGACTCCATGTTGATATACTGAGTCTTTCTATGCACATCATTTACATGAACATTATCCATGCAGCTTGAAATTCATCCAATGGGAGAAGCAATCTTGTCCAACCAATCGATGAGGACGCAGTGTATCCTAAGGGAAGGTTATGGCTATAATAGGGACTTCTTTAAGCCACCAGGGTTGATGAAGGTTGATGGATGCTGATGGATCCAGTCTAAGCTCTTTGGAGCTGACTAGAGGATCAGGATATCTTATGGCTTCAATCTAGGGACCCCGGTTCCGGTTGGAGACCATATCCACAGCCTAGGGATTTCGACTCCGGCTGCCAGGATTGTAACATCAAACCAGGACTATCTAAGTAGGACAGTCAGGTTGGGACAGTTCAGTCACCTGTTACAGACTTTGCAGACCTCACTCAGCTTCCTGAATCTGGCATTATTCCTTTCTCGGTGGGTGCCCGCCAAAAGCGGGGTACTGCTGGACTGGAGTAAGCGGCCCTGGAAGCTCTGAGGCATGGACATTCTAAATCCCTGGTGAGCCAGCGGAAGGGTGAGTCTCTGTTGCCTGTTACATTTGTGTTTTGCTGGTTATGTGTTATGTGTCGTTAATTGTTTGGGGATCCAATAAAGTCTAATTATTGTGATTCCCTCACCCTGTGTTGTCTGAGTAGTGTTACGCCCACGGTTAAGGAGGCCGGCGTTCAGTTGGGATGAGCCCTGAGCCACGCTGTCTTTCTAAAGGCGGCGGGTTTTAGTGGACGAGAACACCCACTGAGCCCCGTGTCTCCACAATTGGTGGCAGCGGTGGGATTCTACTCAGCCTGGTTTACCCAGGGGAGCTGCAGCGGACTGGTGTTCGTGGACACCGTCCAGGGCTCAACAACCAGGGAGGCACATAAGCATACCCAGCAGGCCATAGGGGAGGCATTCTGGTTTCGGACACTGCCATGTCCAACCCCACCAGCACAGCCATGGGACAAGGACCAGAGAGGAGTTACGACCGCTGCAGTAAATGGATGCTACAGGATCTGTGCCAGAGGCGAAAAATTATCTACTGGAACGCTGAGACTTGGTCAGACTTGATCCGGAAATTAGTCCGTTGGAATGCCCAGAATGATGCAGAGGACGATGAGGATCCCGCCGATATTGACCCAGAGGATTTCCACTATGTGCCACATCATGGATCTAGTGACAATCGGGAATCAACTTTGTCCAAAATGGCCCAAGCCACAGCGTTGTTGGATGCATTGGGGCCTAGATCCTCAAGAGAAGAGAGGGCTTATGTTCTGGAATATGTTTATGGGATTCCAGCTGCAGTACTGCTAACACCAGCCGGTCGAGAAGGATGGTCCCGCTACCCAGCAGAAGCTGCGCCAAAACAAAGGACTACAAACAGGGCCTGTGACTCGCCCAATCTATGGCGCTGTTATACATGTGGGCGTAATGGACATATAGATAAAGATTGTCTCCAAAACCGAGGCCGCATGCTTGGAGCCCATCTGCCACTCCAACCAGTCAACATATGACGAGATGAACCAACGAGACCTGAGGAATGCTACTCCCGAGAAACACCAATAGCTGAGGAAGTGGTTTATTCAGTCCACACCCTATGGCAGGCCGGACACCGTACACCAGCCAACCTCCATCCCCACATCCAGACGGTCAAGGTCGGTGATATACAGGCTCAGGGACTTCGAGACATTGGATCTTCCATCACTCTGGTAAGCCCAGTTATTGTTTCCCCAGAAGACCCTTTACCAGATTCCCAATTATCCATCTCCTTGGCTGAGGGCCAGCGCTCAGACGTCCCTCTGGCATGTGTGCAGTTGGACCTAAGGACCGACCAGGGAGAGGTCGAGGTGGAGCTTGAGGACAGCCTCCCCACACCTGGTATTTTGGGGACCAACCAGGAAGTGATCGATGTGGGGATTGTGAACAGCCTCCCCATACCTGTCATTGTGGAGACTGACCAGAGCAAGGCTGATGTGGAGCTTATGGACACCGTCCCCACACCAGTTATTTCGGGAAAGGACCAGGGAGAGGTTGATGTGAGACTTGTGAACAGCCTCCCCAGACCTGTCATTGTGGAGACTAATCAGAGCAAGGCTGATGTGGAGCTTATGGACACCATCCCCACACCAATTACTTTGGGGTCTGACCAGGAAGAGGTCCATATGGAGTTTATGGACAGCCTCCCCACATCTGTTGTTTCGGGGTCTAGCCAGGAGGAAGTTGAAGTGGGGTTCATACATGGTCCCACCAAGCCTGTTGTTTCGGATACCACTCAAAGGGAAGTGAAAGTGGGGCTTGTGAATTACCTGCTCACACCAGTCATTTTGGAGAATGACCTAGGACAAGGACTATCCAGTCAGTTTGAAGCAGCCATCACCCACCTCCAAGCCAAGCAGGACCCTGATGTGGATCTTTCTAACATCTTTTCCAGGGATGGTTTGCATTCCCGGTCTCCATCATCCACTTCTGAGCCAAGAACCATGAGTAAGTCTAACCACACTGTGGCTATTGGCTGGGAGAGGTTTGATAGTGGGAGATTTGTGCAGGCCCAACTCATGGACCCCACCTTAGTGCTTGTCCACCATATGGCTGCTCAACTTGGGGGAGATAATCAGGGGGAGGTGTATAGATGCAAGCCTCTGTTGCTGACCTCACCATTAAAAAGGACAATGCCGTCAAGAGGAGAAGGATGATCGGAAGCCTATCATGTCTGGCTAATATTAAGAAGGGGGAGGAATGTGACGACATGGACTCTCATGGGTTGAAGTTTCTTAAAATCCAGCCAGACAGCACGATAGATTGTCTATAGACGGGGGAGAAGTCCCTCATTGTTTTTACAAGACTCTTGTTGACTCAATGTAATTGTGTTGGCCACTGAAAGCCAGACGTATTGTTCTCCAGACATTTCCAGTAACCATTGTATTGTAGTTGTGTATTGATAATTTAATTACCTCAGTAGCCATTGTCTAGTCGGTGACTTGCCGACTCCATGTAGATATACTGAGTCTTTCTATGCACATCATTTAAATGAACATTATCCATGCATCTTGAAATTCATCCAATGGGAGAACCAATCTTGTCCAACCAATCGATGAGGACGCAGTGTACCCTAAGGGAAGGTTATGGCTATAAAAGGGACTTCTTTAAGCCACCAGGGTTTATGAAGGTTGATGGATGCTGATGGATCCAGTCTAAGCTCTTTGGAGCTGACTAGAGGATCAGGATATCTTATGGCTTCAATCTAGGGACCCCGGTTCCGGTTGGAGACCATATCCACAGCCTAGGGATTTCGACTCCGGCTGCCAGGATTGTAACATCAAACCAGGACTACCTAAGGAGGACACTCAGGTTGGGACAGTTCAGTCACCTGTTACAGACTTTGCAGACCTCACTCAGCTTCCTGAATCTGGCATTATTCCTTTCTCGGTGGGTGCCCGCCAAAAGCGGGGTACTGCTGGACTGGAGTAAGCGGCCCTGGAAGCTCTGAGGCATGGACATTCTAAATCCCTGGTGAGCCAGCGGAAGGGTGAGTCTCTGTTGCCTGTTACATTTGTGTGTTTTGCTGGTTATGTGTTATGTGTCGTTAATTGTTTGGGGATCCAATAAAGTCTAATTATTGTGGTTCCCTCACCCTGTGTTGTCTGAGTAGTGTTACGCCCACGGTTAAGGAGGCCGGCGTTCAGTTGGGATGAGCCCTAAGCCACGCTGTCTTTCTAAAAGCGGCGGGTTTTAGTGGACGAGAGCACCCACTGAGCCCCGTGTCTCCACACACACCATTTAAATTCAGAACATTTTGAGTTTTCAACATAAATATACTCCAATCAAGGACTGAAGTGCATCCATGTAGTAAGGTACAACACTAACTAGCACTGACGTCAGTAACCTTGCTCTCAAATGGGTATCGCTGTCGCAGAGGGCAGTGTCAAACCCTGAGTTTCACATGAGCATTGAGGTCATGTAAGGTAACTGACATCAGCGCCCATGGCAGAATCCAGGGCTGGCGTTGACTGGCAGTAACCTATGGACCCTCGGTCTGAGCACTTTCTCAGAACGACACTCCATAGGAATCGATGGGCGTCGTGGAACATTACCTGTTGGATTATCATCAGCACTTCAAGGATTTTTATTATTTAATAAATTGGTGAACGAGGGCATGTGGAGGAGTCTTAATTCAAATAAACAATTTTTCCTGTTTGTTTTTTAACCATTCACTTACTGGGTTAGTGATGGGGGTGTCTGATAGACACCTCTCCATTAATAACCTCTGGGTTTGATGTAAGATGTCAATTCACAGCTAACATCAATCCCATTAACTATTACCACAATTTCCACCGCACCAGGGTAATCGGGAATAGCCAGGTAAAGCAACAGAATTGGAGCATCTAATGGATGCAACACTTCTGGGGTGGCTATGGGCTAGTATTTCTAGTCTGGGAAGGGTCAAATAACCATGGGCCTTCCCTGTCTGTTAATACCAGCCCCCAGCTGTCTGTATGCTTTGGCTGGTTATACAAAACCAGGGGGAACCCATGTTTTTTTTTTTTTAAATTACTTGTTTAAATCATTTTAAAAAGTGGAGTGGGATCCCATCTATTTTTGATAACCAGCCGAGGTAAAGCTGATAGCTGAGGGTTGCCAATCGTGTCTGTCTGTTTTGCCCATATTTGTTATAAAAATGGGGTAGCAGCCCACGTCATTTTTTTTTTTTTTTTAAATATTGTTTGTTTTTTTTACAAGTGGTGTATTGGACAATCACAGCCATGCAAGAACTTAACATGGCTGTGATGGGGCCGGAAGTTCCCACACTAGAAAAGCTTGCTGATTGGTTGCTCTGCAGCCTTTGAACAAGCTTTATTCAGATCACAGACCTGAACAAGACCCGGATGTACAGTTAGAAGTCTACGTTTGGGTCTGAGACCCGAACACTCAGTGTTTGGTGTGAACCCCGAACTTTAAGTTAGGGTTTCCCCATCTCTAGTAATGATTATTGGCCTATGAATAAATATCTTTACAGAACTTAATATCTCAGCACGAGCAAGCTGAGTGCACCGAGGTCGAGATCAGCTTCATCACGGCTCCATTATCCCTTCTGTTAATTGACAATTATTTTCTGTTGGAATCAGCGGGAGCCCCCATGGGCTGTTATTTTGCACCTCCTCATGATTATAAACTATTTTGAGGATCGTTATTTGAACTTTTTGAGGCTGATGTAATTTCCTGCTATCTTTATGTCCATCCTATTTTCTTGTATCAACACACCTTTACAGAGCTTTTCTGAATGCCTTAATATGTGTCATTATATTTATTTTTGTCATAAATCAATAGTGCATGTGAAAATTAATAGCTTTGTAATAGCCAATCTGCTTCTTTTTCTTCCAGGACTGATTATTCATTCTCAATCTTCTCAATTTACAGGTGAAATCTGTCTTCAGTGGATACAGATTTTCCCATAACTGATATAGGAGATGAAGGTTGAACCTCATAGAGTTCTATGGAGAAGTGTAGCTGTGGTTTTAGGAGAATTTGCAGCAAAATGTTTGTATAGAGTTTTATGGAGAATTGTAGGAGTGGTTTTAGGAGAACTTGCAGCAGAATGTCTATATAGAGTTCTATGGAGAAGTGTAGCTGTGGTTTTAGGAGAACTTGCAGCAAAATGTTTAACGACCTCATGTCCTATTTAGTGGAAATTAGCACTCTATATAGCATAATTGAACACAACCATGGACGTCAGTAGACACCCATATTGAAGAGTGACACAAAAGAACAATAAAAAAGACACCTTTATTGATATTCATTAAAAATGTTTAAAAACAAGCAAAAGGTACCGTATACAAAAGAGGGACACAGACAGGAAAAATTTGAAGAAAAATGATGCTTTTTCACAGGTGGAAGAATATACACCTGCGCCGGCACACCTCTAGATTAAGTAATGAGAATTGAACGCATTGCTGTATCCTGTGCTACACATTAGTTACAATGAATCATTAATTAATTAATTGCCATACAGGTGGAACTCCACCAACCTGCAGAGCATATATATAAATATAGATAAATGACCATGTGCAGAGCTCAGAGCACAGCAATAAAGCGTTCTACTTATAGTAAAATACACCCACTTACTACCCTTCACCAATCTAGACCTACATGCTACCCGTGCATAGCATACATCAGGATCATACCAAAGCAGATCCCACCCCTTAGTGGGGCAACCATCCCAAAGTGGGGCTGGATATATAGTATAAGGTTCACCAAACAAATAAGGTGAACAAGTATGCAGTTTAACAAAGTACAGTGCATGCAACGCACAGGCAGCTAAGTTAATGCCAAAGAGGGGGGAGGGGGGGCGGGTGTAAACGGGCAAGCCGGCAAAGCAGGCACACAGAAGAGTGAAAATGACAGATTACATCACCTGAAAATATCCTGCCGTGACCCTCACACTCCGACACGTGTTTCGCAGTCGCTTTCTCAAGGAGCGTGTCAGAGGTGAGGGGCAGGCTGGTTAAAAAGGCTGGAGCAACCTATGGAGGTACACCTTTAGATCATGTGATCGGCCGGACGCAAACGAATTAACCTAATGACGCGGCGCATGACAACCGTTGCCACCACCGCTATTGAAATAAGCAAAATGTTTGTATAGAGTTTTATGGAGAATTGTAGGAGTGGTTTTAGGAGAACTTGCAGCAGAATGTCTTTATAGAGTTATAAGGAGAATTGTAGTTGTGGTTTTAGGAGAACTTGCAGCAAAATGTTTGTATAGAGTTCTATGGAGATTTGTTGTTGTGGTGTTAGGAGAACTTGCAGCAGAATGTCTGAATAGAGATCTATGGAGAAGTGTAGCTGTGGTTTTAGGAGAACTTGCAGCAGAATGTCTGAATAGAGATCTATGGAGAAGTGTAGCTGTGGTTTTAGGAGAACTTGCAGCAAAATGTTTGCATAGAGTTCTATGGAGATTTGTAGTTGTGGTGTTAGGAGAACTTGCAGGAGAATGTCTATATAGAGTTATAAGGAGAATTGTAGTTGTGGTTTTAGGAGAACTTGCAACAAAATGTTTGTATAGAGTTCTATTGAGATTTGTAGTTGTGGTGTTAGGAGAACTTGCAGCAAAATGTTTGCATAGAGTTCTATGGAGATTTGTTGTTGTGGTGTTAGGAGAACTTGCAGCAGAATGTCTGAATAGAAATCTATGAAGAAGTGTAGCTGTGGTTTTAGGAGATCTTGCAGCAAAATGTTTGTATAGAGTTCTATGGAGATTTGTAGTTGTGGTGTTAGGAGAACTTGCAGCAGAATGTCTATATAGAGTTCTATGAAGAATTGTAGTTGTGGTTTTAGGAGAACTTGCAGCAGAATGTCTGTATAAAGTTATAAAGAGAATTGTAGTTGTGGTTTTAAGAGAACTTGCAGCAACATGTCTGTATAGAATTCTATGGAGAATTGTAGGTGTGGTTTTAGGAGAACTTGCAGCAGAATATCTGCACATGCAGATTTCACCCATGAGTTGAGGTTTTATTTTTACATTTTTTTAATTTTTATTTTTTTTTTTTTTTGCAGCAAAATGTTTGTATAGAGTTCTATGGAGATTTGTAGTTGTGGTGTTAGGAGAACTTGCAGCAAAATGTTTGTATAGAGTTTTATGGAGAATTGTAGGAGTGGTTTTAGGAGAACTTGCAGCAGAATGTCTTTATAGAGTTATAAGGAGAATTGTAGTTGTGGTTTTAGGAGAACTTGCAGCAAAATGTTTGTATAGAGTTCTATGGAGATTTGTTGTTGTGGTGTTAGGAGAACTTGCAGCAAAATGTTTGCATAGAGTTCTATGAAGATTTGTTGTTGTGGTGTTAGGAGAACTTGCAGCAGAATGTCTGAATAGAAATCTATGAAGAAGTGTAGCTGTGGTTTTAGGAGTACTTGCAGCAAAATGTTTGTATAGAGTTCTATGGAGATTTGTAGTTGTGGTTTTAGGAGAACTTGCAGCAGAATGTCTGTATAAGGTTATAAGGAGAATTGTAGTTGTGGTTTTAAGAGAACTTGCAGAAACATGTCTGTATAGAATTCTATGGAGAATTGTAGGTGTGGTTTTAGGAGAATTTGCAGCAGAATATCTGCACATGCAGATTTCACCCATGAGTTGAGGTTTTATTTTTAGAGAAAAAAAGATCAGTCTAGGAGAAAGGAAGACACACAATCTGTTAAGGTATATTATAAAGATGCTTATATTCATCTGTATAATTGATTTATGAAGTAAGACAATAAATTGTTTCCCTTCAAAGTAATGTGTTTTGGAATTCAGCAAATTCAAGGTCTCCATTCCATATACTAAAGCCACTGGAAAGAAAAATGTATGGAGTTATTTCCATTGCCACCATCAGAAGTTATTAAGTCCCATCAGCGTCGGTGTGGCCCACCAGGACACTGGATGATGTTCCAGTGGGCCCTGGTTGCCAAAGCCCCTGTGCCGGACATAGATGGGGCCTGCCGGTGACAGTTGCTTGGTCATTAAAATGGCCACTGGCCTATAGGCTGGAGCAAGCGTCAGTGCGCAATGTTTGACAGTGACGTCATTGCCATGTGCTGAAGGCAGCTGTTGGCCTCTGAAATGCCGGCGGCCAATTTAACAACCACAACAGATATGAACCAGCAAGGGAATGAAACTCGCATCAGGAGCAAGGTGAGTATGTGTTTTTTTATTTCCAAGTGTCATCTGCTTCGAGTGTCATCCGAGTGTCATCTGTTGCTAGTGAGAGCTGAGTGTCATCTGCTGCAAGTGTTAGCCAAGTGTCATTTGCTGCGAGCATAAGCCAAGTGTCATTTCCTGCGAACGTGATCCGAGTGTCGTCTGCTGCAAGCTTGAGCCAAGTGTCGTTTGCTGCGAGCATGAGCCACGTGTCATTTTTTGTGAGTATGAGCCAAGTGTCAACTGCTGTGAGAGTGAACTAAATGTCATTTGCTATGAGCATGAGCCACGTGTCATCTGCTGCGAGCATGAGCTGAGTGTCATCTGCTGTGAGCATGAGCTGAGTGTCATCTGCTGTGAGCATGAGCAGAGTGTCATCTGCTGTGAGCATGAGCAGAGTGTCATCTGCTGTGAGCATGAACAGTGTCATCTGCTGTGAGCTTAAGCTGAGGGTCATTCACTATGCTCTGATTCTCTCGCATACAAATATCGGATCCCAGGTGCGGAGAAATTATTTTCTCTATCTTCTCCATTTTCTGTCTCGGCGTATATGAAACTGCAAATAGATTACATTAGTGCAGTCGGATGTTTTGCTGGCACACAAAGACTTGTATGGATGAGCACCATCCAATATATGCTGCCAGTCACAGCTTGCAGCAATTTGAGTACTATCCGATAAAACATCAGGTAGTACACATCTCAGTTATACGCAAATGGTAGTGAGCCCTAATCTTGAGGATACTATTTTCCATGGGAGGAACAAAGTGATGTCCTGTTAAGCTATGTTCATTACGGTCACTATGTGGTGGTAATATGTGATGTGGTCATCGTGAGGTGGTATGTCTCTCTTGTTTGTGGTTTTATTATTCAAATACTATGTGGTGGTAATATGAAGTCTAGTAATGGTGTAGGGGTATTTCTCTCTTGTATGTGGTATTATTTGGCCACTGTGGGGTAATATGTGGTCTGGTCACGATTTGGTGGTATTTTTCTCTTGTATGTGATATTACTGTTCAGTTACTATGTGGTGGTAATATAAGGTCTGGTCACACTGCGGTGGTATTTCTCTCTTGTATGTGGTGTTATTTGGTCACTATGTGTTGGTAAGATGTGGTCTGGTCATGATTTGGCGGTATTTCTCTCTTGTATGTGGTATTATTTGGTCCTCTATGTGGTGGTAATATGTGGTATGGTCATGGTTTGGTATTTCTCCCTTGTATGTTGCATTATTCGTTCACTTTGTGGTGGTAAAATGCTGTCTTGTCACGGTATGGCTTTATTTCTCCCTTATGTGGTATTATTTAGTCAATTTGTGGAGGTAATATGTGGTCTAATCATGGTGTGGTGGTATTTCTCCCTTATATGTGATATTATCTTGGCACTATGTGGTGGTAATATGGGGTCTGGTCATTGTGTGGTGGAATTTGTCCCTTTATGTGGTATATTTGGTCTTGGTATAGTGGATTGTGTTGTGTATGGAGTGTATTTGTTCTCTCTGATATTAATTAGGAGAAGATTATTTATTTCCATTTGAGACTAAATATTTTGAAGTTTAGCTTCTGTCCTGTGGCTAATACACAGTAGCAGAGATGTTCTTACAGAGATCTCTGGTGAAAACAAGTGATCACCCTTCCACAGGATAAGTGGTAACTTACTGATTGATGGGGGCCGACTGTTGTGACCTCTACCGATCAGCAGCATCTGGAACTTTTATCCCCATTAGACTGGAGCTCATGTTCGATTCGACCACTGATCCATTCATTCCCTCGCTAGAAGCGAGCGCTGCACTTGGCTTTTTCTGGCCGCCCCAAAGAGGATGAATGGAGCTGCGATCACTCATCACTCTATTATATGAAAGGGGAAGTTGGGGAATCACTATCTAAATTCATTATAAAGAAAAGACTTCATGAGAGCAAATCAATAGGGGTCACCACAAGCTGCAAATACAGAGGAGTCACCACAAGGTGCAAATACAGAGGGGTCACCACAAGGAGCAAATACAGAGGAGTCACCACAAGGTGCAAATACAGAGGAGTCACCACAAGGTGCAAATACAGAGGAGTCACCACAAGGTGCAAATACAGAGGGGTCACCACAAGGTGCAAATACAGAGGAGTCATCACAAGGTGCAAATACAGAGGGGTCACCACAAGGTGCAAATACAGAGGAGTCACCACAAGGAGCAAATACAGAGGAGTCACCACAAGGAGCAAATACAGAGGGGTCACCACAAGGTGCAAATACAGAGGGGTCACCACAAGGTGCAAATACAGAGGAGTCACCACAAAGAGCAAATACAGAGGGGTCACCAGAAGGAGCAAATACAGAGGAGTCACCAGAAGGAGCAAATACAGAGAAGTCACCACAAGGAGCAAATACAGAGGAGTCACCACAAGGAGCAAATACAGAGGAGTCACCACAAGGAGCAAATACAGAGGAGTCACCACAAGGAGCAAATACAGAGGAGGCACCACAAGGAGCAAATACAGAGGGGTCACCACAAGGAGCAAATACAGAGGAGTCACCACAAGGTGCAAATACAGAGGAGTCACCACAAAGAGCAAATACAGAGGGGACACCACAAGGAGCAAATACAGAGGAGTCACCACAAGGTGCAAATACAGAGGAGTCACCACAAAGAGCAAATACAGAGGGGTCACCACAAAGTGCAAATACAGAGGAGTCACCACAAGGAGCAAATACAGAGGAGTCACCACAAGGAGCAAATACAGAGGAGTCACCACAAGGATAAAATACAGAGAAGTCACCACAAGGAGCAAATACAGAGGAGTCACCACAAGGAGCAAATACAGAGGGGTCACCACAAGGAGCAAATACAGAGGAGTCACCACAAGGAGCAAATACAGAGGAGTCACCACAAAGAGCAAATACAGAGGAGTCACCACAAGGAGCAAATACAGAGGAGTCACCACAAGGATAAAATACAGAGAAGTCACCACAAGGAGCAAATACAGAGGAGTCACCACAAGGAGCAAATACAGAGGGGTCACCACAAGGAGCAAATACAGAGGAGTCACCACAAGGAGCAAATACAGAGGAGTCACCACAAGGAGCAAATACAGAGGGGTCACCACAAGGAGCAAATACAGAGGAGTCACCACAAGGAGAAAATACAGAGGAGTCACCACAAGGGACAAATACAGAGGAGTCACCACAAGGTGCAAATACAGAGGAGTCACCACAAGGAGCAAATACAGAGGAGTCACCACAAGGTGCAAATACAGAGGAGTCACCACAAGGAGCAAATACAGAGGAGTCACCACAAGGAGCAAATACAGAGGAGTCACCACAAGGAGCAAATACAGAGGAGTCACCACAAGGTGCAAATACAGAGGGGTCACCACAAGGAGGAAATACAGAGGGGTCACCACAAGGTGCAAATACAGAGGGGTCACCACAAGGAGCAAATACAGAGGGGTCACTACAAGGAGGAAATACAGAGGGGTCACCACAAGGTGCAAATACAGAGGGGTCACCACAAGGAGCAAATACAGAGGGGTCACTACAAGGAGGAAATACAGAGGAGTCACCACAAGGTGCAAATACAGAGGAGTCACCACAAGGTGCAAATACAGAGGGGTCACCACAAGGAGGAAATACAGAGGAGTCACCACAAGGTGCAAATACAGAGGAGTCACCACAAGGTGCAAATACAGAGGAGTCACCACAAGGAGCAAATACAGATGAGTCGCCACAAGGTGCAAATACAGAGGAGTCACCACAAGGAGCAAATACAGAGGTGTCACAACAAGGTGCAAATACAGAGGAGTCACCACAAGGTGCAAATACAGAGGAGTCACCACAAGGAGCAAATACAGAGGAGTCACCACAAGGAGCAAATACAGAGGAGTCACCACAAGGAGCAAATACAGAGGGGTCACCACAAGGAGCAAATACAGAGGAATCACCACAAGGAGCAAATACAGAGGAGTCACCACAAGGAGCAAATACAGAGGAGTCACCACAAGGAGCAAATACAGAGGAGTCACCACAAGGAGCAAATACAGAGGGGTCACCACAAGGAGCAAATACAGAGGGGTCACAACAAGGTGCAAATACAGAGGAGTCACCACAAGGTGCAAATACAGAGGAGTCACCACAAGGAGCAAATACAGAGGAGTCACCACAAGGAGCAAATACAGAGGAGTCACCACAAGGTGCAAATACAGAGGAGTCACCACAAGGTGCAAATACAGAGGAGTCACCACAAGGAGCAAATACAGAGGAGTCACCACAAGGTGCAAATACAGAGGGGTCACCACAAGGAGCAAATACAGAGGAGTCACCACAAGGAGCAAATACAGAGGGGTCACCACAAGGAGCAAATACAGAGGGGTCACCACAAGGAGCAAATACAGAGGAGTCACCACAAGAAGCAAATGCAGAGGAGTCACCACAAGGAGCAAATGCAGAGGGGTCACCACAAGGGGCAAATACAGAAGGGTAACCACAAGGTGCAAATACAGAGGGGTCACCACAAGGTGCAAATACAGAGGAGTCACCACAAGGATCAAATACAGAGGAGTCACCACAAGGAGCAAATACAGAGGAGTCACCACAAGGAGCAAATACAGAGGAGTCATCACAAGGAGCAAATACAGAGGAGTCACCACAAGGAGCAAATACAGAGGAGTCACCACAAGGTGCAAATACAGAGGAGTCACCACAAGGTGCAAATACAGAGGAGTCACCACAAGGTGTAAATACAGAGGGGTCACCACAAGGAGCAAATACAGAGGGGTCACCACAAGGATCAAATACAGAGGAGTCACCACAAGGGGCAAATACAGAGGAGTCACCACAAGGAACAAATACAGAGGAGTCACCACAAGGAGCAAATACAGAGGGGTCACCACAAGGAACAAATACAGAGGGGTCACCACAAGGAGCAAATACAGAGGAGTCACCACAAGAAGCAAATACAGAGGAGTCACCACAAGGAGCAAATACAGAGGAGTCATCACAAGGAGCAAATGCAGAGGAGTCACCACAAGAAGCAAATGCAGAGGAGTCACCACAAGGAGCAAATACAGAGGAGTCATCACAAGGAGCAAATACAGAGGAGTCACCACAAGAAGCAAATACAGAGGAGTCACCACAAGGAGCAAATACAGAGGAGTCATCACAAGGAGCAAATACAGAGGAGTCACCACAAGAAGCAAATACAGAGGAGTCACCACAAGGAGCAAATACAGAGGAGTCATCACAAGGAGCAAATACAGAGGAGTCACCACAAGAAGCAAATGCAGAGGAGTCACCACAAAAAGCAAATACAGAGGAGTCACCACAAGGAGCAAATACAGAGGGGTCACCACAAAAAGCAAATACAGAGGAGTCACCACAAGGAGCAAATACAGTGGAGTCACTACAAGGTGCAAATACAGAGGAGTCACCACAAGGAGCAAATACAGAGGAGTCACTACAAGGTGCAAATACAGAGGAGTCACCACAAGAAGCAAATACAGAGGAGTCACCACAAGGAGCAAATACAGAGGAGTCATCACAAGGAGCAAATACAGAGGAGTCACCACAAGGAGCAAATACAGAGGAGTCACCACAAGGTGCAAATATAGAGGAGTCACCACAAGGTGCAAATACAGAGGAGTCACCACAAGGAGCAAATACAGAGGAGTCACCACAAGGTGCAAATACAGAGGAGTCACCACAAGGTGTAAATACAGAGAGGTCACCACAAGGGACAAATACAGAGGAGTCACCACAAGGAGCAAATACAGAGGGGTCACCACAAGGATCAAATCCAGAGAAGTCACTACAAGGTGCAAATACAGAGGAGTCACCACAAGGGGCAAATACAGAAGAGTCACCACAAGGTGCAAATACAGAGGAGTCACCACAAGGAGCAAATACAGAGGGGTCACAACAAGGTGCAAATACAGAGGGGTCACTACAAGGTGCAAATACAGAGGAGTCACCACAATGAGCAAATACAGAGGAGTCACCACAAGGGGCAAATACAGAGGGGTCACCACAAGGTGCAAATACAGAGGAGTCACCACAAGGAGCAAATACAGAGGAGTCACCACAAGGTGCAAATACAGAGGAGTCACCACAAGGAGCAAATATAGAGGAATCACCACAAGGGACAAATACAGAGGAGTCACCACAAGAAGCAAATACAGAGGAGTCACCACAAGGAGCAAATACAGAGGAGTCACCACAAGGAGCAAATACAGAGGAGTCACCACAAGGAGTAAATACAGAGGAGTCACCACAAGGAACAAATACAGAGGGGTCACCACAAGGGACAAATACAGAGGAGTCACCACAAGGTGCAAATACAGAGGAGTCACCACAAGGAACAAATACAGAGGAGTCACCACAAGGAGCAAATACAGAGGAGTCACCACAAGGGACAAATACAGAGGAGTCACCACAAGGTGCAAATACAGAGGAGTCACCACAAGGTGTAAATACAGAGAGGTCACCACAAGGGACAAATACAGAGGAGTCACCACAAGGAGCAAATACAGAGGGGTCACCACAAGGATCAAATCCAGAGAAGTCACTACAAGGTGCAAATACAGAGGAGTCACCACAAGGGGCAAATACAGAAGAGTCACCACAAGGTGCAAATACAGAGGAGTCACCACAAGGAGCAAATACAGAGGGGTCACAACAAGGTGCAAATACAGAGGGGTCACTACAAGGTGCAAATACAGAGGAGTCACCACAATGAGCAAATACAGAGGAGTCACCACAAGGGGCAAATACAGAGGAGTCACCACAAGGAGCAAATACAGAGGAGTCACCACAAGGAGCAAATACAGAGGAGTCACCACAAGGTGCAAATACAGAGGAGTCACCACAAGGAGCAAATATAGAGGGGTCACCACAAGGAGCAAATACAGAGGGGTCACCACAAGGATCAAATACAGAGGAGTCACCACAAGGGGCAAATACAGAGGAGTCACCACAAGGAACAAATACAGAGGAGTCACCACAAGGTGCAAATACAGAGGAGTCACCACAAGGATCAAATACAGAGGAGTCACCACAAGGAGCAAATACAGAGGAGTCACCACAAGGATCAAATACAGAGGAGTCACCACAAGGAGCAAATACAGAGGAGTCACCACAAGAAGCAAATACAGAGGAGTCACCACAAGGAGCAAATACAGAGGAGTCACCACAAGGAGTAAATACAGAGGAGTCACCACAAGGAACAAATACAGAGGGGTCACCACAAGGGACAAATACAGAGGAGTCACCACAAGGTGCAAATACAGAGGAGTCACCACAAGGAACAAATACAGAGGAGTCACCACAAGGAGCAAATACAGAGGAGTCACCACAAGGGACAAATACAGAGGAGTCACCACAAGAAGCAAATACAGAGGAGTCACCACAAGGAGGAAATACAGAGGAGTCACCACAAGGAGCAAATACAGAGGGGTCACCACAAGGAGCAAATACAGAGGGGTCACAACAAGGAGCAAATACAGAGGAGTCACCACAAGGGGCAAATACAGAGGAGTCACCACAAAAAGCAAATACAGAGGGGTCACCACAAGGATCAAATACAGAGGAGTCACTACAAGGTGCAAATACAGAGGAGTCACCACAAGGAGCAAATACAGAGATATCACCACAAGGTGCAAATACAGAGGCGTCACCACAAGGAGGAAATACAGAGGAGTCACCACAAGGTGCAAATACAGAGGAGTCACCACAAGGTGCAAATACAGAGGAGTCACAACAAGGTGTAAATACAGAGAGGTCACCACAAGGGACAAATACAGAGGAGTCACCACAAGGAGCAAATACAGAGGGGTCACCACAAGGATCAAATCCAGAGAAGTCACTACAAGGTGCAAATACAGAGGAGTCACCACAAGGGGCAAATACAGAAGAGTCACCACAAGGTGCAAATACAGAGGAGTCACCACAAGGAGCAAATACAGAGGGGTCACAACAAGGTGCAAATACAGAGGGGTCACTACAAGGTGCAAATACAGAGGAGTCACCACAATGAGCAAATACAGAGGAGTCACCACAAGGGGCAAATACAGAGGGGTCACCACAAGGTGCAAATACAGAGGAGTCACCACAAGGAGCAAATACAGAGGAGTCACCACAAGGTGCAAATACAGAGGAGTCACCACAAGGAGCAAATATAGAGGAATCACCACAAGGGACAAATACAGAGGAGTCACCACAAGAAGCAAATACAGAGGAGTCACCACAAGGAGCAAATACAGAGGAGTCACCACAAGGAGTAAATACAGAGGAGTCACCACAAGGAACAAATACAGAGGGGTCACCACAAGGGACAAATACAGAGGAGTCACCACAAGGTGCAAATACAGAGGAGTCACCACAAGGAACAAATACAGAGGAGTCACCACAAGGAGCAAATACAGAGGAGTCACCACAAGGGACAAATACAGAGGAGTCACCACAGAAGCAAATACAGAGGAGTCACCACAAGGAGGAAATACAGAGGAGTCACCACAAGGAGCAAATACAGAGGGGTCACCACAAGGAGCAAATACAGAGGGGTCACAACAAGGAGCAAATACAGAGGAGTCACCACAAGGGGCAAATACAGAGGAGTCACCACAAAAAGCAAATACAGAGGGGTCACCACAAGGATCAAATACAGAGGAGTCACTACAAGGTGCAAATACAGAGGAGTCACCACAAGGAGCAAATACAGAGATATCACCACAAGGTGCAAATACAGAGGAGTCACCACAAGGAGGAAATACAGAGGAGTCACCACAAGGTGCAAATACAGAGGAGTCACCACAAGGTGCAAATACAGAGGAGTCACAACAAGGTGTAAATACAGAGAGGTCACCACAAGGGACAAATACAGAGGAGTCACCACAAGGAGCAAATACAGAGGTGTCACCACAAGGATCAAATCCAGAGAAGTCACTACAAGGTGCAAATACAGAGGAGTCACCACAAGGGGCAAATACAGAAGAGTCACCACAAGGTGCAAATACAGAGGAGTCACCACAAGGAGCAAATACAGAGGGGTCACAACAAGGTGCAAATACAGAGGGGTCACTACAAGGTGCAAATACAGAGGAGTCACCACAATGAGCAAATACAGAGGAGTCACCACAAGGGGCAAATACAGAGGGGTCACCACAAGGTGCAAATACAGAGGAGTCACCACAAGGAGCAAATACAGAGGAGTCACCACAAGGTGCAAATACAGAGGAGTCACCACAAGGAGCAAATATAGAGGAATCACCACAAGGGACAAATACAGAGGAGTCACCACAAGAAGCAAATACAGAGGAGTCACCACAAGGAGCAAATACAGAGGAGTCACCACAATGAGTAAATACAGAGGAGTCACCACAAGGAACAAATACAGAGGGGTCACCACAAGGGACAAATACAGAGGAGTCACCACAAGGTGCAAATACAGAGGAGTCACCACAAGGAACAAATACAGAGGAGTCACCACAAGGAGCAAATACAGAGGAGTCACCACAAGGGACAAATACAGAGGAGTCACCACAGAAGCAAATACAGAGGAGTCACCACAAGGAGGAAATACAGAGGAGTCACCACAAGGAGCAAATACAGAGGGGTCACCACAAGGAGCAAATACAGAGGGGTCACAACAAGGAGCAAATACAGAGGAGTCACCACAAGGGGCAAATACAGAGGAGTCACCACAAAAAGCAAATACAGAGGGGTCACCACAAGGATCAAATACAGAGGAGTCACTACAAGGTGCAAATACAGAGGAGTCACCACAAGGAGCAAATACAGAGATATCACCACAAGGTGCAAATACAGAGGAGTCACCACAAGGAGGAAATACAGAGGAGTCACCACAAGGTGCAAATACAGAGGAGTCACCACAAGAAGCAAATACAGAGAAGTCACCACAAGGAGCAAATACAGAGGAGTCACCACAAGGAGCAAATACAGAGGGGTCACCACAAGGAGCAAATACAGAGAAGTCACTACAAGGTGCAAATACAGAGGAGTCACCACAAGGAGCAAATACAGAGGAGTCACCACAAGGTGCAAATACAGAGTAGTCACCACAAGGAGCAAATACAGAGATATCACCACAAGGTGCAAATACAGAGGAGTCACCACAAGGAGGAAATACAGAGGAGTCACCACAAGGAGTAAATACAGAGGAGTCTCCACAAGGAGTAAATACAGAGGAGTCACCACAAGGTGCAAATACAGAGGAGTCACCACAAGGTGCAAATACAGAGGGGTCACCACAAGGAGCAAATACAGAGAAGTCACCACAAGGAGGAAATACAGAGGAGTCACCACAAGGAGGAAATACAGAGGAGTCACCACAAGGAGGAAATACAGAGGAGTCACCACAAGGAGCAAATACAGAGAAGTCACCACAAGGAGGAAATACAGAGGAGTCACCACAAGGAGGAAATACAGAGGAGTCACCACAAGAAGCAAATACAGAGGGGTCACCACAAGGGACAAATACAGAGGGGTCACCACAAGGTGCAAATACAGAGGAGTCATGTGTCGCCCTGGGCAAGCCAGGGGACACAGGTCACACACCACCACACCCCACATCCCAGGTAGGCACACCTAAGCTGAACCAGAAATCCTTATTGCCTTCCTCCAGGAGTCTGATGATGCACACCAGGGGGTGGGCCAGGCGGTTGGCTCCGCCCACCGAGGAGCTCACAACTCTGGAGGCGGGAAAACCAGGCAGACAGCCCCGGGCAGGGGAAGAGTAAAGTCTAGCTGAGGGCTAGAGTAAACAACAAAGAAGTGAAAGTGGAGGAAAGAAAAGTGGAAAAGGAGGAAAGCAAGAAGTGGTGACAGAGCAGAGAGCGTGCAAGCCTGAGAGCCCAGCTTTGTGTAGGGCCAGAACAGCAAGGTCAGCGACGGCGGTGACTGTCCGGAGGGGGACCGTTTGGAAGTTCCTGGAAGGACCCCGTTGGCTGTGTGCCCGGTGGTCTGGAGCAGTGTTCCGAAGGACAGTCAGCACCAGGGCAGGGGCCTCTCGGAGCCCGGCAAGGCTAGCAGTCGCCAAATTTGCCGAATCCGTCAGGGAAGGGGACGTAGATTCCCCCAACAACCAAGTCCCGATTGAAGGCAACAGCCCAACCCGTACAACAGAGGCACCGCCACCGCCAGGGCACCAGTCTCTGAGGGGCAGCGCCTGCGGGCAAAGTGTAGTGCTCCTCCGGCCCAGCTTGAAGCCGGGGAGCGGGTTACCGGTAGGGACCTATCGCAACCATCCGTACATACAGGTGCAAGGAAGAGGGACATCACCGTCACCTACCGGGGAAGCAAAGCAGCCGTCTGTGGGACCGTCCTACCAGTCGTTGGTTTACCGTACAAACTGTGTCACGTCTCAGGCTGAGTGAGTACCACCGTGCCGCAAGGCACAGCGCTTCCCCCGCGTCCCTGCGCCCACCAGGCCCTGCACCTCACAAGCCATCACCGGGCCCCGGGATCACCAACCCCTACCCACGGAGGGGCAACACAACACCTGGCTTCTCCCCATCACCATCCCCGGGATCCCCGCATTAAGCAGCGGTGGTGCTACACATCACCACAACCGTGGGTGGCGTCACGGACATTATCCCAACATCCCAAACCCCCCTTTCACTCACGGGTGAGGAGTGCCGCTCGAGGAAAACCCCCGGGATCCGGCCTACGGCTCGAGCCACCACTGAGCAGCCGGACCCGAGCAGAAGGGGTGAGCGCGGTGTGCTGACACCCTCCTCCCCGCCCGCGACAGTCACCACAAGGTGCAAATACAGAGGAGTCACCACAAGGAGCAAATACAGAGGGGTCACCACAAGGGACAAATACAGAGGAGTCACCACAAGAAGCAAATACATAGGAGTCACCACAAGGAACAAATACAGAGGAGTCACCACAAGGAGCAAATACAGAGGGGTCACCACAAGGTGCAAATACAGAGGAGTCACCACAAGAAGCAAATACAGAGGAGTCACCACAAGGAACAAATACAGAGGAGTCACCACAAGGAGCAAATACAGAGGGGTCACCACAAGGAGCAAATACAGAGGGGTCACCACAAGGAGCAAATACAGAGAAGTCACCACAAGGAGGAAATACAGAGGAGTCACCACAAGGAGCAAATACAGAGGGGTCACCACAAGGAGCAAATACAGAGGGGTCACCACAAGATGCAAATACAGAGGAGTCACCACAAGGAGCAAATACAGAGGAGTCTCCACAAGGAGTAAATGCAGAGGAGTCACCACAAGGAGGAAATACAGAGGAGTCACCACAAGGTGCAAATACAGAGGGGTCACCACAAGGAGCAAATACAGAGGAGTCACCACAAGGTGCAAATACAGAGGGGTCACCACAAGGAGCAAATACAGAGGAGTCACCACAAGGAGCAAATACAGAGGAGTCACCACAAGGAGCAAATACAGAGGGGTCACTACAAGGAGGAAATACAGAGGAGTCACCACAAGGTGCAAATACAGAGGGGACACCACAAGGAGGAAATACAGAGGAGTCACCACAAGGTGCAAATACAGAGGGGTCACCACAAGGAGCAAATACAGAGGGGTCACTACAAGGAGGAAATACAGAGGGGTCACCACAAGGTGCAAATACAGAGGGGTCACCACAAGGAGCAAATACAGAGGGGTCACTACAAGGAGGAAATACAGAGGAGTCACCACAAGGTGCAAATACAGAGGAGTCACCACAAGGTGCAAATACAGAGGGGTCACCACAAGGAGGAAATACAGAGGAGTCACCACAAGGTGCAAATACAGAGGAGTCACCACAAGGTGCAAATACAGAGGAGTCACCACAAGGAGCAAATACAGATGAGTCGCCACAAGGTGCAAATACAGAGGAGTCACCACAAGGAGCAAATACAGAGGTGTCACAACAAGGTGCAAATACAGAGGAGTCACCACAAGGTGCAAATACAGAGGAGTCACCACAAGGAGCAAATACAGAGGAGTCACCACAAGGAGCAAATACAGAGGAGTCACCACAAGGAGCAAATACAGAGGGGTCACCACAAGGAGCAAATACAGAGGAATCACCACAAGGAGCAAATACAGAGGAGTCACCACAAGGAGCAAATACAGAGGAGTCACCACAAGGAGCAAATACAGAGGAGTCACCACAAGGAGCAAATACAGAGGGGTCACCACAAGGAGCAAATACAGAGGGGTCACAACAAGGTGCAAATACAGAGGAGTCACCACAAGGTGCAAATACAGAGGAGTCACCACAAGGAGCAAATACAGAGGAGTCACCACAAGGAGCAAATACAGAGGAGTCACCACAAGGTGCAAATACAGAGGAGTCACCACAAGGTGCAAATACAGAGGAGTCACCACAAGGAGCAAATACAGAGGAGTCACCACAAGGTGCAAATACAGAGGGGTCACCACAAGGAGCAAATACAGAGGAGTCACCACAAGGAGCAAATACAGAGGGGTCACCACAAGGAGCAAATACAGAGGGGTCACCACAAGGAGCAAATACAGAGGAGTCACCACAAGAAGCAAATGCAGAGGAGTCACCACAAGGAGCAAATGCAGAGGGGTCACCACAAGGGGCAAATACAGAAGGGTAACCACAAGGTGCAAATACAGAGGGGTCACCACAAGGTGCAAATACAGAGGAGTCACCACAAGGATCAAATACAGAGGAGTCACCACAAGGAGCAAATACAGAGGAGTCACCACAAGGAGCAAATACAGAGGAGTCATCACAAGGAGCAAATACAGAGGAGTCACCACAAGGAGCAAATACAGAGGAGTCACCACAAGGTGCAAATACAGAGGAGTCACCACAAGGTGCAAATACAGAGGAGTCACCACAAGGTGTAAATACAGAGGGGTCACCACAAGGAGCAAATACAGAGGGGTCACCACAAGGATCAAATACAGAGGAGTCACCACAAGGGGCAAATACAGAGGAGTCACCACAAGGAACAAATACAGAGGAGTCACCACAAGGAGCAAATACAGAGGGGTCACCACAAGGAACAAATACAGAGGGGTCACCACAAGGAGCAAATACAGAGGAGTCACCACAAGAAGCAAATACAGAGGAGTCACCACAAGGAGCAAATACAGAGGAGTCATCACAAGGAGCAAATACAGAGGAGTCACCACAAGAAGCAAATGCAGAGGAGTCACCACAAGGAGCAAATACAGAGGAGTCATCACAAGGAGCAAATACAGAGGAGTCACCACAAGAAGCAAATACAGAGGAGTCACCACAAGGAGCAAATACAGAGGAGTCATCACAAGGAGCAAATACAGAGGAGTCACCACAAGAAGCAAATACAGAGGAGTCACCACAAGGAGCAAATACAGAGGAGTCATCACAAGGAGCAAATACAGAGGAGTCACCACAAGAAGCAAATGCAGAGGAGTCACCACAAGGAGCAAATGCAGAGGGGTCACCACAAGGGGCAAATACAGAAGGGTAACCACAAGGTGCAAATACAGAGGGGTCACCACAAGGTGCAAATACAGAGGAGTCACCACAAGGATCAAATACAGAGGAGTCACCACAAGGAGCAAATACAGAGGAGTCACCACAAGGAGCAAATACAGAGGAGTCATCACAAGGAGCAAATACAGAGGAGTCACCACAAGGAGCAAATACAGAGGAGTCACCACAAGGTGCAAATACAGAGGAGTCACCACAAGGTGCAAATACAGAGGAGTCACCACAAGGTGTAAATACAGAGGGGTCACCACAAGGAGCAAATACAGAGGGGTCACCACAAGGATCAAATACAGAGGAGTCACCACAAGGGGCAAATACAGAGGAGTCACCACAAGGAACAAATACAGAGGAGTCACCACAAGGAGCAAATACAGAGGGGTCACCACAAGGAACAAATACAGAGGGGTCACCACAAGGAGCAAATACAGAGGGGTCACCACAAAAAGCAAATACAGAGGAGTCACCACAAGGAGCAAATACAGTGGAGTCACTACAAGGTGCAAATACAGAGGAGTCACCACAAGGAGCAAATACAGAGGAGTCACTACAAGGTGCAAATACAGAGGAGTCACCACAAGAAGCAAATACAAAGGAGTCACCACAAGGAGCAAATACAGAGGAGTCATCACAAGGAGCAAATACAGAGGAGTCACCACAAGGAGCAAATACAGAGGAGTCACCACAAGGTGCAAATATAGAGGAGTCACCACAAGGTGCAAATACAGAGGAGTCACCACAAGGTGTAAATACAGAGAGGTCACCACAAGGGACAAATACAGAGGAGTCACCACAAGGAGCAAATACAGAGGGGTCACCACAAGGATCAAATCCAGAGAAGTCACTACAAGGTGCAAATACAGAGGAGTCACCACAAGGGGCAAATACAGAAGAGTCACCACAAGGTGCAAATACAGAGGAGTCACCACAAGGAGCAAATACAGAGGGGTCACAACAAGGTGCAAATACAGAGGGGTCACTACAAGGTGCAAATACAGAGGAGTCACCACAATGAGCAAATACAGAGGAGTCACCACAAGGGGCAAATACAGAGGGGTCACCACAAGGTGCAAATACAGAGGAGTCACCACAAGGAGCAAATACAGAGGAGTCACCACAAGGTGCAAATACAGAGGAGTCACCACAAGGAGCAAATATAGAGGAATCACCACAAGGGACAAATACAGAGGAGTCACCACAAGAAGCAAATACAGAGGAGTCACCACAAGGAGCAAATACAGAGGAGTCACCACAAGGAGTAAATACAGAGGAGTCACCACAAGGAACAAATACAGAGGGGTCACCACAAGGGACAAATACAGAGGAGTCACCACAAGGTGCAAATACAGAGGAGTCACCACAAGGAACAAATACAGAGGGGTCACCACAAGGAGCAAATACAGAGGAGTCACCACAAGGGACAAATACAGAGGAGTCACCACAAGGTGCAAATACAGAGGAGTCACCACAAGGTGTAAATACAGAGAGGTCACCACAAGGGACAAATACAGAGGAGTCACCACAAGGAGCAAATACAGAGGGGTCACCACAAGGATCAAATCCAGAGAAGTCACTACAAGGTGCAAATACAGAGGAGTCACCACAAGGGGCAAATACAGAAGAGTCACCACAAGGTGCAAATACAGAGGAGTCACCACAAGGAGCAAATACAGAGGGGTCACAACAAGGTGCAAATACAGAGGGGTCACTACAAGGTGCAAATACAGAGGAGTCACCACAATGAGCAAATACAGAGGAGTCACCACAAGGGGCAAATACAGAGGAGTCACCACAAGGAGCAAATACAGAGGAGTCACCACAAGGAGCAAATACAGAGGAGTCACCACAAGGTGCAAATACAGAGGAGTCACCACAAGGAGCAAATATAGAGGGGTCACCACAAGGAGCAAATACAGAGGGGTCACCACAAGGATCAAATACAGAGGAGTCACCACAAGGGGCAAATACAGAGGAGTCACCACAAGGAACAAATACAGAGGAGTCACCACAAGGTGCAAATACAGAGGAGTCACCACAAGGAGCAAATATAGAGGAATCACCACAAGGGACAAATACAGAGAGGTCACCACAAGGAGCAAATACAGAGGAGTCACCACAAGAAGCAAATACAGAGGAGTCACCACAAGGAGCAAATACAGAGGAGTCACCACAAGGAGTAAATACAGAGGAGTCACCACAAGGAACAAATACAGAGGGGTCACCACAAGGGACAAATACAGAGGAGTCACCACAAGGTGCAAATACAGAGGAGTCACCACAAGGAACAAATACAGAGGAGTCACCACAAGGAGCAAATACAGAGGAGTCACCACAAGGGACAAATACAGAGGAGTCACCACAAGAAGCAAATACAGAGGAGTCACCACAAGGAGGAAATACAGAGGAGTCACCACAAGGAGCAAATACAGAGGGGTCACCACAAGGAGCAAATACAGAGGGGTCACAACAAGGAGCAAATACAGAGGAGTCACCACAAGGGGCAAATACAGAGGAGTCACCACAAAAAGCAAATACAGAGGGGTCACCACAAGGATCAAATACAGAGGAGTCACTACAAGGTGCAAATACAGAGGAGTCACCACAAGGAGCAAATACAGAGATATCACCACAAGGTGCAAATACAGAGGCGTCACCACAAGGAGGAAATACAGAGGAGTCACCACAAGGTGCAAATACAGAGGAGTCACCACAAGGTGCAAATACAGAGGAGTCACAACAAGGTGTAAATACAGAGAGGTCACCACAAGGGACAAATACAGAGGAGTCACCACAAGGAGCAAATACAGAGGGGTCACCACAAGGATCAAATCCAGAGAAGTCACTACAAGGTGCAAATACAGAGGAGTCACCACAAGGGGCAAATACAGAAGAGTCACCACAAGGTGCAAATACAGAGGAGTCACCACAAGGAGCAAATACAGAGGGGTCACAACAAGGTGCAAATACAGAGGGGTCACTACAAGGTGCAAATACAGAGGAGTCACCACAATGAGCAAATACAGAGGAGTCACCACAAGGGGCAAATACAGAGGGGTCACCACAAGGTGCAAATACAGAGGAGTCACCACAAGGAGCAAATACAGAGGAGTCACCACAAGGTGCAAATACAGAGGAGTCACCACAAGGAGCAAATATAGAGGAATCACCACAAGGGACAAATACAGAGGAGTCACCACAAGAAGCAAATACAGAGGAGTCACCACAAGGAGCAAATACAGAGGAGTCACCACAAGGAGTAAATACAGAGGAGTCACCACAAGGAACAAATACAGAGGGGTCACCACAAGGGACAAATACAGAGGAGTCACCACAAGGTGCAAATACAGAGGAGTCACCACAAGGAACAAATACAGAGGAGTCACCACAAGGAGCAAATACAGAGGAGTCACCACAAGGGACAAATACAGAGGAGTCACCACAGAAGCAAATACAGAGGAGTCACCACAAGGAGGAAATACAGAGGAGTCACCACAAGGAGCAAATACAGAGGGGTCACCACAAGGAGCAAATACAGAGGGGTCACAACAAGGAGCAAATACAGAGGAGTCACCACAAGGGGCAAATACAGAGGAGTCACCACAAAAAGCAAATACAGAGGGGTCACCACAAGGATCAAATACAGAGGAGTCACTACAAGGTGCAAATACAGAGGAGTCACCACAAGGAGCAAATACAGAGATATCACCACAAGGTGCAAATACAGAGGAGTCACCACAAGGAGGAAATACAGAGGAGTCACCACAAGGTGCAAATACAGAGGAGTCACCACAAGGTGCAAATACAGAGGAGTCACAACAAGGTGTAAATACAGAGAGGTCACCACAAGGGACAAATACAGAGGAGTCACCACAAGGAGCAAATACAGAGGTGTCACCACAAGGATCAAATCCAGAGAAGTCACTACAAGGTGCAAATACAGAGGAGTCACCACAAGGGGCAAATACAGAAGAGTCACCACAAGGTGCAAATACAGAGGAGTCACCACAAGGAGCAAATACAGAGGGGTCACAACAAGGTGCAAATACAGAGGGGTCACTACAAGGTGCAAATACAGAGGAGTCACCACAATGAGCAAATACAGAGGAGTCACCACAAGGGGCAAATACAGAGGGGTCACCACAAGGTGCAAATACAGAGGAGTCACCACAAGGAGCAAATACAGAGGAGTCACCACAAGGTGCAAATACAGAGGAGTCACCACAAGGAGCAAATATAGAGGAATCACCACAAGGGACAAATACAGAGGAGTCACCACAAGAAGCAAATACAGAGGAGTCACCACAAGGAGCAAATACAGAGGAGTCACCACAATGAGTAAATACAGAGGAGTCACCACAAGGAACAAATACAGAGGGGTCACCACAAGGGACAAATACAGAGGAGTCACCACAAGGTGCAAATACAGAGGAGTCACCACAAGGAACAAATACAGAGGAGTCACCACAAGGAGCAAATACAGAGGAGTCACCACAAGGGACAAATACAGAGGAGTCACCACAGAAGCAAATACAGAGGAGTCACCACAAGGAGGAAATACAGAGGAGTCACCACAAGGAGCAAATACAGAGGGGTCACCACAAGGAGCAAATACAGAGGGGTCACAACAAGGAGCAAATACAGAGGAGTCACCACAAGGGGCAAATACAGAGGAGTCACCACAAAAAGCAAATACAGAGGGGTCACCACAAGGATCAAATACAGAGGAGTCACCACAAGGATCAAATACAGAGATATCACCACAAGGTGCAAATACAGAGGAGTCACCACAAGGAGCAAATACAGAGATATCACCACAAGGTGCAAATACAGAGGAGTCACCACAAGGAGGAAATACAGAGGAGTCACCACAAGGTGCAAATACAGAGGAGTCACCACAAGAAGCAAATACAGAGAAGTCACCACAAGGAGCAAATACAGAGGAGTCACCACAAGGAGCAAATACAGAGGGGTCACCACAAGGAGCAAATACAGAGAAGTCACTACAAGGTGCAAATACAGAGGAGTCACCACAAGGAGCAAATACAGAGGAGTCACCACAAGGTGCAAATACAGAGTAGTCACCACAAGGAGCAAATACAGAGATATCACCACAAGGTGCAAATACAGAGGAGTCACCACAAGGAGGAAATACAGAGGAGTCACCACAAGGAGTAAATACAGAGGAGTCTCCACAAGGAGTAAATACAGAGGAGTCACCACAAGGTGCAAATACAGAGGAGTCACCACAAGGTGCAAATACAGAGGGGTCACCACAAGGAGCAAATACAGAGAAGTCACCACAAGGAGGAAATACAGAGGAGTCACCACAAGGAGGAAATACAGAGGAGTCACCACAAGGAGGAAATACAGAGGAGTCACCACAAGGAGCAAATACAGAGAAGTCACCACAAGGAGGAAATACAGAGGAGTCACCACAAGGAGGAAATACAGAGGAGTCACCACAAGAAGCAAATACAGAGGGGTCACCACAAGGGACAAATACAGAGGGGTCACCACAAGGTGCAAATACAGAGGAGTCATGTGTCGCCCTGGGCAAGCCAGGGGACACAGGTCACACACCACCACACCCCACATCCCAGGTAGGCACACCTAAGCTGAACCAGAAATCCTTATTGCCTTCCTCCAGGAGTCTGATGATGCACACCAGGGGGTGGGCCAGGCGGTTGGCTCCGCCCACCGAGGAGCTCACAACTCTGGAGGCGGGAAAACCAGGCAGACAGCCCCGGGCAGGGGAAGAGTAAAGTCTAGCTGAGGGCTAGAGTAAACAACAAAGAAGTGAAAGTGGAGGAAAGAAAAGTGGAAAAGGAGGAAAGCAAGAAGTGGTGACAGAGCAGAGAGCGTGCAAGCCTGAGAGCCCAGCTTTGTGTAGGGCCAGAACAGCAAGGTCAGCGACGGCGGTGACTGTCCGGAGGGGGACCGTTTGGAAGTTCCTGGAAGGACCCCGTTGGCTGTGTGCCCGGTGGTCTGGAGCAGTGTTCCGAAGGACAGTCAGCACCAGGGCAGGGGCCTCTCGGAGCCCGGCAAGGCTAGCAGTCGCCAAATTTGCCGAATCCGTCAGGGAAGGGGACGTAGATTCCCCCAACAACCAAGTCCCGATTGAAGGCAACAGCCCAACCCGTACAACAGAGGCACCGCCACCGCCAGGGCACCAGTCTCTGAGGGCCAGCGCCTGCGGGCAAAGTGTAGTGCTCCTCCGGCCCAGCTTGAAGCCGGGGAGCGGGTTACCGGTAGGGACCTATCGCAACCATCCGTACATACAGGTGCAAGGAAGAGGGACATCACCGTCACCTACCGGGGAAGCAAAGCAGCCGTCTGTGGGACCGTCCTACCAGTCGTTGGTTTACCGTACAAACTGTGTCACGTCTCAGGCTGAGTGAGTACCACCGTGCCGCAAGGCACAGCGCTGCCCCCGCGTCCCTGCGCCCACCAGGCCCTGCACCTCACAAGCCATCACCGGGCCCCGGGATCACCAACCCCTACCCACGGAGGGGCAACACAACACCTGGCTTCTCCCCATCACCATCCCCGGGATCCCCGCATTAAGCAGCGGTGGTGCTACACATCACCACAACCGTGGGTGGCGTCACGGACATTATCCCAACATCCCAAACCCCCCTTTCACTCACGGGTGAGGAGTGCCGCTCGAGGAAAACCCCCGGGATCCGGCCTACGGCTCGAGCCACCACTGAGCAGCCGGACCCGAGCAGAAGGGGTGAGCGCGGTGTGCTGACACCCTCCTCCCCGCCCGCGACAGTCACCACAAGGTGCAAATACAGAGGAGTCACCACAAGGAGCAAATACAGAGGGGTCACCACAAGGGACAAATACAGAGGAGTCACCACAAGAAGCAAATACATAGGAGTCACCACAAGGAACAAATACAGAGGAGTCACCACAAGGAGCAAATACAGAGGGGTCACCACAAGGTGCAAATACAGAGGAGTCACCACAAGAAGCAAATACAGAGGAGTCACCACAAGGAACAAATACAGAGGAGTCACCACAAGGAGCAAATACAGAGGGGTCACCACAAGGAGCAAATACAGAGGGGTCACCACAAGGAGCAAATACAGAGAAGTCACCACAAGGAGGAAATACAGAGGAGTCACCACAAGGAGCAAATACAGAGGGGTCACCACAAGGAGCAAATACAGAGGGGTCACCACAAGATGCAAATACAGAGGAGTCACCACAAGGAGGAAATACAGAGGAGTCACCACAAGGAGTAACTACAGGGGAGGCACCACAAGGAGCAAATACAGAGGAGTCTCCACAAGGAGTAAATGCAGAGGAGTCACCACAAGGAGGAAATACAGAGGAGTCACCACAAGGTGCAAATACAGAGGGGTCACCACAAGGAGCAAATACAGAGGAGTCACCACAAGGTGCAAATACAGAGGGGTCACCACAAGGAGCAAATACAGAGGAGTCACCACAAGGAGCAAATACAGAGGAGTCACCACAAGGAGCAAATACAGAGGGGTCACTACAAGGAGGAAATACAGAGGAGTCACCACAAGGTGCAAATACAGAGGGGACACCACAAGGAGGAAATACAGAGGAGTCACCACAAGGTGCAAATACAGAGGGGACACCACAAGGAGCAAATACAGAGGAGTCACCACAAGGAGCAAATACAGAGGGGTCACATCAAGGTGCAAATACAGAGGAGTCACCACAAGGTGCAAATACAGAGGAGTCACCACAAGGAGCAAATACAGAGGAGTCACCACAAGGAGCAAATACAGAGGGGTCACCACAAGGAGGAAATACAGAGGAGTCACCACAAGGTGCAAATACAGAGGGGACACCACAAGGAGCAAATACAGAGGAGTCACCACAAGGAGCAAATACAGAGGGGTCACAACAAGGTGCAAATACAGAGGAGTCACCACAAGGTGCAAATACAGAGGAGTCACCGCAAGGAGCAAATACAGAGGAGTCACCACAAGGAGCAAATAAAGAGGAGTCACCACAAACAGTAAATACAGAGGGGTCACCACAAGGAGGAAATACAGAGAAGTCACCACAAGGAGCAAATACAGAGGGGTCACCACAAGGAGCAAATACAGAGGAGTCACCACAAGGAGCAAACACAGAGGGGTCACCACAAGGAGCAAATACAGAGGAGTCACCACAAGGAGCAAATACAGAGGAGTCACCACAAGGAGCAAATACAGAGGGGTCACCACAAGGGGCAAATACAGAAGGGTCACCACAAGGTGCAAATACAGAGGGGTCACCACAAGGTGCAAATACAGAGGAGTCACCACAAGGATCAAATACAGAGGAGTCACTACAAGGGGCAAATACAGAGGAGTCACCACAATATACAAATACAGAGGGGTCACCACAAGGAGCAAATACAGAGGAATCACCACAAGGGACAAATACAGAGGAGTCACCACAAGAAGCAAATACAGAGGAGTCACCACAAGGAGCAGATACAGAGGGGTCACCACAAGGGACAAATACAGAGGAGTCACCACAAGAAGCAAATACAGAGGAGTCACCACAAGGTGTAAATACAGAGGGGTCACCACATGGAGCAAATACAGAGGGGTCACCACAAGGATCAAATACAGAGGGGTCACCACAAGGAGCAAATACAGAGGGGTCACCACTAGGTGCAAATACAGAGGGGTCACTACAAGGTGCAAATACAGAGGAGTCACCACAAGGAGCAAATACAGAGGAGTCACCACAAGGGGCAAATACAGAGGGGTCACCACAAGGTGCAAATACAGAGGAGTCACCACGAGGAGCAAATACAGAGGAGACACCACAAGGTGCAAATACAGAGGGGTCACCACAAGGAGCAAATACAGAGGAATCACCACAAGGGACAAATACAGAGGAGTCACCACAAGAAGCAAATACAGAGGAGTCACCACAAGGAGCAGATACAGAGGGGTCACCACAAGGGACAAATACAGAGGAGTCACCACAAGAAGCAAATACAGAGGGGTCACCACAAGGAGCAAATACAGAGGAATCACCACAAGGGACAAATACAGAGGAGTCACCACAAGGAGCAAATACAGAGGGGTCACCACAAGGAGCAAATACAGAGGAGTCACCACAAGGTGCAAATACAGAGGAGTCACCACAAGAAGCAAATACAGAGGAGTCACCACAAGAAGCAAATACAGAGGAGTCACCACAAGGAGTAAATACAGAGGAGTTACCACAAGGAGCAAATACAGAGGGGTCACCACAAGGGACAAATACAGAGGAGTCACCACAAGAAGCAAATACAGAGGGGTCACCACAAGGTTCAAATACAGAGGAGTCACCACAAGGTGCAAATACAGAGGTGTCACCACAAGGAGCAAATACAGAAGAGTCACCACAAGGTGCAAATACAGAGGAATCACCACAAGCAGCAAATACAGAGGAGTCACCACAAGGTGCAAATACAGAGGAGTCACCACAAGGAGCAAATACAGAGGGGTCACCACAAGGTTCAAATACAGAGGGGTCACCACAAGGAGCAAATACAGAGGGGTCACCACAAGGTTCAAATACAGAGGGGACACCACAAGGAGCAAATACAGAGGGGTCACCACAAGGTTCAAATACAGAGGGGTCACCACAAGGAGCAAATACAGAGGGGTCACCACAAGGAGCAAATACAGAGGAGTCACCACAAGGAGCAAATACAGAGGAGTCACCACAAGGAGCAAATACAGAGGGGTCACCACAAGGAGCAAATACAGAGGGGTCACCACAAGGAGCAAACTCAGAGGAGTTACCACAAGGAGCAAATTCAGAGGAGTCACCACAAGGAGCAAATACAGAGGAGTTACCACAAGGAGCAAATACAGAGGAGTCACCACAAGGAGCAAATACAGAGGAGTCACCACAAGGAGAAAATACAAAGGGGTCACCACAAGGTGCAAATACAGAGGGGTCACCACAAGGAGAAAATACAAAGGGGTCACCACAAGTAACCAATACAGAGGGGTCACCACAAGGTGCAAATACAGAGGAGTCACCACAAGGTGCAAATACAGAGGGGTCACCACAAGGAGCAAATACAGAGAAGTCACCACAAGGAGCAAAATACAGAGGAGTCACCACAAGGAGGAAATACAGAGGAGTCACCACAAGGTGCAAATACAGAGGAGTCACCACAAGGAGTAAATACAGAGGAGTCACCACAAGGAGGAAATACAGAGGAGTCACCACAAGGAGCAAATACAGAGGGGTCACCACAAGGTGCAAATACAGAAGGGTCACCACAAGGAGCAAAATACAGAGGGGTCACCACAAGGAGTAAAATACAGAGGAGTCACCACAAGGAGGAAATACAGAGGGGTCACCACAAGAAGCAAATACAGAGAGGTAACTACAAGGAGCAAAATACAGAGGAGTCACCACAAGGAGCAAATACAGAGGGGTCACCACAAGGAGCAAAATACAGAGAGGTCACTACAAGGAGCAAAATACAGAGAAGTCACCACAAGGAGGAAATACAGAGGGGTTACCACAAGGGACAATTACAGAGGGGTCACCACAAGGAGCAAATACAGAGGAGTCACCACAAGGTGCAAATACAGAGGAGTCACCACAAGGAGCAAATACAGAGGGGTCACCACAAGGGACAATTACAGAGGGGTCACCACAAGGTGCAAATACAGAGGAGTCACCACAAGGTGCAAATACAGAGGAGTCACCACAAGGTGCAAATACAGAGGAGTCACCACAAGAAGCAAATACAGAGGAGTCACCACAAGGAGCAAATACAGAGGAGTCACCACAAGGAGCAAATACAGAGGAGTCACCACAAGGAGCAAATACAGAGGGGTCACCACAAGGAGCAAATACAGAGGAGTCACCACAAGGAGCAAATACAGAGGAGTCACCACAAGGAGCAAATTCAGAGGAGTCACCACAAGGAGCAAATACAGAGGGGTCACTACGAGGAGGAAATACAGAGGAGTCACCACAAGGAGCAAATACAGAGGGGTCACCACAACCAGCAAATACAGAGGAGTCACCACAAGGAGCAAATACAGAGGAGTCACCACAAGGAGAAAATACAGAGGGGTCACCACAAGGAACAAATACAGAGGAGTCACCACAAGGTGAAAATACAGAGGAGTCACCACAAGGTGCAAATACAGAGGAGTCACCACAAGGAGCAAATACAGAGGGGTCACCACAAGGAGCAAATACAGAGGGGTCACCACAAAGAGCAAATACAGAGGGGTCACCACAAGGAGGAAATACAGAGGGGTCACCACAAGGAGGAAATACAGAGGGGTCACCACAAGGAGGAAATACAGAGGAGTCACCACAAGGAGCAAATACAGAGAGGTCACTACAAGGAGGAAATACAGAGGGCTCACCACAAGGAGCAAATACAGAGGGGTCACCACAGAGAGGAAATACAGAGGAGTCACCACAAGGAGCAAATACAGAGGGGTCACCACAAGGAGCAAATACAGAGGAGTCACCACAAGGAGGAAATACAGAGGGGTCACCACAAGGAGGAAATACAGAGGAGTCACCACAAGGAGGAAATACAGAGGAGTCACCACAAGGAGCAAATACAGAGGAGTCACCACAAGGTGCAAATACAGAGGAGGCACCACAAGGAGCAAATACAGAGGGGTCACCACAAGGAGCAAATACAGAGGGGTCACCACAAGGAGCAAATACAGAGGGGTCACCACAAGGAGCAAATACAGAGGAGTCACCACAAGGAGCAAATACAGAGGGGTCACCACAAGGTGTAAATACAGAGGAGTCACCACAAGGAGCAAATACAGAGGAGTCACCACAAGGAGGAAATACAGAGGGGTCACCACAAGGAGGAAATACAGAGGGGTCACCACAAGGAGGAAATACAGAGGGGTCACCACAAGGTGCAAATACAGAGGAGTCACCACAAGGTGCAAATACAGAGGGGTCACCACAAGGAGCAAATACAGAGGAGTCACCACAGGAGCAAATACAGAGGAGTCACCACAAGGAGGAAATACAGAGGGGTCACCACAAGGTGCAAATACAGAGGAGTCACCACAAGTAGCAAATACAGAGGAGTCACAACAAGGTGCAAATACAGAGGAGTCACCACAAGGAGCAAATACAGAGGAGTCACCACAAGGAGCAAATACAGAGAAGGCACCACAAGGAGGAAATACAGAGGGGTCACCACAAGGGGCAAATACAGAGGAGTCACCACAAGGAGGAAATACAGAGGGGTCACCACAAGGAGGAAATACAGAGGAGTCACCACAAGGAGCAAATACAGAGGAGTCACCACAAGGAGCAAATACAGAGGAGTCACCAGAAGGAGCAAATACAGAGGAGTCACCACAAGCAGCAAATACAGAGGAGTCACCACAAGGAGCAAATACAGAGGAGTCACCACAAGGAGCAAATACAGAGGAGACACCACAAGGAACAAATACAGAGGAGTCACCACAAGGAGCAAATACAGAGGAGTCACCACAAGGAGAAAATACAGAGGGGTCACCACAAGGTGCAAATACAGAGGAGTCACCACAAGGAGCAAATACAGAGGAGTCACCAGAAGGAGCAAATACAGAGGAGTCACCACAAGGTGCAAATACAGAGGAGTCACCACAAGGTGCAAATACAGAGGAGTCACCACAAGGAGCAAATACAGAGGGGTCACCACAAGGAGCAAATACAGAGGAGTCACCACAAGGAGAAAATACAGAGGGGTCACCACAAGGTGCAAATACAGAGGAGTCACCACAAGGAGCAAATACAGAGGAGTCACCAGAAGGAGCAAATACAGAGGAGTCACCACAAGGTGCAAATACAGAGGAGTCACCACAAGGTGCAAATACAGAGGAGTCACCACAAGGAGCAAATACAGAGGAGTCACCACAACCAGCAAATACAGAGGAGTCACCACAAGGAGCAAATACAGAGGAGTCACCACAAGGAGAAAATACAGAGAGATCACCACAAGGAACAAATACAGAGGGGTCACCACAAAGAGCAAATACAGAGGGGTCACCACAAGGAGGAAATACAGAGGGGTCACCACAAGGAGGAAATACAGAGGGGTCACCACAAGGAGGAAATATAGAGGAGTCACCACAAGGAGCAAATACAGAGGGGTCACCACATAGAGGAAATACAGAGGAGTCACCACAAGGAGCAAATACAGAGGGGTCACCACAAGGAGCAAATACAGAGTAGTCACCACAAGGAGGAAATACAGAGGGGTCACCACAAGGAGGAAATACAGAGGAGTAACCACAAGGAGGAAATACAGAGGAGTCACCACAAGGAGCAAATACAGAGGAGTCACCACAAGGTGCAAATACAGAGGAGTCACCACAAGGTGCAAATACAGAGGAGTCACCACAAGGAGCAAATACAGAGGGGTCACCACAAGGAGCAAATACAGAGGAGTCACCACAAGGAGCAAACACAGAGGGGTCACCACAAGGAGCAAATACAGAGGAGTCACCACAAGGAGCAAATACAGAGGAGTCACCACAAGGAGCAAATACAGAGGGGTCACCACAAGGGGCAAATACAGAAGGGTCACCACAAGGTGCAAATACAGAGGGGTCACCACAAGGTGCAAATACAGAGGCGTCACCACAAGGATCAAATACAGAGGAGTCACTACAAGGGGCAAATACAGAGGAGTCACCACAATATACAAATACAGAGGGGTCACCACAAGGAGCAAATACAGAGGAATCACCACAAGGGACAAATACAGAGGAGTCACCACAAGAAGCAAATACAGAGGAGTCACCACAAGGAGCAGATACAGAGGGGTCACCACAAGGGACAAATACAGAGGAGTCACCACAAGAAGCAAATACAGAGGAGTCACCACAAGGTGTAAATACAGAGGGGTCACCACATGGAGCAAATACAGAGGGGTCACCACAAGGATCAAATACAGAGGGGTCACCACAAGGAGCAAATACAGAGGGGTCACCACTAGGTGCAAATACAGAGGGGTCACTACAAGGTGCAAATACAGAGGAGTCACCACAAGGAGCAAATACAGAGGAGTCACCACAAGGGGCAAATACAGAGGGGTCACCACAAGGTGCAAATACAGAGGAGTCACCACGAGGAGCAAATACAGAGGAGACACCACAAGGTGCAAATACAGAGGGGTCACCACAAGGAGCAAATACAGAGGAATCACCACAAGGGACAAATACAGAGGAGTCACCACAAGAAGCAAATACAGAGGAGTCACCACAAGGAGCAGATACAGAGGGGTCACCACAAGGGACAAATACAGAGGAGTCACCACAAGAAGCAAATACAGAGGGGTCACCACAAGGAGCAAATACAGAGGAATCACCACAAGGGACAAATACAGAGGAGTCACCACAAGGAGCAAATACAGAGGGGTCACCACAAGGAGCAAATACAGAGGAGTCACCACAAGGTGCAAATACAGAGGAGTCACCACAAGAAGCAAATACAGAGGAGTCACCACAAGAAGCAAATACAGAGGAGTCACCACAAGGAGTAAATACAGAGGAGTTACCACAAGGAGCAAATACAGAGGGGTCACCACAAGGGACAAATACAGAGGAGTCACCACAAGAAGCAAATACAGAGGGGTCACCACAAGGTTCAAATACAGAGGAGTCACCACAAGGTGCAAATACAGAGGTGTCACCACAAGGAGCAAATACAGAAGAGTCACCACAAGGTGCAAATACAGAGGAATCACCACAAGCAGCAAATACAGAGGGGACACCACAAGGAGCAAATACAGAGGGGTCACCACAAGGTTCAAATACAGAGGGGTCACCACAAGGAGCAAATACAGAGGGGTCACCACAAGGAGCAAATACAGAGGGGTCACGACAAGGAGCAAATTCAGAGGAGTTACCACAAGGAGCAAATTCAGAGGAGTCACCACAAGGAGCAAATACAGAGGAATCACCACAAGCAGCAAATACAGAGGGGACACCACAAGGAGCAAATACAGAGGGGTCACCACAAGGTTCAAATACAGAGGGGTCACCACAAGGAGCAAATACAGAGGAGTCACCACAAGGAGCAAATACAGAGGAGTCACCACAAGGAGCAAATACAGAGGGGTCACCACAAGGAGCAAATACAGAGGGGTCACCACAAGGAGCAAATTCAGAGGAGTTACCACAAGGAGCAAATTCAGAGGAGTCACCACAAGGAGCAAATACAGAGGAGTTACCACAAGGAGCAAATACAGAGGAGTCACCACAAGGAGCAAATACAGAGGAGTCACCACAAGGAGAAAATACAAAGGGGTCACCACAAGGTGCAAATACAGAGGGGTCACCACAAGGAGAAAATACAAAGGGGTCACCACAAGTAACCAATACAGAGGGGTCACCACAAGGTGCAAATACAGAGGAGTCACCACAAGGTGCAAATACAGAGGGGTCACCACAAGGAGCAAATACAGAGAAGTCACCACAAGGAGCAAAATACAGAGGAGTCACCACAAGGAGGAAATACAGAGGAGTCACCACAAGGTGCAAATACAGAGGAGTCACCACAAGGAGTAAATACAGAGGAGTCACCACAAGGAGGAAATACAGAGGAGTCACCACAAGGAGCAAATACAGAGGGGTCACCACAAGGTGCAAATACAGAGGGGTCACCACAAGGAGCAAAATACAGAGGGGTCACCACAAGGAGCAAAATACAGAGGAGTCACCACAAGGAGGAAATACAGAGGGGTCACCACAAGAAGCAAATACAGAGAGGTAACTACAAGGAGCAAAATACAGAGGAGTCACCACAAGGAGCAAATACAGAGGGGTCACCACAAGGAGCAAAATACAGAGAGGTCACTACAAGGAGCAAAATACAGAGAAGTCACCACAAGGAGGAAATACAGAGGAGTCACCACAAGGAGCAAATATAGAGGGGTTACCACAAGGGACAATTACAGAGGGGTCACCACAAGGAGCAAATACAGAGGAGTCACCACAAGGTGCAAATACAGAGGAGTCACCACAAGGAGCAAATACAGAGGGGTCACCACAAGGGACAATTACAGAGGGGTCACCACAAGGTGCAAATACAGAGGAGTCACCACAAGGTGCAAATACAGAGGAGTCACCACAAGGTGCAAATACAGAGGAGTCACCACAAGAAGCAAATACAGAGGAGTCACCACAAGGAGCAAATACAGAGGAGTCACCACAAGGAGCAAATACAGAGGAGTCACCACAAGGAGCAAATACAGAGGGGTCACCACAAGGAGCAAATACAGAGGAGTCACCACAAGGAGCAAATACAGAGGAGTCACCACAAGGAGCAAATTCAGAGGAGTCACCACAAGGAGCAAATACAGAGGGGTCACTACGAGGAGGAAATACAGAGGAGTCACCACAAGGAGCAAATACAGAGGGGTCACCACAACCAGCAAATACAGAGGAGTCACCACAAGGAGCAAATACAGAGGAGTCACCACAAGGAGAAAATACAGAGGGGTCACCACAAGGAACAAATACAGAGGAGTCACCACAAGGTGAAAATACAGAGGAGTCACCACAAGGTGCAAATACAGAGGAGTCACCACAAGGAGCAAATACAGAGGGGTCACCACAAGGAGCAAATACAGAGGGGTCACCACAAAGAGCAAATACAGAGGGGTCACCACAAGGAGGAAATACAGAGGGGTCACCACAAGGAGGAAATACAGAGGGGTCACCACAAGGAGGAAATACAGAGGAGTCACCACAAGGAGCAAATACAGAGAGGTCACTACAAGGAGGAAATACAGAGGGCTCACCACAAGGAGCAAATACAGAGGGGTCACCACAGAGAGGAAATACAGAGGAGTCACCACAAGGAGCAAATACAGAGGGGTCACCACAAGGAGCAAATACAGAGGAGTCACCACAAGGAGGAAATACAGAGGGGTCACCACAAGGAGGAAATACAGAGGAGTCACCACAAGGAGGAAATACAGAGGAGTCACCACAAGGAGCAAATACAGAGGAGTCACCACAAGGAGCAAATACAGAGGGGTCACCACAAGGAGCAAATACAGAGGAGTCACCACAAGGAGCAAATACAGAGGGGTCACCACAAGGTGTAAATACAGAGGAGTCACCACAAGGAGCAAATACAGAGGAGTCACCACAAGGAGGAAATACAGAGGGGTCACCACAAGGAGGAAATACAGAGGGGTCACCACAAGGAGGAAATACAGAGGGGTCACCACAAGGTGCAAATACAGAGGAGTCACCACAAGGTGCAAATACAGAGGGGTCACCACAAGGAGCAAATACAGAGGAGTCACCACAGGAGCAAATACAGAGGAGTCACCACAAGGAGGAAATACAGAGGGGTCACCACAAGGTGCAAATACAGAGGAGTCACCACAAGTAGCAAATACAGAGGAGTCACAACAAGGTGCAAATACAGAGGAGTCACCACAAGGAGCAAATACAGAGGAGTCACCACAAGGAGCAAATACAGAGAAGGCACCACAAGGAGGAAATACAGAGGGGTCACCACAAGGGGCAAATACAGAGGAGTCACCACAAGGAGGAAATACAGAGGGGTCACCACAAGGAGGAAATACAGAGGAGTCACCACAAGGAGCAAATACAGAGGAGTCACCACAAGGAGCAAATACAGAGGAGTCACCAGAAGGAGCAAATACAGAGGAGTCACCACAAGCAGCAAATACAGAGGAGTCACCACAAGGAGCAAATACAGAGGAGTCACCACAAGGAGCAAATACAGAGGAGACACCACAAGGAACAAATACAGAGGAGTCACCACAAGGAGCAAATACAGAGGAGTCACCACAAGGAGAAAATACAGAGGGGTCACCACAAGGTGCAAATACAGAGGAGTCACCACAAGGAGCAAATACAGAGGAGTCACCAGAAGGAGCAAATACAGAGGAGTCACCACAAGGTGCAAATACAGAGGAGTCACCACAAGGTGCAAATACAGAGGAGTCACCACAAGGAGCAAATACAGAGGAGTCACCACAACCAGCAAATACAGAGGAGTCACCACAAGGAGCAAATACAGAGGAGTCACCACAAGGAGAAAATACAGAGAGATCACCACAAGGAACAAATACAGAGGGGTCACCACAAAGAGCAAATACAGAGGGGTCACCACAAGGAGGAAATACAGAGGGGTCACCACAAGGAGGAAATACAAAGGGGTCACCACAAGGAGGAAATATAGAGGAGTCACCACAAGGAGCAAATACAGAGGGGTCACCACAGAGAGGAAATACAGAGGAGTCACCACAAGGAGCAAATACAGAGGGGTCACCACAAGGAGCAAATACAGAGGAGTCACCACAAGGAGGAAATACAGAGGGGTCACCACAAGGAGGAAATACAGAGGAGTAACCACAAGGAGGAAATACAGAGGAGTCACCACAAGGAGCAAATACAGAGGAGTCACCACAAGGAGCAAATACAGAGGGGTCACCACAAGGAGGAAATACAGAGGAGTAACCACAAGGAGGAAATACAGAGGAGTCACCACAAGGAGCAAATACAGAGAAGTCACCACAAGGAGCAAATACAGAGGAGTCACCACAAGGTGCAAATACAGAGGAGGCACCACAAGGAGCAAATACAGAGGGGTCACCACAAGGAGCAAATACAGAGGGGTCACCACAAGGAGCAAATACAGAGGGGTCACCACAAGGAGCAAATACAGAGGAGTCACCACAAGGAGCAAATACAGAGGAGTCACCACAAGGTGTAAATACAGAGGAGTCACCACAAGGAGCAAATACAGAGGAGTCACCACAAGGAGGAAATACAGAGGGGTCACCACAAGAAGGAAATACAGAGGGGTCACCACAAGGAGGAAATACAGAGGGGTCACCACAAGGAGGAAATACAGAGGAGTCACCACAAGGAACAAATACAGAGTCACCACATGGAGCAAATACAGAGGAGTCACCACAAGGAGGAAATACAGAGGGGTCGATGTGAAGCCCCACCAGTGATGTGTCGGTGCATTACCTTCAGGGACTCCACTCAGCTGGATCTAGTCACAGGTAGGAGATCTTCTTTTAGGATTGTCGTGACGCCACTCTCAGAATTGCGGTCAGTGGGGACCGCCACTGCAGATTGAGGGACGCCTGGGGCTGATGGTGGATGCAGTCAGTTGTAATAGCCTCCTGAGAGTGAGGCAAGCCCCAGGGCCCTGTGTAAGTGTGTAGAACCACAAGGCGCAGAATAACTCCACACAAGCAGAATGTCTTTCAGGGGTTTTACTCACAGAAGGTGGCAGAGTGAGTAACCCGGGCGTAGCTGGGATGAACCAGGCTGGAACCAGGTATCCTTCAGGCTGACTGATGAGGGTGGCTACCGACTCGCCTTCCTTAGCCCTTCTGTGGTTTGTGGTAACCCCGACTTTTAGTCCCTATGGGGGTCACCCAGGGAAGTAACTGCTCCCCTCGTTTGTTTGCCGTTTGCTTGTCGCCTGGACCAGATCACTCCAGCTGCTTGCCTCCTGTGAACTATGGGCCCTAACTGTGGCTACGTGGCTGCGGCCTTTGGGTGTTGTGGCGTGGGCTTTGAGGGCCCCACACCGGCAGGTTTAGCAAGGAAAGGTGGATCTATCCCCACACCGGGATCTGCCGCCCGTTTGGGCCTGGTACTCCCTGACAGTCTCCGTACTTTCCACTACGCGGCTCTCTCTCCAGCTGTGTGTGGTGTTCGGGCAGCACTACCAGGTGACCGTTCTCCCCCGTCGGTAGTCACTGCGCGGACGCTGTTAGACTGCAACAGCTCCAGGGTCTGCTCCTCACGTCTGCTCTCCCTGAGCTGCACACTAAACCGGCTCACTCGTGGGACCTGCACTGCTGCTCCTGTCAGAGCTTCACTTTCCTGCTCCTCACTCCTCCACACTCTGCTGCAGACTCTTTTCCCTTTTGTGCCTGCCTACGCCACCTAGCAACCAGGCTCTCTTACCACACCCCTTGAGAGGAGATGGAGGCTTTTGGCCCCCTCCACTATTCCAGTGGAGGTGAAGGCTTTTCCCCCTCCTGGGATCCCCAGGGGTCCTCTCAAAGGTACATGTGTGAGACCTGATCACTATGCGCCTGTGTAGTCACACCTCGGTCAGCCTTCTGGATTACCTGTATTGTACTGTCCCCAGCATGGGTGCAGTACTCAGTGGTGCCTGACCAGGTCAGGGGCGCCACATTCCCCCTTAGTTATCACCAGCACGTCCTCGGGCTGCAAGACAACATTTTAAAATGCATAAAACATTAAAACATGTAAAACATTTTTAAAAGCACCAGGTACCATACATCACCACCCTCCACCCACAAGTCCGTTAACCCACCCAAAACCCTTTCACGTTGGCCGCGCCTTCAGCCACTTCTGGCAGGATGTAGAGGCGGCTTTCGTGGGCTGGTGGTTTTCAGGGTATACCTGGCCTGGTGGATCCGCGCCTTCAGCCTCTTCTGGCAGGATGTAGAGGCGGCCTCCACAGTTGGTGCTGACCAGGTACCCTCTTTGTGGTGGAGAGCCAGGCCCCATAAACAGGCATGCTCTCTGGTTGCAGGTGAGCCAAGGCCCTATATACGGACGTGCTCCCTGGTTGCAGACGAGCCAAGCCCCTAAACAGGCTGGCTCTGGTGGTGGTGGTGCCCTCTGGTGTAACTATTTACACTGCGAGAGTTTGTGGCTATAGCCAGTTCATAGCCTTAAGGTTCATTTCTCACATCAGTTTATGTGGGCACATTCTTAAACTTGTAAAACGTTGCAAACTTTTCAAAACTGGTAACTTGCTTTACTTTACATGAACTTTATGCAGACTCCTCCTCACCAGGGCTTGGGCCTGTAGGGCTGCGGCACCTGTTGGTTTCTCGATCTCTTTCATCATCAGTGGTAGTCTCATCAGTAGGTTCCTTGTCTTTTCTTTCTCTGTCTTCATCTGTTTCTTTTCCGGTGTCTGTTTCTTTATCTTGTAGCATGGGATGGCTGTGGGGTTTGCTGGTACATGGTACTACATCGAGTGCATACCAGCCTCTTTCTCCTTGATGCATGGTAAATTGCACTGTGTCTCCCATTCTTAGGTTTCTTCCAGGATGTCCTCTGGGCAAATGAGCTCTAACGTCCCTTCTATTGACAAAAATGCCCTCTTTCATTCCTGGTGCAACTATAAAGCCATATCCGCTCTTCAAGTTAAAGTCTTCCACAACTCCTCTACAAAGGGGTCCTCTGACCTGTGCTTTGGCTCTTCTCAGGAACCGTTTTTCTTCTAGGTCTCTGGCCGTGACTTCTCTCTGCTCTGGGGATGGCGGCGCAGGGAAAGACTGGGTTCTGCTACGGCGCCGTGTCTTGCGGACTGGATTCGGCGGAGTACAGCTTACAAGCTCCCAGGTGAGGCTTTTAGGCAAATCTTCTTCAGCAGACGGTGTCAGGTCTTCTTCATCCCAGCGGGAATATGGCAACATCTCCGGCTCTGGGCATGGATCCACTGCTGGTGGCTCCTGAGTCAGCTCCTCAGTTTCCTGGCCTCCCCTCCCCCTTAGTTCTTCTGAGCCCTCCTTTGGTGGCAGTGCTGGGGATGGGCTTTCTTCAGCAGACCCAGACGGAGAACTCTTTGGCGTGGTTGCTGCAGGAGTTGTCGGAATCCTCTTGGGGGTATGCGGAGGGAGCATGTACCGGTCCACCATCTCCTGTGGGAACTTGGCCTCCAGGTCAGCCTTCAGCTGCCAGTATGCGGGGTCCTCCCCCAGCGTGGGCTTCCTAGCAGGGACCTCCTTGGACTGGGGAGCGGTGTCTGCTCTGGCCTTGCAGGCCGGGGTAAATGGTGATGCAATCTTATCTTGGCGGGCCGCGCCTGGCATGGCGGCGGCCTGGTCTTGGCGGGCCGCGCCCGACATGGCGGCGGCCTGGTCTTGGCGGGCCGCGCCCGACATGGCGGCGGCATGGATCGGCGTCGCTGTCGCGATGGGATCGGTGCAGGCTGGGCTGGGCGTCGCTGCAGCGATCGGAGCTTGGCGGGCCGCACCTGGCGTGGCTGCGGCCTGGTTCAGCACCTCACTTGCGGCGCGAACGAGCGTTGCTGCTGCGGTGGGGTCTCGGCGGGCCGGGCCTAGCATGGCGGCGGCCTGGGTCAGCGTCACACCTGCGGCATGGATGAGGGTCGCGGTGGCAGCCGGATCTTTGCGGGCCGGGCAGGGCATCGCTGCGGCGGCCTGGGCTTGGCGGGCCGGGCAGGGCATCGCTGCGGCGGCCTGGATTGGCGTCGCAGCTGCGATGGGATCTGTGCAGGCTGGGCTGGGCGTCGCTGCAGCGATCGGAGCTTGGCGGGCCGGGCAGGGCATCGCTGCGGCGGCCTGGATTGGCGTCGCAGCTGCGATGGGATCTGTGCAGGCAGGGCTGGGCGTCGCTGCAGCGATCGGAGCTTGGCGGGCCGCACCTGGCGTGGCTGCGGCCTGGTTCAGCACCTCGCCTGCGGCGTGGATGAGCGTCGCTGCTGCGGTGGGGTCTTGGCGGGCCGGGCCTAGCAAGGCGGCGGCCTGGGTCAGCGTCACACCTGCGGCATAGATGAGGGTCGCGGTGGCAGCCGGATCTTTGCGGGCCGGGCAGGGCATCGCTACGGCGGCCTGGTCCAGCGTCGCCGCGCCGGGCGCCTCTTCAGGGACCGCGGGCGTGGCAGCAGGGGTCGGGGCACTCGCGCTGGCAGGGGCAACACTGGACTCACCCATCGGTGGCACCATCGGGGTCTGAGTCGTCGCCGCTCGGTCTGGCACTCGTCGCGCAGCTTTTTCCTCATAGGCCTGCACCGCGGCAGCCATCTCCAGAAGCGCCGTGCGTTCCTCGCTGATCTGTCGTATGACCCTGGCCTCCAGTTGGTCGCAGAACTGGGCAAGTTCCTGATACCACCAGGCAGCGGAGCCTGGCTCTGGGTCTCTGCGTTCAGACGCCATTTCCTCTGCGCCTCCTTCTGCACGATTTCCCAGCAGCGGACTCGTCGCTGCCTCCAGTAGCAAGCTCTTCAGTTTCTGCTCTGCCTCTTCCAGCAGCAGGCTTCTGGCTCCCTTTCTGTCCCGACGTCTCTGAACGCCTCCGCTCTCTTCACTTGCGAGGTCCGGACTCTGCAGGGGATCTCTGGGTAGCCACACCTCTTCGTGGGCGGTAACTTCTCCCAGCGCGGGCTGCTGTTGTTTTTCAGCGCGCTTTTCATGGTGGCAATATGGCGGCGCTTCCAATTTTCCAAGCGGACCGCCCAGGCACATGGTCACCTGTCTGAACAGGTCTAGTCCTTATCCTGTTCGTGACGCCAGATGTGAAGCCCCACCAGTGATGTGTCGGTGCATTACCTTCAGGGACTCCACTCAGCTGGATCTAGTCACAGGTAGGAGATCTTCTTTTAGGATTGTCGTGACGCCACTCTCAGAATTGCGGTCAGTGGGGACCGCCACTGCAGATTGAGGGACGCCTGGGGCTGATGGTGGATGCAGTCAGTTGTAATAGCCTCCTGAGAGTGAGGCAAGCCCCAGGGCCCTGTGTAAGTGTGTAGAACCACAAGGCGCAGAATAACTCCACACAAGCAGAATGTCTTTCAGGGGTTTTACTCACAGAAGGTGGAAGAGTGAGTAACCCGGGCGTAGCTGGGATGAACCAGGCTGGAACCAGGTATCCTTCAGGCTGACTGATGAGGGTGGCTACCGACTCGCCTTCCTTAGCCCTTCTGTGGTTTGTGGTAACCCCGACTTTTAGTCCCTATGGGGGTCACCCAGGGAAGTAACTGCTCCCCTCGTTTGTTAGCCGTTTGCTTGTCGCCTGGACCAGATCACTCCAGCTGCTTGCCTCCTGTGAACTATGGGCCCTAACTGTGGCTACGTGGCTGCGGCCTTTGGGTGTTGTGGCGTGGGCTTTGAGGGCCCCACACCGGCAGGTTTAGCAAGGAAAGGTGGATCTATCCCCACACCGGGATCTGCCGCCCGTTTGGGCCTGGTACTCCCTGACAGTCTCCGTACTTTCCACTACGCGGCTCTCTCTCCAGCTGTGTGTGGTGTTCGGGCAGCACTACCAGGTGACCGTTCTCCCCCGTCGGTAGTCACTGCGCGGACGCTGTTAGACTGCAACAGCTCCAGGGTCTGCTCCTCACGTCTGCTCTCCCTGAGCTGCACACTAAACCGGCTCACTCGTGGGACCTGCACTGCTGCTCCTGTCAGAGCTTCACTTTCCTGCTCCTCACTCCTCCACACTCTGCTGCAGACTCTTTTCCCTTTTGTGCCTGCCTACGCCACCTAGCAACCAGGCTCTCTTACCACACCCCTTGAGAGGAGATGGAGGCTTTTGGCCCCCTCCACTATTCCAGTGGAGGTGAAGGCTTTTCCCCCTCCTGGGATCCCCAGGGGTCCTCTCAAAGGTACATGTGTGAGACCTGATCCCTATGCGCCTGTGTAGTCACACCTCGGTCAGCCTTCTGGATTACCTGTATTGTACTGTCCCCAGCATGGGTGCAGTACTCAGTGGTGCCTGACCAGGTCAGGGGCGCCACATCACCACAAGGTGCAAATACAGAGGGGTCACCACAAGGAGAAAATACAGAGGAGTCACCACAAGGAGCAAATACAGAGGAGTCACCACAAGGAGCAAATACAGAGGAGTCACCACAAGGAGGAAATACAGAGGGGTCACCACAAGGAGCAAATACAGAGGAGTCACCACAAGGAGGAAATACAGAGGGGTCACCACAAGGAGCAAATACAGAGGGGTCACCACAAGGAGGAAATACAGAGGGGTCACCACAAGGAGGAAATACAGAGGAGTCACCACAAGGAACAAATGCAGAGTCACCACATGGAGCAAATACAGAGGAGTCACCACAAGGAGGAAATACAGAGGGGTCACCACAAGGTGCAAATACAGAGGGGTCACCACAAGGAGAAAATACAGAGGAGTCACCACAAGGAGCAAATACAGAGGAGTCACCACAATGAGCAAATCAAGAGGGGTCACCACAAGGAGCAAATACAGAGGAGTCACCACAAGGAGCAAATACAGAGGAGTCACCACAAGGAGGAAATACAGAGGAGTCACCACAAGGAGCAAATACAGAGGGGTCACCACAAGGAGCAAATACAGAGGAGTCACCACAAGGAGCAAATACAGAGGAGTCACCACAAGGAAAAAATACAGAGGAGTCACCACAAGGAGCAAATACAGAGGGGTCACCACAAGGTGTAAATACAGAGGAGTCACCGCAAGGAGCAAATACAGAGGAGTCACCACAAGGTGCAAATACAGAGGAGTAACCACAAGGAGCAAATACAGAGGAGTCACCACAAGGAGCAAATACAGAGGGGTCACCACAATGAGGAAATTCAGAGGGGTCACCACAAGGAGCAAATACAGAGGAGTCACCACAAGGAGGAAATACAGAGGGGTCACCACAAGGAGCAAATACAGAGGGGTCACCACAAGGAGGAAATACAGAGGGGTCACCACAAGGAGGAAATACAGAGGGGTCACCACAAGGAGGAAATACAGAGGAGTCACGACAAGGTGCAAATACAGAGGGGTCACCACATGTTGCAAATACAGAGGAGTCACCACAAGGAGCAAATACAGAGGAGTCACCACAATGAGCAAATCCAGAGGGGTCACCACAAGGAGCAAATACAGAGGAGTCACCACAAGGAGCAAATACAGAGGAGTCACCACAAGGAGGAAATACAGAGGAGTCACCACAAGGAGCAAATACAGAGGGGTCACCACAAGGAGCAAATACAGAGGAGTCACCACAAGGAGCAAATACAGAGGAGTCACCACAAGGAGGAAATACAGAGGAGTCACCACAAGGAGCAAATACAGAGGGGTCACCACAAGGTGTAAATACAGAGGAGTCACCACAAGGAGCAAATACAGGGCAGTCACCACAAGGTGCAAATACAGAGGAGTAACCACAAGGAGCAAATACAGAGGAGTCACCACAAGGAGGAAATACAGAGGGGTCACCACAATGAGGAAATACAGAGGGGTCACCACAAGGAGGAAATACAGAGGGGTCACCACAAGGAGCAAATACAGAGGGGTCACCACAAGGAGGAAATACAGAGGGGTCACCACAAGGAGGAAATACAGAGGAGTCACCACAAGGAGGAAATACAGAGGAGTCACGACAAGGTGCAAATACAGAGGGGTCACCACATGTTGCAAATACAGAGGAGTCACCACAAGGAGCAAATACAGAGGAGTCACCACAAGGTGCAAATACAGAGAGGTCACCACAAGGATCAAATACAGAGGAGTCACCACAAGGAGCAAATACAGAGGGGTCACCACAAGGAGCAAATACAGAGGAGTCACCACAAGGGACAAATACAGAGGAGTCACCACATGGAGCAAATACAGAGGAGTCACCACAAGGGACAAATACAGAGGAGTCACCACAAGGAGCAAATACAGAGGAGTCACCACAAGGAACAAATACAGAGGAGTCACCACAAGGAGCAAATACAGAGAAGGCACCACAAGGAGGAAATACAGAGGGGTCACCACATGTGGCAAATACAGAGGAGTCACCACAAGGAGCAAATACAGAGGAGTCACCACAAGGAGCAAATACAGAGGAGTCACCACAAGGTGCAAATACAGAGGAGTCACCACAAGAAGCAAATACAGAGGAGTCACCACAAGGAGCAAATACAGAGAAGGCACCACAAGGAGGAAATACAGAGGGGTCACCACAAGGGGCAAATGCAGAAGAGTCACCACAAGGAGGAAATACAGAGGGGTCACCACAAGGAGGAAATACAGAGGAGTCACCACAAGGAGCAAATACAGAGGAGTCACCACAAGGAGCAAATACAGAGGAGTCACCAGAAGGAGCAAATACAGAGGAGTCACCACAAGCAGCAAATACAGAGGAGTCACCACAAGGAGCAAATACAGAGGAGTCACCACAAGGTGCAAATACAGAGGAGTCACCACAAGGAGCAAATACAGAGGGGTCACCACAAGGAGCAAATACAGAGGAGTCACCACAAGGAGCAAATACAGAAGGGTCACCACAAGGAGCAAATACAGAGGAGTCACCACAAGGAGCAAATACAGAGGAGTCACCACAAGGAGCAAATACAGAGGAGTCACCACAAGGAACAAATACAGAGGAGTCACCACAAGGAGCAAATACAGAGGAGTCACCACAAGGTGCAAATACAGAGGAGTCACCACAAGGTGCAAATACAGAAGAGTCACCACAAGGAGGAAATACAGAGGAGTCACCACAAGGAGCAAAATACAGAGGAGTCACCACAAGGAGCAAATACAGAGGAGTCACCACAAGGCGCAAATACAGAGGAGTCACCACAAGGAGCAAATACAGAGGAGTCACCAGAAGGAGCAAATACAGAGGAGTCACCACAAGGTGAAAATACAGAGGAGTCACCACAAGGAGCAAATGCAGAGGGGTCACCACAAGGAGAAAATACAGAGGGGTCACCACAAGGTGCAAATACAGAGGAGTCACCACAAGGAGCAAATACAGAGGAGTCACCAGAAGGAGAAAATACAGAGTTGTCACCACAAGGTGCAAATACAGAGGAGTCACCACAAGGAGCAAATGCAGAGGGGTCACCACAAGGAGAAAATACAGAGGGGTCACCACAAGGTGCAAATACAGAGGAGTCACCACAAGGAGCAAATACAGAGGAGTCACCAGAAGGAGCAAATACAGAGGAGTCACCACAAGGTGAAAATACAGAGGTGTCACCACAAGGTGCAAATACAGAGGAGTCACCACAAGGAGCAAATACAGAGGAGTCACCACAACCAGCAAATACAGAGGAGTCACCACAAGGAGCAAATACAGAGGAGTCACCACAAGGAGAAAATACAGAGGGGTCACCACAAGGTGCAAATACAGAGGAGTCACCACAAGGAGCAAATACAGAGGAGTCACCAGAAGGAGCAAATACAGAGGAGTCACCACAAGGTGAAAATACAGAGGAGTCACCACAAGGTGCAAATACAGAGGAGTCACCATAAGGAGCAAATACAGAGGGGTCATCACAAGGAGCAAATACAGAGGGGTCACCACAAGGAGGAAATACAGAGGGGTCACCACAAGGAGGAAATACAGAGGGGTCACCACAAGGAGGAAATACAGAGGGGTCACCACAAGGAGGAAATACAGAGGGGTCACCACAAGGTGTAAATACAGAGGGGTCACCACAAGGAGGAAATACAGAGGGGTCACCACAAGGAGGAAATACAGAGGGGTCACCACAAGAAGAAAATACAGTGGGGTCACCACAAGGAGGAAATACAGAGGAGTCACCACAAGGAGGAAATACAGAGGAGTCACCACAAGGAGCAAATACAGAGGACTCACCACAAGGAGCAAATACAGAGAGGTCACCACAAGAAGCAAATACAGAGGAGTCACCACAAGGAGAAAATACAGAGGAATCACCACAAGGAGCAAATACAGAGGAGTCACCACAAGGAGCAAATACAGAGGAGTCACCACAAGGAGCAAATACAGAGGGGTCACCACAAGGAGCAAATACAGAGGGGTCACCACAAGGAGGAAATACAGAGTAGTCACCACAAGGAGCAAATACAGAGGAATCACCACAAGGAGCAAATACAGAGGAGTCACCACAAGGAGGAAATACAGAGGAGTCACCACAAGGAGCAAATACAGAGGAATCACCACAAGGAGCAAATACAGAGGGGTCACCACAAGGAGCAAATACAGAGGAGGCACCACAAGGAGGAAATACAGAGGAGTCACCACAAGGAGCAAATACAGAGGAGTCACCACAAGGAGCAAATACAGAGGAATCACCACAAGGAGCAAATACAGAGGAGTCACCACAATGTCCAAATACAGAGGAGTCACCACAAGGAGCAAATACAGAGGAGTCACCACAAGGTCCAAATACATAGGGGTCACCACAAGGGGCAAATACAGAAGAGTCACCACAAGGTGCAAACCATTAATTAGCCTCAAAAAATAGACAGTTTGCCAACAAACATCGAAAGAAGCTGCCTAGTTCTGGAAAACTGCAGAGAACGGATGAGACTAAGATCAATCTGCACCAGAATGATGGAGGAAGAAAGGGAGAAGGCTTGGAGCGGCTCCTAATCCCGAACACAGCACTTCCTCTGCAACAGATGGTCGGGCATGCAGGAAGTCCAATGACCCTGGGGCACTAGTGAATATTGATGATGTGACTGAAGACAGAGGCAGCCGGATGAATTCTGAAGTGTACAGGACTTTCTCCTCAGATTCAACCAGATGCAGTAATGATTGGATGACGCTTTGCAGACAGATGGACGACAGTGTCCTAAAACAACCTGCGAAAGCAAAGAAGAGGAATATTCTGCAATGGCCGAGTCCTCACCAGATCTCAGCCTCAGTATTTCACAGGATTAAGACAAAACTTAAGGCAGAAAGATCCACAAATAAGAAACAACTGAAGTCACCACAGTAAAGGTGTAAAGCCTCACACAGGAGGAGACCAGCGATGGAGACGTTCATGGCCAGAAGCCTCACACAGGAGGAGGGAGACCAGTGATGGAGACATCCGTGGCCAGAAGACTTAGGAGGTTTTGTAGAAAAATGGTTACAATTCCTAAACATTTCACAAGATCTTTTAGTTCAATCCCTTTAATTAAACCTGAAAGTCTCCACGTCAATTGCATCTCAGTTGTTTCATTTTCTATCCAAAATATAGACCTGCAGAGCTGAAATCACGATGTTTTGGTCACTGGCCATATATTTCTGGAGCTAACTGTATAATCAAAAAAAGGTCCATCATACATACAGTAAATAAAAAGCAGATGTCCCAATCCCAGCACGTTTTTTCGAGTCTGGGCACAAGAGATACTTTAGCCCCACCACCAAGACAAGGATGCAACTCAGTCTGCATGATAAACCATGCAAATCTAAAAATAAGGAGCGCTGATAGTGTAATACCCAATGGATAAGTGCGGTATATCAGAAATACACACTCACCTGGATCAGTTGTGAAAGTGACAACCACTACGGTAGTACGCATGAGACAATGGCTTCTGCTGCAGCCCCACGTGGAAGAGCATACAAAATGGAGTAGAAAAGGGGTTAACGCCGCGCATCAGCCAAAAGAAGATGTAGAAATGTTGATGATGCTTAAACTTTCTTTTTATTACATAGGTCTACGCGTTTCGAGGTGAAAACCTCTTCCTCAGGACGAGTACATCAACTAAAAGCTTTTTGTTGATGTACTGGACCTGAGGAAGAGGTTTTCACCTCGAAACGCGTAGACCTATGGAATAAAAAGAAAGTTTAAGCATCATCAAAATTTCTACATCTTCTTTTGGCTGATGCGCGGCGTTAACCCCTTCTCTACTCCATTTTGTATGAATGATAAACCATGAGAGATTATACAACCTAGACGCCCAAAACTCCAAGGGTCTAAATTGGGACTATAACCTAGTCCAATGGTCCATGAATATGCCACTGTACTCAGGCATTGCCACATGAATTCATGGTATGTGCTACCCAAAGGAAAACATTTGGCAAACATGGCAACTTGCCTAATTCTAATAGTGTGTATTATACACAAGACTGGGATTCTGCTCTGCTGGTTGGTTTCAGTGCTCATCACGTGACTGCACTTGTCCACTTTATGTACCTGCGATTTGTTGACTAGATTCTCTTTTGCTTCAAACAATGTTAGACTGAGAGAAGACAAGTATGTTTTGAGATTAGAATCTAGTAGGCATCTGATTTTATGTGACAATTGCTTGAACCAGCTAGCAGAGCTGAATCCTAACAGTGTGTAAATTACACAGTTAGCATTTCACAAGCTGCACTGCTTAGGAAATTTTGCCCTTGGATGGAACTCATTAATTAATTGATGGTTGCTATGGTACCAAATTATGCACAAGGATGAATTACTGCAACCAATCTGGAATGCCGTGATCATGTGACTTCCATTGCCAACATATGACAGATGATCATCATGATGTCACGCACTAGACGACTAAACGCTACAGCCATCCTTAATGTGCACGCACCTTATATGCCAACTGAACATGTCACGATCACGGTGTGTATAATCTCCTTTGTATCAAACCTTTACTCTGATTTGCTTATACAACCCCTGGCAAACATTGTGCCCTCCCCGGGCTCTGAGGATGTTCATTCAGTTGTTTACTTTTGTATAATAAAAGCAGATCACAGACGGCACAAAACTAAAGTCACTTCAAATGGCGACTTTCTGGCTTTAAGAAACACTAAGAAAAATCATGAAAACATAATGTGCCGCCAATAATGGTTACTTTTCAAGACCAAACAGGGGGTAAAATTATGAAATCATGAAAAACAGACAAAAAAAACCTTCAATACATCACTAGTATTTTGTTGCGCCACCTCTGGCTTTTATAACAGCTTGCAGTCTCTGAGGCATGGACTTAATGAGTGACACACAGTCTCTTCATCAATCTGGCTTCAGCTTTTTCTGATTGCTGTTGCCAGATCAGCTTTGCAGGTTGGAGCCTTGTCATGGACCATTTTCTTCAACTTCCACCAAAGATTTTCAATTGGATTGAGATCCGGACTATTTGCAGCCATGGCATTGACCTTATGTGTCTTCTTTCAAGGAATCTTTTCACAGTGTTTGCTCTATGGCAGGATGAATTATCATTTTGATAAATGATTTCATCATCCCCAAACATCCTTTCAATTAATGGGATAGGAAAAGTGTCCAAATTTCAATGTAAGCTTGGGCATTTAATGAAGATGTAATGACAGCCATCTCCCCAGTGCCTTTACCTGACATGCAGCACCATATCATCAATGACTGTGGAAATTTACATGTTCTCTTCAGGCAGTCATCTTTTTATTGTTTATCTTTTCTGTATGTAAATCCCATTTCCTTTAGGCAGTTTCTTACAGTTCGGTCACAGAGATTGACTCCAGTTTCCTCCCATTCGTTCTTCATTTGTTTTGTTGTGCATTTCCTGTTTTGGAGACATATTGCTTTAAGCTTCCTGTCTTGACGCTTGATGTCTTCCTTGGTCTACCAGTATGTTTGCCTTTAACAACCTACCCATGATGTTTGTATTTTAGACACAGCTGACTGTGAACAACCAACATCTTTTGCAACATTGCGTGATGATTTACCCTCTTTTAAGGGTTTGATAATCCTCTCTTTTGTTTGAATTGACATCTCTTGTGTTGGAGCCATGATTCATGTCAGTCCACTTGGTGCAACAGCTCTCCAAGGTGTGATCACTCCTTTTTAGTTGCAGACTAATATGCAGATATTATTTGATGCAGGTGTTAATTTTGGGAAAGAAAATTTACAGGGTGATTCCGTAATTTTTTTCTCATAATTGAGTTATTCCATAATTTTTCCCCCTGTTTGGACTTGAAAAGTAACCGTTACTGGCTGCACATTATGTTTTCATGATTTTTTTTGTGTTTCTTAAAGCCAGAAAGTTGCCATTTGAAATGACTTTAGTTTTGTGCAGTCTGTGATCTGCTTTTTTTTTTATACAAAAGTAAACAACTGATTGAAATTCCTCAGAGCCAGGTGATTCCATAATTTTTGCCAGGGCTTGTATATATTTAAATGTATGTTCTGATCATTCACTCTTTGCCCCAGAAGAAGTGTCGAGCGAAACACGTCATGTGTATTTTACAAGGATAGGTATATGTAGTACAAATAAAATGGCTCTTATATGTATTATTTATCCTTTGTTCTTACTATATTTCTCCCTTTAAGATTTTGAGTCCCAAAGATTTTGCTTTTGTCCTATATTTTTCACTAGCTATAGTACCCGGCGTTGCCCGGGATAGTAACTAACTTACTGTTTCTCTCCCAGTCTCCGTCTTTCTCTCTGTCTGTCTCTCTGTCTCTTTCCCTGTCTCTCTCTCTCTCTCTCTGTTTGTCGGTTTCCCTGTCTCTTTCCATATCTATTAATCTCTTTGTCTGTCTGTCTCTTTCTTTGTCTCTCTATCTCTTTCCCTGTCTGTCTCTCTATCTCTATCCCTGTCTGTCTCCCTATCTATTTCCCTATCTGTCTCTCTATGTCTTTTCCTGTCTGTCTCTTTGTCTAGGTATGTGTCTGTCTGTTTCTTTGTCTGTCTCTGCCTGTCTCTGTCTGTATCTTTCCCTGTCTGTCTTTTTCCCTGTCTGTCTCTTTACCTGTCTGTCTCTTTGTCTGTCTGTCTCTGCCTGTCTCTTATGGTCTGTCTCTTTCCCTGTCTGTCTATTTCCCTGTCTGTCTCTTTTTTCTGTCTGTCTCTTTCCCTGTCTGTCTCTTTCCATATTTGTCTCTTTGTCTGTCTCTCTCTCTCTGTCTGTCTCTTTCCCTGGCTGCATTGTGACACGCCAACATTCCATTTAAGGGCGTAGCTGTGCATTCTTCTGAAGTTCTGGCTGCACTGTGGCTCCCAGCTCCATTCACATTAATGGAGGCAGGTTTTTTGGCGAATAACTGTAAAGCGTGGGGTTACATTTTCCCCTCAAAACTTAGTCTATGACGTTCCCTGAGTCAAATGGAGTGTCTGTGCAAAATTCTGTGATTGTAAATGCGACGGTGCGAATTCCTTTAGCGGACATACACACATACTCTCATACATACATACATACACTCAGCTTTATATATAACTGCATATCACTGTTCTTTGTAAGGAACTGGTCTAGTGGTAGGCTTCTCACTTGGGGTGCGCGAGGTCTCGGGTTCCAGTCCCGGTCATAACCTGCGGACAATTGGCAAGTCCAATCCTCAATTCACGCCCATGTGTTCATTGGAGGAAGAGCCAAGGTGACACTGTTCTATGTAACAATTCATTTTCCTCCTTTTAAATTATTTCTACCAATAATAGATAGATTTTTTTATATTATTGTCTGACATATGTCTTTTCTCTCAATTTTTACTAATCCTTAATTTTCAGATTGGGAAACAGACCCAATGGTCCCTCACACCACTAAAGGGGGCTTAACACGGAGCGACATCGCTAGCGATGGCTCCCACCCCCGTCGTTTGTGCGTCAGAGGCAAATCACTGCCCGTGGCGCACAATCTCGCTTGTCCGTGTCACACGTACAGCCCTCCCTAACGACGTCGCTGTGGGCGGTGAACAACCTCCCCTGAAAGGGGGAGGCTCGTTTGGCGTCACAGAGCGGGCCGCCAACAGTAGCGGAGGGGCGGAGAGAAGCCGCATCTCCGTCACTCCCACCTCGGTGCTCGTTGAGGACACAGGTAAGCTGTAGTTCGTCATTCCCACGGTGTCACACGTAGTGATGGGAACGACGAATAACCTGCGTCCTCAGCAACCAACGATTTTTTGAAAATGACCGACGTGTCAACGATGGACGATTTGGTGAGTATTTTCCATCGTTAACGGTTGCTCATTGGTGTCACACGCAACGACGTCGCTAACGATGCCGGATGTGCGACACGGAATCCGTGACCCCCGCGATATATCGTTACATACGTCGTTGCGTGTAACGGGGCCTTAATACAATGGGAGCCCTAGTTGATACTTTTTTGGAGAAGTGACAAAAGTTCCAGTTAATTTTGTAGCCGGATGCGCAATCACTCGCGATTAGAAGTCTGGACATGAATCTCATTTTCTCCGTGCCCACTGGATCTTTGTAAAGTTCTCCTCCGTTACTTTATTACCAGATACGGATTATCTCGAAAGTGATTTTATGGTCGGAAGAAAATCATTAGCAAATTGCCTTAAACTACCTCTTAAAAGCTCCTTATTCTTCCGGTTGTAAATATTCTGAATGCCTTGTACGGAACGTTAAAATCACAGCATATCATCTCCAGCCGTAATATTATCTGCCTAGAACACATTTCTTATTCTCTCCACAACAAAGCCCGCTCTGAAGTATTGATGTTACAGACGCTTACCTCAGAACATTTTAAGCCCTAAGTTACTAGAAAAAAAATGTTATGGATTAATCTCACCTAAAACCATTTCTGTCGTCCTTACTGCTACCCAAATATTAAAAATTTATCAGAAAATATCAGGATTTTTTTAAAAAAAAAAATTCACAACTTTTAGGTTACCCATAGTCTATGGCATATATTTTGCTAAGTCCCAACCTCCCATTGTGACTTATGGAGATTTTTCCTCTTCTTCCTTTTGACTCCTGCTGAGCAATGAACTTTGGATGAATGGGGAAAGGTAAGGGACTGCAGATCTAAGCAGAAGAGCGGCTGTCTCCTTCCACTAACCTAATCTTGTAGGTGTTTCCATATTGCTCATACTATATACGTATGGGACTGTCATAGAAATGACCTCTGATTTCAGATGAATTACTAAAAAAACGCCCTGGCGTGTTCCATTAGACTCACCCAATAGCCATGTTTCTTGGGGATAATTCAATTATCTGATCTTAAAGAACGTTTGGGGTCATTGTCCTGCTCGAAGACCTCTGACCTAAGACTACACCCAACTTTTTGACACTGGGCTCTACATTACCACCCAAAATCCTTTGGTATTCTTCAGATTTCATCATGTGTTGCATATAATCAAACCCCCCAGTGCCAGAGGAAGCAAAACAACCCCAAAACATCTCTAACTTCCACCATGTGTGACTGTAGGTCCTGTGTTCTTTTATTTGCAGGCCTCATTACATTTTCAGTAAACAGTAGAATGATGTGCTTTACCAAAAATCTCTATCTTGGTCACATCTGTCCACAAGATACTTTCCCAGAAGGATTTTGGTTACTCACATACATTTTGGCTTTGTGTCAGCAGTAGGGTCCTCCTGGGTCTCCTCCATGGCATTTCATTTCACTCAGATGTGGACAGATAGTTCTCGCTAACACTGATGCCCCCTGAGACTGCATGACAGCTGGAATTTCTTTGGATCTTGATTAGTGTGTTTTACCCACCATCCGGACTATCATGCGTGGCAACCTTTCATCAATTCTTCCATATTGCTCATACTATATACGTATGGGACTGTCATAGAAATGATCTTAGATGAATTACTAAAAAAAAAACCCTGGCATGTTCCATTAGACTCACCCAACAGCCATGTTTCTTGGGGATAATGCAATGATCTGATCTTAAAGAACGTTTGGGGTAATTGCCCAGCTCGAAGACCCCTGACCTAGGACTACACCCAACTTTCTGATACTGGGCTCTACATTACCACCCAAAATCCTTTGTTAATCTTCAGATTTCATCATGTCTTGCACATAATCAAACCCCCCAGTGCCAGAGGAAGCAAAACAACCCCAAAACATCTCTGACCTCCACCATGTGTGACTGTAGGTCCTGTATTCTTTTATTTGCAGGCCTCATTACATTTTCGGTAAACAGTAGAATGATGCGCTTTACCAAAAATCTCTATCTTGGTCTCATCTGTCCACAAGATGCTTTCCAAAAAGGATTTGGTTACTCACGTACATTTAGGCTTTTTTTCTGTATCTGTGCCAGCAGTAGGGTCCTCCTGGGTCTCCTCCATGGCATTTAATTTCATTCAGATGTGGACAGATAGTTCTCGCTGACACTGATGCCCCCTGAGACTGCAGGACAGCTGGAGTTTCTTTGGATCTTGATTAGTGTGTTTTACCCACCATCCGGACTATCATGCATGGCAACCTTTCATCAATTTTTCTTTGCCGCCCCGGGAAATTGGCTACAGCGCCGTGGGTTGTAAACGTCTTGATTATATTGTGCACCATGGACCAAGGAACATCAAGATCTCTGGAGGTGGACTTGTAGTAACTTTGAGACAATTTTGGTTTTCATATCCACTGACAGGTCCTCTTCTCTTTCCGTTCTCCATGCTTAGTGCGGCACACACCGACACACAATGCAAAGACTGAGTAAACGTCTCCCCTTTTTATCTGGTTTCAGTTGTCATTTCTATATTGCCCACACCTGTTACTTGACACAGCTGAGTCCGAACGAGCATTACATGCTTGAAACAAACTTGTTTACCCACAATTTTGGAAAGGTGCCAACAATTTTGTCCATCCCATTTGGGTGGGGGGGGTGTTACGGGGGGACCGGCAGATTAGGACCAGGGGGTATATATCCTAATCGCCAGTCGGGGCCCACCGTGCTCCATATGACAAAGGAGCTGCTGGCACCTGAGGGTTAGGCGGAGACTATAGAGCTGGATGGCTCTGAGATAACCCAGGAACTCTGGGAACCGGCCACGTGTGTTGGGACACGTCAGACCGGACGACAACCCGATTAGCGTTTTGGTGCACCTAGCGCTACACCAACCACGTGTGCAGGAAACACGTCAGGCCGGGTGGTAACCAGGTAGCGTTGACCGGAAGACCGCCACGAAAGCGCCCTGTCGGCCACGTGTGTAGGACACGTCAGGCCGAGCGGTCCTCCGATTAGCGTTTCTGGCCACCTCTCGACTGGCCACGTGTGTGTAGGACACGTCAGGCCAGATGGGTACACCAGTAGCGTTGACCGGGAAGCCGAGGAAAATAAGGAACACCCTGTTAACTCCACAGGGGTCCTGGAGTACGCTGTCCGTGCGCGTAGGGGGCACAACCGGACAGGTGGCGCAGCAGGTGCGTTGTCCGTGTGCGTAGGGGGCACAATTGGACAGGTGGCGCAGCAGGTGCGTTGTCCGTGTGCGTAGGGAGCACAATCAGACAGGTGGCGCAGCAGGTGCGTTGTCCGTGTGCGTAGGGGGCACAATCGGACAGGAAGCACAGCAGCCGCAACCCAGTTAACGCCACTGGGCTGCTATAGCAAGACTGGAACGGCAGGAGGGAAGCACGGCGCCTGACCCTGATGTGCCGAGCCACGAATCTTGGCGTGACAGGCACCGTTCGCCTAACCCTACCTACCGCTTCCCAACATAGGCTTATGCCGCAATGAGGCTCTAACATGGAGGTGTGCTCTGACTGAGCAAAAGTGAAGACTGCGCACCTCCATGTTGTCTCCAGCCCCTTTTATAACCTGGGTCCGCCCCAAACCCAGGGTGGAACCACCAAGGTCCAATAGCAGAGTGCCATGTCATCAGTGACGTCACATGCGACCTATCCGGAACCGCCACGTCATTGATGACCTCATGGCAGCCACGCCCCAAACACTTCACCAGTCATCGTCTGACGACCAATACTGAGGTGCCAGATCATAGGAGCGGGCCTCTGCGAGCCAGTCCGGAGTTGCCACGTCATCAGGACACCTGACACCCTCTGCCCTATCAGGGCCTGCCACCTCACGGACATGCTCAGTGAGGTCCTTACCGGACCTAGCCTCTGGTGCACTAAGTGCCTGAGCATGCCCAGTAGCCTGAGCAACAGGCTCAGAAAGCAGACTATCAGTTTGAGCATGCTCAGTAGGCACATCCCAGCACTTAGACACAGCACGAAGTCCAAGTACCTGTGCAAAGAGGCTGTTAGGGTTAATTGTGGGAGCATGCTCAGTAGCCTGAACTGAGGACTTAGTCTCAGACATAACACAATCAGGCTGAGCATGCTCACTAGGCAAAACACAGGGCTTAAACTCTGGCTGGGGTAAATCGGCGCACGCATGCGCACTAGCCGCCTCTCCACACTTAGACGTGGTGGAAGGAACAGCCAACTGGACGACCCGAGGCACGGCCAAGAATGGCAGCCGGCGCCTGGGCGCAACAGGAACCGCAGCAGGCTGCATGCGGCTATGGCGGCGCCGGTTCGTAACAGGGGGGGATTATGTCCAATTTGCCTTTTTTCTTTTATTTTTTTTCATGCTGTTCTAATATACACAAAGGAAGTAAACATTTGTATAACGAATTGTGTCATTGCTCTAATTTTGTGGGAAAAATACTTATTTTTCTGGAGCAATTACTAGGGCGCCATGACTTTTTTAATTTGTGTAGCTTTGCTAGACTATCTTGTGTGATATTCTGATTGATTTTCTTGTTTGCCGACCTGGCTATTACATGGCTATTATTTGTTTCTGAATGCCCAATTTTTGTTGGATCCTGGACTGAGTCACTCTGCTCTGCTGACTCTTTGTATTTCAGCTAGCGCCGGTAAATACATATTAATGGAAGTTGGCTGAACGATGCTTTGGCCGGAAACCATCTCAACCAACATTCCCATACACAAGAGATCTCACTCGGCTGAGTCCCGTGTTCTTTATGTGAAAGCCTTCAACATGGGACAACAATCCCATCGGCAGTCCAAAGTTGGACATGTGTGATGGACATCTCCAGACCATAATTTGGTCGGCTTCCATACACATTAGACCATCAGTTGAACTGCTTGATATTGGCAGGTTCAGCCAACTAAAATAATGTGTATGGGGCCTTAACTTAAATGGGTTGTTCACTATTTTTGTATTGATGGCCTATCCTTAAGATAGGTCATCAATGTCCGAAAGCCCGCAATCCCCCGATCAGCTGCTCTTGGTGGTGGCAGCAGGTTGTCGGAAAAGCTCAGTTCCGGAGTTGCCCTGTCTTCTGATAGCGGTCGCGGCCAGGTATGGCCTTTCCACCTCTCATTCAAATTGATAGGAGGTCGACATGCATTACCGGGCCGTGGCCGCTATCAGAAGATGGAGCAGCTCCGGAATTGAGCGCCACCAGGACCGAGAACAGCTGAACGGCGGAGATACGGGGTATCAGACCCTGGCTGATCAGATATTGATGACCTATCTTAACAATAATAGGCCATCAACATCAACATAAAAGTAGTGGACAACCTCTTTAATTTCTGTATCTGAATTGGAATTTGTTAGTGATCCTCTGGTTTGACTGTGGTTACTTAGTCTTTCCTTAGCTTGCTCCACCAGTCAGTGACCTCTTTGTAGACACAATCTGAAAAACATTGGCTAGAAATCCATATTCCTGCACAAGTGTTATGGTGAAACTCAGAGAACACTTTGATTCCACACATCGATGTGGAAAGCGTAACATCTCACCATGGAAGTCCAATGCATGAGGAAATCCAGGGTAGACATCAAGGCTGAAACTATGGAAAGCTCTTTGTGAAATCTAAGACTTATATATAAAAATAAAGTCTCATGGTTTGTGAAATTGTTTCCAATGATAAAGCCTATTCAGAATCTGAGACATTTTAGAATGTTGGAGCCAAACATCTACTGCCATGAGTCTAGATGACGTGACAAAGTGTTACGGGGGCACCGGAAGATTAGGACCAGGGGGTATATATCCCAATCGCCAGTCGGGGCCCACCGTGCTCCAGATGGCAATGGAGCTGCTGGCACCCTGTGGGTTAGGCGGAGACTATAGAGCTGATGACTCAGAGATAACCCAGGAGACCTGGGAACCGGTCACGTGTGAAGAGACATGTCAAACCGGACGACAACCCAGTTAGCGTTTCGGTGGAGCGGGCGCTACTCCGACCACGTGTGTAGGAAACACGTCAGGCCGGATGGTAACCAGTTAGCATTGACCGAGAAGACCGCTACGACAGCGCCCTGTGGGCCACGTGTGTAAGACACGTCAGGCCGAGCGGTCCTCCGATTAGCGTTTTTGGTCACCACACCAGCAGCATTTGACTGGGAAGCTGAGGAGGGAACTAGGGTTCACATACCCAATTCAGGAACACCCTGTTAACTCCACAGGGGTTCTGGAATATGCTATCCGTGCGCGTAGAGGGCACAACCGGACAGGTGGCACAGCAGGTACGCTGTCCATCTGCGTAGAGGGCACTCTCGGACAGGTGACGCAGCAGGTATGCTGTCCGTATGTAGAGGACACAACTGGACAAGTAACGCAGCAGCCGCAACCCAGTAAATGCCACTGGACTGCTATAGCAAAGCTGGAACGGCAGCAAGGAAGCACAGCGCCTGACCCTGATGTGCTGAGCCACGAATCTTGGCGTGACAAGCACCGTTCGTCTAGCCCTACCTACCGCTTCCAACAAAACTTATGCCACCATGAACTCTAAGTGAAGACTGTGCACCGCCATGTTGTCTCCAGCCCCTTTTATAACCTGGGTCTGCCCCAAACCCAGGGTGGAACCACCAAGGTCCAATAGCAGAGTGCCATGTCATCAGTGACATCACATGCGACCTATCCGGAACCACCACGTCATTGATGACCTCATGGCAGCCACACCCCAAACACTTCACCAGTCATTGTCTGATGACCAATGGTGAGATGCCGTGTCATAGGGGTGGGCCTCCGCGAGCCAGTCCGGAGTGGCCACATCATCAGGACACCTGATGTGTGTCGGCCTATCATAGCATGCACCTCATGGACATGCCCAGTGAAGTCCTTACCGGACCTAGCGTCTGATGCACTAAGTGCCTGAGCATGCTCAGTAGTCTGAACAACAGTCTCAGAAATCAGACTCTCTGACTGAGCATGCTCAGTAGGCACAACACAGGACTTAGACACGGCACGATGTCCAAGTACCTGTGCAAAGAGGCTTTTCGCATCAAGTGTAGGAGCATGCTCAGTAGCCCGAACTGAGGACTTAGCCTCAGAAATGGCACATGGTCACTAGACGAAACACTGGACTTAGACTCTGACTGGGGTAAATCGGCGCGCGCATGCGCACTAGCTGCCTCTCACACTTAGACGTAGAGGAGGAGGAAGCAGCCAGCTGGACGGCCCGAGGCACGGCCAAAAACGGCAGCCAGCGCCTGGGCACAACAGGAACCGCAGAAGGCTGTTTGCGGCTATGTCGCCGCCGATTCGTAACACAAAGTTCCTTGTATCATGATAAATATGGTTGTATGTATAAACCTAGCCCCAGCTGGAGCTGGACCTGTCGCATTCGCCCTCGGTCACACTCCGCACCTTGTGTTTGCTCTGGTTTAGATGTCTTATATCCATTTCTGTCAGTAACACCCGATTAAATATTCAAGCCAAAACATAAAACAAGCGAGCCAACAAACACAACCTTCGCAGCTGCTCAGGGTGAGTCTTTGGTAGCCATTAATTATTAATTTTCTTCCTTTAGTAAAAGTGACTATTTCAGCACCTCGTCTCCTGTGGACAGCGTCGCCCCCCTCCCGAATAGTATGACTTTCCACACCTTAAAACACAGCGACGCAGATCCCCGCTCGCTGCTTGTAGATGAAGAGGAGTCGGAGTTATGATTTTTTAAACAGACCCCTCCGGAGGGCGCTCAGTGTGGGGTGACCTTGTATCACCCGCGAGACTCCGACCAAAGCGGCTTGTAAACTGTAAAGATATTATTCATTCAAAGCAGCGCGGCACTTGTGTCTGATTATTGTTGTGGACATCCCATTACAGCAGGAAAACCGCCGTGTCAGGGACCGACGCTCCGCCAGATGAAAGTCTGCTAACTTCATTGCATTCTACAGGAAGGAGGCAAGCAACGGTGTGATAGGAAGGAGCGAGCCCTCAGCAAAACACATGCTAGGTGCTCGGTGAATGTCTCCGGAGACCGGACTTTTCTGCTGTTTTTTTAGTTTTTGTTTTTGATGGTTTTCATTTATTTTTTTTTCATCAAAACATAAATAAATAAAATATTAATAAATGACAATAAAGTAATTTCTAGTGATAGGTGAGCGTGCTCGGCACTGGATCAAGCATAGAGGTGCACGAGGCGCTTGATACTTGATTGAGTATTCTTCTGCTCAGGCGCCATGCCTGAGTCCCCACCCCGCATGTCTTGAGGCTTATTTTCAGCCAATAAACATGCAGGGATTGCCTGCCATACAAGGTAATGCCATAGCCATGTTGGCTATTGGCATTAATGTGATTCGCATTACCAGTTCTTATATGAGACCCCCGGGGGCGCTATTCTCGGCACACTGTCCTCTAGAATCAGTTCCAGAAGGGCTTAAATTAGAGCGGAATTTGTACAATTGCATCCTTTAGTGCATGGCGTGCGGCACTAGAGGGAGTTTTTAGCCTTGTTTAACCTTATTTAAGTAAATAAATACATAATTTTAAAAAAATGACATGGGGTCCCCTTTATTTTTGTTAAATCATTCAATTTGTAACTTGATTTCTGCAATTGGCCAAAAATTTGCCCACTGAGGTTTTACACTAAAATCTCTGCTATAGCTAAGGTTGTGGGGAGCTGCTAACGGATCCCACAACTACCAGTCACCAGCACCTCCTGATTTCCAGTCAGTAGCACTACCAAATTTTGGGCCACAGCTGTTGTGAACACATTTGGACTGGGTTCCAGTTTGGGGCTCCCTCTTGTGGCCAGTGCTGCTAGTAGAGTTGGTCTGCTTAATAGAAGCCAGACAGCTGATGAAGATTGGAAATCGGGCTGCTCAGACTGGGCCTACATAACCGTGTAGTGTTTTCTTGGTCTGGGCCGGTGATCAATGTTGTCTCCTGTGGTGCTGTGGACATTCTGGACCCTGCCCTATCTTCTGTTTCCACCTGAATTCCTTGCAGATAAGTTTTGTCTTTGTGCCTCTTGCTGGTTTGTTTCTATTTTCTTGTTGTTTTTATTTTTGTGGCACTAAGGCTTGTTTCCTGGTTTCTGTTTGTGTGGAGTTCTGGGTGGAGTTGGATCATTCCCTGCTGGGAATGTCTGTGTACTCAGCTCCATATTCTGCAATGTATTTTTGATTTGTCATGCTTGGTATTAATTTCAGTCCTTCCTCTATATTAGTGTTTTGCTTGGATCCCAGTAACACCAGAGTATTGATATAGTGGGGGAGAATTTGTGTGGGTCTCAGTTTTTCCTATCAGGTGTGTTGTTTTTTTCTTAGGGTTTTGCGCGGCTGCAGACAGTGCTTTTTTCTGTCCTTTCCTATAAAAATAGTTTGGGCCTCATCTTTGCTGAATCTGTTTTCTACCTGTGTACTGTGTTTCATCTTGTCTCACCGGCTTTACATGTTTGGGGGCTACCTATAATCTTTGGGGAATTGCTCTGAGGCAGTTTAGCTTTCCTTGTTTTTCTCTCTTTAGTAATAATTAGTTCTCCGGCTGTGTCAAGGGGACTAAGCCATCGTAGACACATCCCACGGTTACTTCTAGTTGTGTTGTCAGTTAGAGGTCTGCAGTCTGCTGAGTTTCCAACCACTCTGGTGATTCTCTGGGTTTCCTAGTTCTTACCCCTTTTGATCCTCCTCGGTCACTGAATCATGACACATAGCTGACCTCCTTTGCCTCTGGAAAGTGTAATAGTGGGAAGGAACCAGATGGCGTTACAAAATTTGTGGCACATCACTTTTTTCAGTAACAGCAGGATGATGTTACCTCTGTCGGTGACACTATCAGTTTGAGATAGTGTTTTGCAAAATATGGTTTGTTTGACAACAAATGACTGAAAGGGATGATTTTTTTTTTCAATTTTAATTTTAAAAAGCTCAAAGTCTGATGATGTATTGTGTGATTAAATGTTGGTTACTCCCAGCTGCCATTTGTTTCTTTGGTAAAGTCACTTTGACATTACCAAAGTTTTTTTTTTTATAAGAAGTTTTAAAGCGGTTAGAAAAAGTCATAGCACAGTTTTTTTAGTAAAATTGGAATATTTTCAGAATTGTATTTTCCCGTCAATAAATTCACTTCAAATCAAATTCAAAACGAAAAAAAAAAACGTGGAACCTGTGGAATTTGAATTTTTCAAAAGCTTCGATCATCTCTACGGATGGGTACATTTTTTTTTTTTTAAACAAAATCCCAACATCAAGTGAATAACAAAATAATAGTATTATAAAAAAAATTCACATATTTAGATTGTAAAATCTCCACTTTGGACAAAATCATTTTTTCTAAGAGCCCCCTGCCAGTAAATAGTGTAAGCTAAACAGACTTCAGCAATCAGTTCAATCTGTGGGAGTGTCTGATATCAAGTATGCAACCTTCCTATAGCGCCACCACAGGAGAAATGAAGGATTACAGTTATCATTAAGGTGTCTTTGTAATTTACCAGTACAGTAGGGAATTACGCTGCCTAATAGGTGCGATCATGGGCAACGTCTACTATGAACTCAGCTGCAAATCTGAGTCTACAGTATACTCAGACTACAACAGAGGAGGAGCCTGAAGATCATGCGCCAAAGAATAAAATGTGAACCAGGAACCCTGGTGTCATATGATCTCACAATATGTATAGTATAGCAAAAAAGTGAGTACACCCCTCACATTTTTAAAAATATTTTATTATATCTTTTCATGGGATAGCACTGCAGATCTGACCCTGTGATACAATGTGCAGTGTCAGTGCGCAGCTTGTAAGCAGGGTAAATAACTCAACACAGCATTAATGTCTAAACCACTGGCAACCAAACTGAGTATACCCCTAGGAAGAAATTTCCAAATTGTACCCCTGATTAGAATATTTTGTCTGGCAACCATTATTTTCCAGCACAGGCTTAACTCGCTTGAGCGAGGAGGTCACTGGACCTTCACAGGAGCCGCTGGATCCTCTTCATTCTCCATGATGACATCACAGATCTGGTGGATGTTCAGACCTTGTGCTCCTCCACCTTCCGTGTGATGAGGCTCCACAGATGCTCCATAGGGTTTAGGTTTGGAGATGCTCAGCCGGTCCAGCACCTTTACCCTTAGGTTCTTTAGCGAGGCAGTGGAGATCTTAGAGGTGTTTGGGGTCGTTATCATGTTTGAATATGGAGGGAAGGGATCCTGCTCTGGTTCAGTGTCACAGGACATAGTGGCATTCATGGGTCCCCCAATGATCTGTAGCCCCCACATCGCTCATGCAGCCCCAAATAATGACCCTCCACCACCATGCCTGACTGTAGGCAGAGCCCACTTGTCCTTCTCCTCCTCACCTGGTTGCCGCCACAAAACCCTGACACCATCTGAGCCAAATAAGTTTATCTTGGTCTCATTAGACCTCAGGACAGTTCCAGTAATCCATCTCCTTAGTCTCCTTGTCTTCAGCAAACTGTTGCTTTCTTGTTTGTCATCTTTAGAAGAGGCTTCTTTCTGGGATGACAGACATGCAGAGCAATGTGATGCAGTGAGTGGTGTATGGTCTAGCACTGACAACCAGACTCCCCACCCCTGTAACCTCTGCAGTGTATAGAGTATCGTCTGAGCACTGACAGGCAGACCCCTCCCACCTCTGCAGTGTGTGGCATGTGGTCTGAGCACTGACAGGCAGTCCCCCCACCCCTGTAACCTCTCCAGTGTGTGGTGTATGGTCTGAGCACTGACAAGTGGAACCCCCTCACCCCTGTAACTTCTGCAGTGTGCAGTGTATGGTCTGAGCACTGAAAGGTGGACCCCTCCACCCCTGTAACCTCTGAGTGTGCGGCGTATTATCTGAGCACTGACAGACGGACCCCCCACCCCTGTAACCTCTGCAGTGTGTGGCGTATTGTCTGAGCACTGACAGGCGGACCCTCCACCCCTGTAACCTCTGCAGTGTGTGGTGTATAGTCTGAGCACTGACAGGCAGACCCCCCACCCCTGTAACCTCTGCAGTGTGTGGTGTATGGTCTGAGCACTGACAGGAGGACCCCCTACCCCCTGTAACCTCTGCAGTGTGCGGTGTATGGTCTGAGCACTGACAGGCGGACCCCCCACCCCTGTAACCTCTGCAGTGTGCGGTGTATGGTCTGAGCACTGACAGGCGGACCCCCCACCCCTGTAACCTCTGCAGTGTGCGGTGTATAGTCTGAGCACTGACAGGCGGACCCCCCTCCCCTGTAACCTCTGCAGCAATGCTGGCAGCACTCATACATGTATTCTGAAAAGATGACCTTTGGATATGACGCTGAGCACGTGCACTCAGCTTCTGTGGTCGGCCATGGCGGGGCCTATTCTGAGTGGATCCTGTCTTGTTATACCGCTGTATAGTCTTGGCCACCGTGATGCAGCTCAGGTTCAGGTTTTTTCAATCTTCTTAAAACAACAATTCTTTTTTTCAGATTCTCAGAGAATTCTTTGCCTTGAGTAGCCATGCTGAGCTTCCAGTGACCAGTATGAGAGAGTGTTTGAGGGAAAACACCAAATGTAACACCCCTGCCCCCCATTCTCCCCTGACACCTTGTAACACTAATGAGTCACATGACACCGAGGAGGGAAATTGGCTAATTGGGCACCAATCCAGTGCCATCCAGAGCCACTCACTCTCATGAACAGTGCCGATGACGATATGACCCAGAACATTTGCCGAGACATGTGCACGATCAGCAGGTATCATGCAGGAGGCCTATCCTAACAAAAGTGCATGATACCTGCAGGTTGTATATGTACCTCAAGAGGTTTTTGGAGTTTTAAATGTTATTGGCACCAGATGGTGGCAAAAATCCCCACTAAGATAAATAAATGAGTACACCTTGTCTTTAGAACCGTCTACTTGAGAAACTGAGCAGATAATAGTATCCAGGAATGTGATACCGCTGGCTGCAAACATTTCCAATGCTGTTATTAATTGGCGAAAGGAACCGTGTCCTGCTAAGTTGTGTCCGAACGTAACAAAGCGCAATAACGCTGACTGCATGAGCGGATGATAATCTGTTATAGCTTCCATGCATAGTTAGCAGTCCTAGTAATCCCATCAATCTTTATCGGGAAAAACGCTTACATTGGTGTAACTGGGAAAACGGATCACATATTAACCAGAAATCAATGCCCCTTTCCTCACACCATGAGACACAGTTCATTTGTGCTCTGAGTTCTTGGAAAGGGTCTGCGCATTTGACATCAAGTCTTTAGGAGGTCTTAAATTGTAGAAATACCATTACATGGACATCAATGATTCCAGGAGGCGAAACATACCAACGATTACTTCTCGCTACATTGTTTGTTTAAGATTTTTTAATTAAATTGGGCTGAAAGAAAGAAGATGGAAACAATGTAATAAATGCGGTTTACACGGAAAGAACGATCCCATTACACTGTGAGGAGGATCGTGCGGCAGAATGCGAAGAATAACAAGAGCATAAGTTATCTTGTGTTGGGTTTAGTGATCTAACTGCAAATTACAAGAAGCGGGCCGGGCCGGTGTAGGGGATGGGACGTCACAGCGGCCAGGCCAGGTTCTGTGACCCCGGCGGTGTCAATAAAGATGGAAGGGCTATTTACAGGGGAGGATAGAGTTTGTATTCGTGATGCTGTGGCGCCCTGGACAAGCCAGGTCGTCACAGGTACTACAACAACACACCCCACACCCCGGCTAGGCACACCGAAGTCAGACAAAAATCCTTGTTGCCTCCCTCCAGGGGCTGATGTCCACACCAGGGGGTGGAGCCAGGCAGTTGGCCCCACCCACCGAGGAGTTCACAGTCCTGGAGGCGGGAAAAGGAGGGCAGATCAGTTTTGGAGTTGAGGAGTGAAGTGGTAGAGGAGCAGCCTGACCGTGTCCGGGTGCGTGGCCCGGGCACATACAGCAAGGTTGGCAGACGGTGGTGACCGTCTGCAGGAGGGGCTGATTGACGTGAACCGTAAGGACCGGGGACGGGCGTTGGCCCGTACCGGATCGGGGAGCGAAGAGAAGCCAGCACCATTCGGCAAGGCCTATGGACCCCAACCAGGCTTGGAGTCGCCGTAAAACCGATCAAATCCGTTAGTGAAGGGAACCTCCGGGGTTTCCCAGTAGTCAAGACCCGATTGAAGGCAACAGCTCGAACCGTGAAGGGAAATACAGTCACCGCCAAGGCTACAGTTCCCAGGGCCAGAGCCTGTGGGCAAAACGGGCTCCCTAAGCCTCCATCCAAGCTGGGGAGCGGGTTACCGGTGGGAAGCCACCAGAACCGAGAACACAACACAGGTGCAGGGAAAGGCAGTCACCACCAACCTACCGGGAGAAGAACCACCGCAGCCGTCTGTGGGACCCGTCCATCCAGCCGTTTGTTTTACCGGAGACTTTGTGTTCATCATTGGCTGAGTGAGTACCACTGTGCCGTGCGGCACCGCGCTGCCCCCGCGACCCTGCACCTCACCAGGTCCCGTAACCCACCTGCCATCCTCCTCTCACCGGGCCCCGGGACAACCAACCCCCCTACCCACAGAGGGGCAAAACAACATCCAAGCTGCTCCCTGTCATCGCTCCCGGGATCCCCGTCCAGAGCAGCGGTGGTGTCACAACCTCACCATAACCGTGGGTGGCGTCACGGACAATAAATCCTCACAACCAAACCCCCTTTTCACTCACGGGCGAGGAGCGCCGCTCGAGTCCCCGGGATCCGGCCCACCGCTCGAGCCACCACCGAGCAGCAGCAGCAGCAGCCGGACCCGAGCAGTGGGTGAGCGCAGCGTCCCCTCCTCCGCCCGCGACAACTTGGCGTCACGAACAGGATCTTACCGCTCTGCCGTCTGGTGGAAGTGCGCCTTGTGACCGCCGGAGGTGTCCAGCTGAAAATTTTCAGTAGCCGCCATTTTGGGCGCGAACAGTTCCCACTCGAGCGTCTCCTCGAGCAGTGGAGGCGCGAAAGCCGAAACCCCGCCCCTGTAAAGGAGGAGCCGGAAAAAGACTAAGGGGGACGGATGGCGTCTGGCTGCATGTTTCTCGCGGCTGTGGAAGCAGGGACGCCGGGACTCTGCAATCTTATGGTCCCTGGAAAGCACCATGGCCGAGATGCACAGTCCGACCAACAACCCCGTAGTCCCCGGGCCAGGCACCGCGGCGTGGGTGAAAGACCGGACCGCCCCGCTGAGTAACTGTCTGCAGGCCTGCATGCAGCTCCTCCTGGAGGAGTGGGAGACCGACATGGCGGACGTGGTGGCTGCTATGCGGAGACGCAAGGTGGAGGAAGATTTGGAGGAGCGGGTAATGGACCCACGCCCCTGTATTCCGGAGGGATCGGCCACTGCAGCTGGGGGGCCCGGCCTGCACCCGCTCAACCTGCTGCCTCCCCCGCTACCCGCGTTATTCACTGCCACCCCGCCACTAGGCCCGCTACCCGTCCAACCGGTAGCGACACCCTGCCAATCCGCTCTGGCGGACCGACCGGCTGCAGACGCTCGGGGCAGTCCTGAACCGCTCCTCTGGGAGCCGCCAGGGCCGCGGCCCCTTAACGAAGATGTATCAGAGGCCCCGGCAGGGGACGCACCAGGTTCCGTGCTGGAGGCTGGGACCGTGGCGTGGATGAAGGCCAGAGTAATTGAATTCAACCAACACCAACAGGATCAGATATACCTCATGATGGAGCAGTGGACCTGTGAGGTGGAAACGCTGGTTGCGACTGCCCCGATGTATGAGATGGGAGCCGACGTGACGAAGCCGACGGGTGACCCACACCCCCATGTCCCACAAGGACTGGCCACTGCGGCTGGGGGGCCCGGCCCAGTCTCGGCCCTCATATCGTCCCTGCCATTATCCATGGGGCTCCTCAGTGTTGGCCGACCTGACCTGCTGCCCCGTGCTACCACAGTAGAATCTGACGTGCCGAGTGCCGGAAACCCGGAGACTGCGGCAGCTGGCGGCAACCCGCCTGGCGCAGGGACACTTGATAATGACTCCGGCCCCGGCGCCGAGCCCACCTCTGCGTTCGAGAAGGCTAGTGAGCGTCTCCGCTACGAAGGAGGGCCGGTGGTTTTCTATAGCCCGCGCACCGGTGGAAATGGATACCGGGCACCCCTCTCCCAACAGGCCTGTCACTGCATGTTCGAAATGTTAGTAGCAGAGGATGAGGCCACCTCAGCGGAAGTGTCGCGGGCGGGGAGGAGGGTGTCAGCACACCGCGCTCACCCCTTCTGTTCGGGTCCGGCTGCTCAGTGGTGGCTCGAGCCGTAGGCCGGATCCCGGGGGTTTTCCTCGAGCGGCACTCCTCGCCCGTGAGTGAAAGGGGGGTTTGGGGTGTTGGGATAATGTCCGTGACGCCACCCACGGTTGTGGTGATGTGTGGCACCACCGCTGCTCGATGCGGGGATCCCGGGGATGGTGATGGGGAGCAGCCAGGTGTTGTGTTGCCCCTCCGTGGGTAGGGGTTGGTGATCCCGGGGCCCAGTGAAGAGATGTGAAGTGTAGGGCCTGGAGGGCGCAGGGACGCGGGGGCAGCGCTGTGCCTTGCGGCACTGTGGTACTCACTCAGCCTGAGACTTGGACACAGTTTGTACGGTAAACCAAACGGCTGGTAGGACGGTCCCACAGACGGCTGCACCTGCACTCCCGGTAGGTGACGGTGATGTCTCTCTTCCTTGCACCTGTGTTGACTGATGGTAGCGGTGGATTCCCTCCGGTTACCCGCTCCCCGACTGCAATCTGGGCCGGAGGAGCTCTACACTTTGCCCGCAGGCGCTGGCCCTGGGGAAACTGGTGCCCTGGCGGTGGCGGTGTCTCCCCTGTAATGGTCGGGCTGTTGCCGTCAATCGGGACTTGGTTGCTGGGGGATCTACGTCCCCTTCACTGACGGATTCGGCAAATTGGGCGACTCCTAGCCTTGCCGGGGTCCGAGAGGCCCCTGCCCTGGTGCTGACTGTCCTTCGGAACACTGCTCCAGACCACCGGGCACACAGCCAACGGGGTCCTTCCAGGAACTTCCAAACGGTCCCCCTCCGGACAGTCACCGCCGTCGCTGACCTTGCTGTTCTAGCCCTACACACAGCTGGGCTCTCAGGCTTTCCACACTCTCTGCTCTGTCACCACTTCTTGCTTTCCTCCTTTACTCCTCTTCTTTCCTCCACTTTCACTTCTCTGTTGTTTACTCTAGCCCTCAGCTAGACTGCACTCTTCCCCTGCCCGGGGCTATCTGCCTGGTAACTTCCTGCCTCCAGAGTTGTGAGCTCCTTGGTGGGCGGAGCCAACCGCCTGGCCCACCCCCTGGTGTGCATCAACAGACTCCTGGAGGAAGGCAACAAGGATTTGTAGGTTAGCAGATGTGCCTACCTGGAGTGTGGGGTGTGGTGGTGTTGTGTCCTGTGTCCCCTGGCTTGCCCAGGGCGACACATTCCCCCTTAGCAAAATGCAGACCGTCCGCGGGCTGCCGTCCTACACCGGTTTTATTTTTCTGTAAAAAGGGGATAACAGGGTTAAACATATATATACATTTCAATAACTCTTCCCAAGACGGGAGGCACATTTTACTTTTAACGTTGCAACGGTTTACGGTTACGGTTTCCGCTCTCTCCCACCCAAGTAACCTGGCCCTGATGCTGCCCCTAAAGCCCAGGCAGCACCCCTTGACCCACAGTCCAGCACACGGTACCCGAGCGGGATCTGTCCTTGCCCTCCAGAGGGTAGCCACCGGTTCCTTTGGTGGCTGGGCCCTGGCCTGCTCTGCTCAGGGCCCTCCCTCCAACCTGCCTCTCCGGAGGCGGCCTGCGGAAACGGTAACGGTACCCAACATATTTACAAGCCACTAACGTCTGTGGTTGCCCTGCAGAGTTCACGGGCTTGTCCATGGCTAGTTCCCATGCATTTTTAAACTTTAAACGGTCCCCACGGGGACAACGGTGCCGGCTCCAGCCGGTTGCAAATCACACGGTGAATCAGGTGACTTCTTCGGATCATTTTCATTATCATTGCAGAACTTTCAAACTTTTTCAAACAGACACACAACACTCTTTTACATTTGCGGACCCCTCTTACTCATAGAACGGTCTCCCTGTACCTAAGTGGGGGTCTACCTAGGTTGGAACGGGTGGACCTTCGGGGCCCGGTGTCAGTGGTGCTAGACAGTGAGGTAGAGGGAACAATCGGTTCCTCCTCCCTGCTATAGTGTGGAGCAGGCGGAGGTGCAGGGGGGCTGGGTACAGATTCATCCCTGGGCACTGGCACTGGTTCTGGCTCACGGTTAACCGCTTCCACTACTTCTTCATCCACGGGTTGTGGGAACAGTATCACTGGAAGTATCACCGCGCCGTTCTGTGTAGGCCAGTTTGCTGGGAAGTCACCCATCACAGTGTGGATTACCTCTGCTGCCTTTTCCACTGGTGGAGGAACCGGTACTTCAGCCTCTGCCTTCAACGCTGGGGGGCATTTTTTTAGATGGTCCCGAGAAACTGTGGCCAGGGTGCCCCCTTGGTCACGACTGATCTGGTAGGTCTTCCCATTGTCCCACTCGGTGGGTTGTACAACGTAAGGGACTTGCCCCCACTGGTCATCCAGTTTATGGGCTTTTCTCTTCCGTTTCAGCACCACATCTCCTGGCTGGAAAGAACCTGCAGGCGCCTTCTGGTTGAACCGGTGCTCTTGCTGTTCTCGACTTCGACTGAGGTTTTTCTCCACATACTCCTGGATTTGCCGGTACTGGGCCCTCCTCCGACTTTCCCACTCTGCCGTTGAAGGGAGTGCTTCCGGAGCCTCCAACCCCATCTCCAGATCCACCGGCAGGCGGCCAGGCCGAGCCCTCATCAGATACGCTGGGGTGCACTTTGTCGAGCTGGACGGGATATTATTGTACATGTCGACCAAGTCGGGTAACTTTTCCGGCCACATGTTCCGTTCTTCCAGCGGTAGCGTCTTGAGGAGCCCCAGGACCAAGTGGTTCATTTTCTCGCACATGCCGTTGGTTTGGGCGTGGTACGGAGTGGTCTGGATCTTCTTGCAGCCGTACAACTGGCAGAATTCGTGAAACACTTCTGCTTCAAAAGCCGGGCCTTGGTCAGTCAGCACCTTCTCGGGGTACCCATGGGGTCGGCAAAAATAGGCCTGGAACGCTCGAGCAGCGGTTCGACCAGTCAAGTCCTTAACGGGGACTACCACCATAAATCTTGAGTAGTGGTCTACCATGGTCAATGCGTAGGTGTACCCACTTCGGCTAGGGGTGAGCTTGACATGGTCCAGGGCGACCAGTTCCAGCGGCTGATGGGTAACGATGGGATGTAATGGTGCCCTCTGGCTAGTCTCGACCTTTCTCCTCAGTGTACAAGGACCGCACTCTCGGCACCAGGCTTCCACCGATTCCCGCATCCCACTCCAATAGAACCGCTCCCTCAACAGCATCTCCAGCTTTTTCCACCCGAAGTGGCCAGCACCATCATGGTACGCCCGCAGGACAGTAGCGACCTCAGCTTGAGGAACTATCAACTGGCATATTTTCTCATGGGTCTTTGGGTTGATCAGCTCACGGCACAGCCTCCCTTGGTGTAGGTAGAGCCGTTTTCGTTCTTTCCACAAGCGTTGGGCTTCGGCTGGAGCGCTAGGGTCCATTCCCATGGCGCCCTGTTCCACCAGAGTCTTGACAAGGCGGACAGCCGGCGCTTGGTCCAGGGTGTCCTGCCACTCTTGACTAGGCCGCGGGTCCAGATCCACCCTTTGTTGACATACTTGTACCTTCTCAGGAGGCGGCTGGTGAAACGCAGGCAACTCAATCTCCTCGAGGTCGTCATCCTCGCACCCCTCTTCTGACAAATGGGGCATCCGGGAGAGTGCATCTGCATTGATGTTGACACGACCAGCTCGGTACTTTATGGTGAAATCATAGTTGGCTAACCGGGCTACCCACCGCTGCTCCAGCGCGCCCAACTTGGCCGTGTTCAAGTGAGTCAGCGGATTGTTGTCCGTGAATGCGGTGAATTTTGCTGCCGCCAAATAGTGACGGAACCGCTCCGTGATAGCCCACACCAACGCCAGTAGCTCGAGCTTGAAAGAGCTATAGTTCTCAGGGTTCCTTTCGGTCGGCCGGAGTTTTCGGCTGGCGTAGGCGATCACCTTCTCCTTTCCATCCTGGACCTGGGAGAGGACCGCTCCTAGCCCCACATTACTGGCGTCCGTGTGGAGGATGAATGGGCGCCCGTAGTCAGGGTACGCCAGGACCTCTTCTCCGGTCAGGGCCGCCTTCAACTGGCAAAAGGACTCCTCATGCTTGTCCTCCCACGACAGTGGGGCTCCGACGGGTCTACCACCTTTGGTCTGTCCCACGAGGAGATCTTGCATGGGGGCGGCCATCTTCGTGTACCCCTTTATAAAGCGCCGATAGTACCCCACCAGACCCAAAAACTGCCTTACCTCCCTCACGGTAGTGGGCCTCGGCCAGCTTTGGATAGCAGTGATCTTCTCAGGGTCGGGGGCGACACCATCCGCACTCACCACATGCCCTAGATATTGCACCCTGGGTTTCAGCAGGTGGCATTTTGAGGGCTTCAACTTCATCCCGTACTTAGCAAGGGACGCGAACACCTCGGCCAGGTGCTCCAGATGGGCTTCATACGTCTGGGAATAAACAATCACATCATCCAAATACAGCAGGACGGTCTCGAAGTTTAAATGTCCCAAACAGCACTCCATCAGCCGTTGGAAAGTCCCGGGGGCTTTGCACAGGCCAAACGGCATGCTATTGAATTCGCAGAGTCCCATCGGGGTGGTGAAGGCGGTCTTCTCCCGGTCCTCCGGGGCCACGGCCACTTGCCAGTATCCGCTGGTGAGGTCAAGGGTCGAGAAGTAGTTTGCAGTTCTCAGTGCAGCCAAAGACTCTTCGATACGAGGCAACGGATAGGCATCTTTATGGGTTATCTGGTTGATCTTCCGGTAGTCCACACACATCCGCATGGTACCATCCTTCTTCTTGACCAGTACCAACGGAGCGGCCCAGGGACTACAGCTGTCCCGAATAACCCCTGCCTCCTTCATATTCTTCAACATATCTTTGGCACACTGGTAATGTGCAGGGGGAATAGGTCTATACCTCTCTTTGATAGGGGGATGTTCTCCCGTGGGAATGTGGTGTTGGACCCCCTTATCTGCCCAAAGTCTAGGGGGTGCTTACTGAAAACCTGTTCGTACTCCTGCACCACCCTGTGTACCCCTGCCCTGTGATGTGTAGGGGTATAATCAGTGCCTACATGTAGCTGTTGGTGCCACTCTTTTATGTCCCCCTGGGGTGGGGGAGTGTTGGTGGCAGGTTGGGGTGTGGATGGGCTGGCTTCCTGGATAGTGTGAGGGTCCAGGGTGAGCAGCTTGGCAATGGTGGCATACCGGGGGAGCCTGACTTCTTCCTCCCCACAGTTCAACACTCTCACGGGCACTCTCCCTTTCTTCACATCCACCACCCCTCGGGCGGCTACTACAGTGGGCCAGTGCTCGGAAGGCATGGGCTCCATCATCGCAGGGTAGTCACGCCCCTGAGGCCCTACCGCTGCCCTACACCAAATCATCATCTCACTCCTAGGGGGCACAGTCAATGGAGCAACATCCATCACTCTCACTCCACCAATCTCCCCTCCGGTTGAGCTTACATGCTGGCGGTACATCAGGGCGCGGATCTCACGCTGCACAGCCCTCTGCCGGCTCCCCGCCGCCGTAGCGGCTAGCTGTTGCAATAGGTTCAACACATCAGCCATGCAGTGTTCCATCACATTGGTTCCCAGCACTATTTTCGGGTTATGATCACTGGGTTCATTCATGATCACAATCATACCCTGGTGTTGCAGTTCAGCTTGCCCCACTGTCATCGCCACCTGTTTATACCCCACCTGGGTCAATGGAAGTCCATTAGCGGCAATCAAATTTATACTATTGTCTGGGGGCGCCAGCTCGTCTGTGGCCCAATATTGCTGATACAACGTGTACGGTATGGTAGTTACCTGTGATCCAGTGTCCAAGAGAGCCATCACTGGTATGCCGTCCACAGCCACAGGGATGATAGGGCGGGCCCCGACATATCGGTCTCGCCAGTCCGGGGGGCCACGGTGTTCTACTCCTGAGGATTGGCCCGGGGCCCCAGGGGTTGCTCGTTTAACGGGCACTGTCGGTAATAATGGCCCGGTTTACGGCAATTGTAGCAGATTGTAGGTCTGCTTCGCGGGTTGTTAGCGCTTCTCCGTTGCATCCAGGGAACATCTTCGGGACTGTCAGCAAGCTGTATCTGTGCCGGAGGCTGAGATCTGGTCAGAGGTTGTAGCGCAGCAAGGATCTTGGCAAGGTCTCCGTCCATGCGACGGACCTGGGCTGCCAGTTCTTCCACTGTGCTGCTCGGGGCTGCAGGTATTAAGGAGGTTGGTTTGGCTGAGGCTGCCACAACGGGAGCTGTCTCGGCGGGCCACGGGACGGGTTCCAGAACTTCAGCAGCTGGGGGCTGTAGTGCTTTGATAGCCCGCTCTTTTAACACAGCAAAGTCCACATCAGGGTGTTCCAGGGCCCACAGCCGGAGTTGTTTACGATCCTCAGGGGACCTCATCCCCTGCGCAAATTGCTCCACTAACATCTTGTTGCTGTCCGCCTCATTAATAGAGTTCACTCGCTTCAGCGTGCGGAGGGCGGTCTGCAGACGTAGAGCATAGTCCCGAATGCTATCCCCAGCTCGTTGCCGGCACTGGTAAAACTGCATCCTCAGCTCAGCTTCGGTCCGGGTCTCGAAGGCAGTCTGTAGCTTCTCGAAGATGGTGGCTACAGAGAGCCGGTCCCCCTCGGCCCAGGTCTCCGCTTCCTGCTCCGCCGCACCGGTTAACTGGCCTAGCACTATCGCTGCACGTTGCTTATCAGTCAGGGGGTACAGCTCTAGCAACGGGTTAAGCTTTTTCCGGAAGGCCCTTTCCCGTCATACTGCGGTAGCCAGGCAGCTCCGGGCGCATAGGGCAAGGAAAACGGCATGACCTGAGCAAGCGCGGGGGCCGCGGCACCTCCCGCCGGTACGGCCGGGACCTGGGCAGGCCCATTCCCATCCGCGGGTGCCGCTGCGGCTGCGACCACCGCTCCTCCAGCGGCTCCGTCGGGCGCAGACATCTTGTTTCCGTCCCCCTTAGCTCTTTCCGGCCCCTCCTCTCTCGGGGCGGGGTTTTGGCCTTCGCGCCTCTACTGCTCGAGAAGACGCTCGAGCGGGAACTTTTCGCGCCAAAGATGGCCGCTTCTGAAATTTTCCTGCCGGATACCTCCGGCGGTAACAAGGCGCACCTCTACCAGACGGCAGAGCGGTAAGATCCTGTTCGTGACGCCAAGTTGTCGCGGGCGGGGAGGAGGGTGTCAGCACACCGCGCTCACCCCTTCTGCTCGGGTCCGGCTGCTCAGTGGTGGCTCGAGCCGTAGGCCGGATCCCAGGGGTTTTCCTCGAGCGGCACTCCTCGCCCGTGAGTGAAAGGGGGGTTTGGGGTGTTGGGATAATGTCCGTGACGCCACCCACGGTTGTGGTGATGTGTGGCACCACCGCTGCTCGATGCGGGGATCCCGGGGATGGTGATGGGGAGCAGCCAGGTGTTGTGTTGCCCCTCCGTGGGTAGGGGTTGGTGATCCCGGGGCCCAGTGAAGAGATGTGAAGTGTAGGGCCTGGAGGGCGCAGGGACGCGGGGGCAGCGCTGTGCCTTGCGGCACTGTGGTACTCACTCAGCCTGAGACTTGGACACAGTTTGTACGGTAAACCAAACGGCTGGTAGGACGGTCCCACAGACGGCTGCACCTGCACTCCCGGTAGGTGACGGTGATGTCTCTCTTCCTTGCACCTGTGTTGACTGATGGTAGCGGTGGATTCCCTCCGGTTACCCGCTCCCCGACTGCAATCTGGGCCGGAGGAGCTCTACACTTTGCCCGCAGGCGCTGGCCCTGGGGAAACTGGTGCCCTGGCGGTGGCGGTGTCTCCCCTGTAATGGTCGGGCTGTTGCAGTCAATCGGGACTTGGTTGCTGGGGGATCTACGTCCCCTTCACTGACGGATTCGGCAAATTGGGCGACTCCTAGCCTTGCCGGGGTCCGAGAGGCCCCTGCCCTGGTGCTGACTGTCCTTCGGAACACTGCTCCAGACCACCGGGCACACAGCCAACGGGGTCCTTCCAGGAACTTCCAAACGGTCCCCCTCCGGACAGTCACCGCCGTCGCTGACCTTGCTGTTCTAGCCCTACACACAGCTGGGCTCTCAGGCTTTCCACACTCTCTGCTCTGTCACCACTTCTTGCTTTCCTCCTTTACTCCTCTTCTTTCCTCCACTTTCACTTCTCTGTTGTTTACTCTAGCCCTCAGCTAGACTGCACTCTTCCCCTGCCCGGGGCTATCTGCCTGGTAACTTCCTGCCTCCAGAGTTGTGAGCTCCTTGGTGGGCGGAGTCAACCGCCTGGCCCACCCCCTGGTGTGCATCAACAGACTCCTGGAGGAAGGCAACAAGGATTTGTAGGTTAGCAGATGTGCCTACCTGGAGTGTGGGGTGTGGTGGTGTTGTGTCCTGTGTCCCCTGGCTTGCCCAGGGCGACACAGAAGAGTCAGAGTGATGGCAGTGGAGCCCCGCTGCAAGTTGTCCCCGTTGGGACCACCAGTAGAGTTAAATAGAAGTTTGAATGATAAGATGGATCAACCGAAGTTAATCTGATTGGAACTTTGATTGAACCGGCCGTTGCCGGCAACTAGTCCCCGTAGTGACTTTCTGCAACCATTGCGTAAGGGACTTCTTACGGACAAGCCCGAGAACTGGCAGGGCAAACACAAACTAGTGGAATATATATATAATTGTTGGCTTAAACCGTTACCGCCTCCGGAGAAGCAGGTTTGGAGGATGGGCCTGGAGGAAAGGGATGGCCCAGGCCCGCCACTACCGTAACCGGTGGCGATCCTCCGGGGGTTCAGGGGTCCCCATGGACGCGGGTCCCCTGAAAGAGACAGACCCCGCTCGGGCAACTTGGTTCTGGACTGGGGTCAAGGGGTGCTGCCTGTTTCTTAGGGGCAGCATCAGGGCCAGGTTGTTTGGGTGGGAGAAGAGCGGAAGTCATACCGTTATAAAATGTCTGTGATGTTTTTATATGTTTTTACCGTTTTCTATCTTTGCAGTTAACAAAAATAAAACCGGTGATGGACGGGCAGCCCGCGGACGGTCTGCATTTTATTAAGGTGGGAATGTGGCGCCCTGCACAAGCCAAGTCGTCACAGGTACTACAACAACACACCCCACACCCCGGCTAGGCACACCGAAGTCGGACAAAAATCGTTGTTGCCTCCCTCCAGGGCTGATGTCCACACCAGGGGGTGGAGCCAGGCGGTTGGCCCCACCCACCGAGGAGTTCACAGTCCTGGAGGCGGGAAAAGGAGGGCAGATCAGTTTTGGAGTTGAGGAGTGAAGTGGTAGAGGAGCAGCCTGACCGTGTCCGGGTGCGTGGCCCGGACACATGCAGCAAGGTTGTCAGACGGTGGTGACCATCTGCAGGAGAGACTGATTGACGTGAACCGTAAGGACCGGGGATGGGCGGTGGCCCGCCGGTACCGGATCGGGGAGCGAAGAGAAGCCAGCACCATTCGGCAGGGCCTACGGACCCTGACCAGGCTTGGAGTCACCGTAAAACCGGTCAAATCCGTTAGCGAAGGGAACCTCCGGGGTTTCCCAGCAGTCAAGACTCGATTGAAGGCAACAGCTCAAACCGTGAAGGGAAATACAGTCACCGCCAAGGCTACAGTTCCCAGGGCCAGAGCCTGTGGGCAAAACGGGCTCCCTAAGCCTCCATCCAAGCTGGGGAGCGGGTTACCGGTGGGAAGCCACCAGAACCGAGAACACAACACAGGTGCAGGGAAAGGCAGTCACCACCAACCTACCGGGAGAAGAACCACCGCAGCTGTCTGTGGGACCCATCCATCCAGCCGTTTGTTTTACCGGAGACTTTGTGTTCATCATTGGCTGAGTGAGTACCACTGTGCCGTGCGGCACCGCGCTGCTCCCGCAACCCTGCACCTCACCAGGTCCCGTAACCCACCTGCCATCCTCCCCTCACCGGGCCCCAGGACAACCAACCCATCTACCCACAGAGGGGCAAAACAACATCCAAGCTGCTCCCTGTCATCGCTCCCGGGATCCCCGTCCAGAGCAGCGGTGGTGTCACAACCTCACCACAACCGTGGGTGGCGTCACGGACAATAAATCCCCATAACCAAACCCCCTTTTCACTCACGGGCGAGGAGCGCTGCTCGAGTCCCCGGGATCCGGCCCACCGCTCGAGCCACCACCGAGCAGCAGCAGCAGCCGGACCCGAGCAGTGGGTGAGCGCAGCGTCCCCTCCTCCGCCCGCGACAATGCCACCTGTGGTTTGCGGTTAACATAGGAGACACTGCTGCAGGAGATGTCCTCTGGGGCAGAAGAGTTGGTGCAGCTCTCCACTGGCAGAGCTCAGGCCCCAGGGATGTTGGGAGTAGTAGTCTTCTACTGCTGTGCAGCTAAGTCGCGGGAAGGATTGGACGGCACAGAGGTTGCAGTTAAAGTTCTTTACTCACTGAGATGTCACCGCCTTTGGACTGCCGGACTTCGCTGTCATGGGCTCCAGCAGATCCTAGATAGGAGGTCAGAACCGGTGTTTCTTTATGTGAGTCCTTTTCTACTTGAGCCGTGTTGTGTGGGTCCCTGTGACTTGAAGCTACGCTGGGATCCGAGTTCTTGGATGGGCTCCGTTCCTGTCTCGTATGGCAAGCAGTGCAAGTCCGTTACTGGTGCCGCTTTTTTGTCACGACTCCTGGCTTTTCATGCTGCTGTGCCCCGGGCGCTTTGTGTGAGCCAGAAGACTTGAAATCCTCTACCCGGCAGATTCTGCTGGCGGGACGTGCAGTACCCACCAGCCTAGGGCTCCGCACCCTGTTCTGTGTGCTCGGTCCTGAGAGAGCTATGGCGCAGCTCTCTCCTCAGGGACCATGTTCTCCCCATGCCTCACTTGTTCCCTTGTTGCTGACTAACCATCACTGACTGAAGGTCTTTGTGCGTGTGTTGCCTGACTCCCCTGTCTGTACCCACTCCTGGTCCTGGGACATATTTCTCCAGCCTCTCGTCCCCAGGACCTCTCTCCTGCAGCTCTTCTTCTTTCTTCCTCCTCCGACTGTCTGCCGTGAAACTGCTGACTCACTACTTCCCTCTCTCTGAGCTGCTCGCTTCACCCTCGGGTTACTGAACTAGTGGGTGGGAGGTCTCATACCTTGTGGTGACCATCCAAGTGACTCTACCTTAACCCAGTCCTGGTGAGAGGGCGACTAACTGTGTGTTTTGATGAATTGTGGTGGTTTAATGGCAATGACCTCCTCTGTACCCGGGATAAATACTGCACCTCTGGTGAGGTGCAGTACCCTGTGGCGACTGAATCCTCAGGGTCGCCACATTCCCCCACAGCGAATCCCAGCACGTCCGCAGGTTGGAAAGAAAACAATACAATGATTATGACTGCAAAATTTTGTGATACTGTAAAACATTACACCACACGATCACTATCATGCTCGGGTGCTCTGTACGCGTAACTAGTGATGAGCGGGCACTACCATGCTCGGGTGCTCTGTATGCGTAACTAGTGATGAGCGGGCACTACCATGCTCGGGTGCTCGGTAATTGTAACAAGTGATGAATGAGCACGACCATGCTCGGGTGCTCGGTACTCGTAACTAGTGATGAGTGAGCACTACCATGCTCGGGTGCTCAGCACTCGTAACTAGTGATGAGTGAGCACTACTATGCTCAGGTGCTCGGTACTTGTAACTAGTAATGAGTGAGCACTACTATGCTCAGGTGCTCTGTACTCATAACTAGTGATGTGCGGGCACTACCATGCTCGGATGCTCTGTACTCGTAACTAGTGATGAGCGGGCACTACTATGCTCGGGTGCTCGGTAATTGTAACTAGTGATGAGTGAGCACTACCATGCTCGGGTGCTCAGTACTCGTAACTAGTGATGAGTGAGCGCTACCATGCTCGGTACTTGTAACTAGTGATGAGTGAGCACTACCATGTTCGGGTGCTCGGTACTCGTAACTAGAGGTAAGCAGGCACTACCAATCTCCGTTGCTCGGTACTTCTTACCAGTGATGAGCGGGCACTACCATGCTTAGGTCCTTGATACTCATAACTAGCGATGAGCTGGGACTACCATGCTTGAAACTAATACCGAGCACCCAAGCATGGTAGTGCCCGCTCATCATTAATCCTAATGTCACGAGAATGGTGAGCAGTGGGAGATCATGGTAGAAGTGTTTCAGGAGGAGGGTGTCCTGATCGTCACAAAGTGATTCCCACCATACTAAATGAAATCTCATCCCACTGACACGGTTGGGCTTCACGGAGGCCCAATATTGGGTTACAGAGAATTCAATATTTATGTCTGTATATTCAGATTTCTAAACATTTCCTGCTCGTTCTATTTATTTAATTTGTATTTCTTCTTTATTTTCCAGTATTTTGTAAACACTGACTAATCAGAGCGGTCTTGAGGTACTTGACGTTGAGTGCCTGCACCGGGCCGCGACCTGTTGTGTTGTCTTGGACACCGGTAGTTTCTCCGCCATCTCTCTGGTGTCTTTGATAAACACAGATCTGGGTTTATATTTATTGTTTGTTTTAGTTGAGATAAAAATGAAATAAATTCACTTAGAGCATAATAATACTTTAAACCACTCCAGATGCATCTCCAGTAACATCCATAAAGCGAAATGAAGATGAAACACAAAACACTCAAATATTGGACGTTACGTAACCTGGGATCTTATAAGAATAGGTCATAGAAGGTCATAGAAGGGTTTATTGTCAAAGCAGAAATTCCATTCATACCCCACCCTGGAGCCCCAAGGGTCCCTCATACAAGCCCAAACCCCGACCTGTAGCCCTAAAGGTCCCTCATACAAGTTCATACCCCACTCTGGAGCAACAAGGTCCCTCATACAAGCTCATACCCCGACCTGGAGCCCTAAAGGTCCCTCATACAAGCTCATACCCCACCCTGGAGCCTCAAGGAACCCTCATACAAGCCCATACCCACCCTGGAGCCCCAAGGGTCCCTCATACAAGCCCATACCCCAACCTGGAGCCCTAAAGGTCCCTCATACAAGCTCATACCCCACTCTGGAGCAACAAGGTCCCTCATACAAGCTCATACCCTACACTGGAGATTAAATGGTCCCTCATACAAGCTCATACCCTACACTGGAGCCCCAAGAATCCCTCATACAAGCTCATACCCCTCCCTGGAGCAACAAGGTCCCTCATACAAGCTCATACCACACCCTGAAGCCATAAGGATCTCTCATACAAGCTCATACCTCACACTAGAGCCCTAAGGGTCCCTCATACAAGCTCGTACCCCACCCTGGAGCCATAAAGGTCCCTCATGCAAGCTCATGCCTCACCCTGGAACTCTAAGGGTCCTTCATACAAGCTCAAACCCCGCCCTGGAGCCCTAAGGGTCCCTCATACAAGCTCATACCCCACCCTGGAATGCTAAGGGTCCCTTATACAAGCTCATACCCCCCCCCCGGAGGCCTAAAGGTCCCTCATACAAGCTCAAACTCCACCCTGGAGCCCCAAGGCTATGTGTCCACGGGACAATATACCCTTGGACTTTGCCGCATGTTTGTTCGCAGGTTTCCTACAGATGCTCCCTGGAATCCGCAGCTATCCATTGCTGCGGGAATTAAGCATTTTGGAAAATCCAGATAAATCCGCAGCTTTTCCGCTGCAAAGTCTGTAGGTACATTGTCCCGTGGGCATATAGCCTAAGGGTCCCTCATACAAGCTCATGCCTCATCTTGGAGCCCTAAGGGTCCCTTATTCAAGCTCATACCCCACCCTGGATCCCTAAGGGTCCCTCATACAAGCTAATACCCCACCCTGGAGCCCCATGAGTCCCTCATACAAGCTCATACCCCATACTGGAGCCCTAAGGGTCCCTCATACAAGCTCTTACCCCACCCTTGAGCTTCAAGGGTCCCTCATACAAGCTCAAACCCCACACTGGAGCTCTAAAAGTCCCTCATACAAACTGATACCCCACCCTGGAGCCCTAATGGTCCCTCATACAAGCTCATACCCCACTCTGGAGCCCTACAGGTCCCTCATACAAGCTCATACCCCACCCTGAAGCCATAAGGATCTCTCATACAAGCTCATACCCTACACTGGAGCCCTAAGGGTCCCTCATACAAGCTCATATCCCACCCTGGAGCCCTAAGGGTCCCTCATATAAGCTCATATCCCACCCTGGAGTCCTAAGGGTCCCTCATACAAGCTTATATCCCACTCTGGAGCCCTAAGAGTCCCTCATACAAGCTCATACCCCACACCGGAGCCCTAAAGGTCCCTTATACAAGCTCATACCCCATACTGGAGCCCTAAAGGTCCCTCATAGAGGCTCTTACCCCACCCTGGAGCCCTAAGGGTCCCTCATACAAACTCAAACCCCACCCTGGAGCCCTACGGGTCCCTCATAAAAACTCATACCCCACTTTGGATCCCCAAGGGTCCCTCATACAAGTTCATACCCTACCCTGGAGCCCTAAGGGTCCCTCATACAAGCTCATCCCCAACACTGGAGCCCCAAGGGTTCCTCATACAAGCTGATATTCCACCCTGGAGCAACAAGGTCCCTCATACAAGCTCATACCACACCCTGAAGCCATAAGGATCTCTCATACAAGCTCATACCTCACACTAGAGCCCTAAGGGTCCCTCATACAAGCTCGTACCCCACCCTGGAGCCATAAAGGTCCCTCATGCAAGCTCATGCCTCACCCTGGAACTCTAAGGGTCCTTCATACAAGCTCAAACCCCGCCCTGGAGCCCTAAGGGTCCCTCATACAAGCTCATACCCCACCCTGGAATGCTAAGGGTCCCTTATACAAGCTCATACCCCCCCCCGGAGGCCTAAAGGTCCCTCATACAAGCTCAAACTCCACCCTGGAGCCCCAAGGCTATGTGTCCACGGGACAATATACCCTTGGACTTTGCCGCATGTTTGTTCGCAGGTTTCCTACAGATGCTCCCTGGAATCCGCAGCTATCCATTGCTGCGGGAATTAAGCATTTTGGAAAATCCAGATAAATCCGCAGTTTTTCCGCTGCAAAGTCTGTAGGTACATTGTCCCGTGGGCATATAGCCTAAGGGTCCCTCATACAAGCTCATGCCTCATCTTGGAGCCCTAAGGGTCCCTTATTCAAGCTCATACCCCACCCTGGATCCCTAAGGGTCCCTCATACAAGCTAATACCCCACCCTGGAGCCCCATGAGTCCCTCATACAAGCTCATACCTCATACTGGAGCCCTAAGGGTCCCTCATACAAGCTCTTACCCCACCCTTGAGCTTCAAGGGTCCCTCATACAAGCTCAAACCCCACACTGGAGCTCTAAAAGTCCCTCATACAAACTGATACCCCACCCTGGAGCCCTACAGGTCCCTCATACAAGCTCATACCCCACCCTGAAGCCATAAGGATCTCTCATACAAGCTCATACCCTACACTGGAGCCCTAAGGGTCCCTCATACAAGCTCATATCCCACCCTGGAGCCCTAAGGGTCCCTCATATAAGCTCATATCCCACCCTGGAGTCCTAAGGGTCCCTCATACAAGCTTATATCCCACTCTGGAGCCCTAAGAGTCCCTCATACAAGCTCATACCCCACACCGGAGCCCTAAAGGTCCCTTATACAAGCTCATACCCCATACTGGAGCCCTAAAGGTCCCTCATAGAGGCTCTTACCCCACCCTGGAGCCCTAAGGGTCCCTCATACAAACTCAAACCCCACCCTGGAGCCCTACGGGTCCCTCATAAAAACTCATACCCCACTTTGGATCCCCAAGGGTCCCTCATACAAGTTCATACCCTACCCTGGAGCCCTAAGGGTCCCTCATACAAGCTCATCCCCAACACTGGAGCCCCAAGGGTTCCTCATACAAGCTGATATTCCACCCTGAAGCCCCATGGGTCCCTCATACAAGCTCATACCCCATACTGGAGCCCTAAAGGTCCCTCATAGAGGCTCTTACCCCACCCTGGAGCCCTAAGGGTCCCTCATACAAACTCAAACCCCACCCTGGAGCCCTACGGGTCCCTCATAAAAACTCATACCCCACTTTGGATCCCCAAGGGTCCCTCATACAAGTTCATACCCTACCCTGGAGCCCTAAGGGTCCCTCATACAAGCTCATCCCCAACACTGGAGCCCCAAGGGTTCCTCATACAAGCTGATATTCCACCCTGGAGCAACAAGGTCCCTCATACAAGCTCATACCACACCCTGAAGCCATAAGGATCTCTCATACAAGCTCATACCTCACACTAGAGCCCTAAGGGTCCCTCATACAAGCTCGTACCCCACCCTGGAGCCATAAAGGTCCCTCATGCAAGCTCATGCCTCACCCTGGAACTCTAAGGGTCCTTCATACAAGCTCAAACCCCGCCCTGGAGCCCTAAGGGTCCCTCATACAAGCTCATACCCCACCCTGGAATGCTAAGGGTCCCTTATACAAGCTCATACCCCCCCCCCGGAGGCCTAAAGGTCCCTCATACAAGCTCAAACTCCACCCTGGAGCCCCAAGGCTATGTGTCCACGGGACAATATACCCTTGGACTTTGCCGCATGTTTGTTCGCAGGTTTCCTACAGATGCTCCCTGGAATCCGCAGCTATCCATTGCTGCGGGAATTAAGCATTTTGGAAAATCCAGATAAATCCGCAGCTTTTCCGCTGCAAAGTCTGTAGGTACATTGTCCCGTGGGCATATAGCCTAAGGGTCCCTCATACAAGCTCATGCCTCATCTTGGAGCCCTAAGGGTCCCTTATTCAAGCTCATACCCCACCCTGGATCCCTAAGGGTCCCTCATACAAGCTAATACCCCACCCTGGAGCCCCATGAGTCCCTCATACAAGCTCATACCCCATACTGGAGCCCTAAGGGTCCCTCATACAAGCTCTTACCCCACCCTTGAGCTTCAAGGGTCCCTCATACAAGCTCAAACCCCACACTGGAGCTCTAAAAGTCCCTCATACAAACTGATACCCCACCCTGGAGCCCTACAGGTCCCTCATACAAGCTCATACCCCACCCTGAAGCCATAAGGATCTCTCATACAAGCTCATACCCTACACTGGAGCCCTAAGGGTCCCTCATACAAGCTCATATCCCACCCTGGAGCCCTAAGGGTCCCTCATATAAGCTCATATCCCACCCTGGAGTCCTAAGGGTCCCTCATACAAGCTTATATCCCACTCTGGAGCCCTAAGAGTCCCTCATACAAGCTCATACCCCACACCGGAGCCCTAAAGGTCCCTTATACAAGCTCATACCCCATACTGGAGCCCTAAAGGTCCCTCATAGAGGCTCTTACCCCACCCTGGAGCCCTAAGGGTCCCTCATACAAACTCAAACCCCACCCTGGAGCCCTACGGGTCCCTCATAAAAACTCATACCCCACTTTGGATCCCCAAGGGTCCCTCATACAAGTTCATACCCTACCCTGGAGCCCTAAGGGTCCCTCATACAAGCTCATCCCCAACACTGGAGCCCCAAGGGTTCCTCATACAAGCTGATATTCCACCCTGAAGCCCCATGGGTCCCTCATACAAGCTCATACCCCATACTGGAGCCCTAAAGGTCCCTCATAGAGGCTCTTACCCCACCCTGGAGCTTTAAGGGTCCCTCATACCAGCTCATACCCCACACTGGAGCCCTAAAAGTCCCTCATACAAGCTCATAGCCCACCTTGGAGCCCTAAGGGTCCCTCATACAAACTCAAACCCCACCCTGGAGCCCTACGGGTCCCTCATCAAAACTCATACCCCACCCTGGATCCCCAAGGGTCCCTCATAGAAGTTCATACCCTATCCTGGAGCCCTAAGGGTTCCTCATACAAGCTGTACAATAAATGGGGGTTTATGGTCAATGTTTTCATGTCTCATCTCAAGCCTAATGGTAACCAGACACTATGAAAGTGCAGTTCTCGAAGACAACCAATATCTTAAAGTCTAATGGCCCTCACCTGGGTAGAGGGACACACCTTAAAGTCAACCTGAAATAAGAAATTTACATATGTAATCTTCTAAGAAAGGCAATATACTTTATAGTAGCCACAAAAGACAGCAAGAGTCTTGGGATGTTCATTGAATCCTATGGGAGTGCATGCTCTGTGATGTGTATAAAGGTAATACTGCGGGTAGAGGTGGGAGGTGAGCTATACCGTCACCTATTATCTTATATGGAATAGTGCTATTAGCATTTTTTGTAACCTATGCAGAAGTAATTGTGCAAAGAGGGGAGAAGGTGAGCTGTAACATCACCCATTATCTTCTATCAGAGAGTGTTGTATGCATGCACTCATCTGTGCATAGGTCATTGTGTAGGGAGTGGAGAAGGTAAGCTGTGACATCCCCCATTATGTTCTATCAGAGAGTGTTGTATGCATGCACTTATCTGTGCATAGGTCATTGTGTAGGGAGGGGAGAAGGTAAGCTGTGAAATCCCCTAATTTCTTCTATCAGAGATATTTGTGGGCATGCTCTAATCTGTGCAGAGGTTTTTGTGCAGTGAGAGGAGAAGGTGAGCTGTGACTTAATCTGTTATCTTCTATCAGAGAGTGTTGTGGGCATGCTCTGATCTTGTGCAGTGAGGGGAGAATGTGAGCTGTGACATAATCTTATATCTTCTCTCAGAGAGAGTTGTGGGCATGCTCTGATCTTGTGCAGTGAGGGGAGAAGGTGAGCTGTGACATAATCTTTTATATTCTCTCAGAGAGAGTTGTGGGATGCTCTGATCTTGTGCAGTGAGGGGAGAAGGTGTGCTGTGACTTCATCTGTTATCTTCTATCAGAGAGAGTTGTGGGCATGCTCTGATCTTGTGAAGAGCGAGGAGAAGGTGAGCTGTGACACCCATATTGTGACTAGCAGATCCTGTTTTATCCTGTTACTAATCTTACTTTACTTACTATATAAACTGAAGTGATTGGGTGCAGGGAATATTAAGCACTGCGGTGTAATGTCATCCCCACCTTTGCTCTTTTGCTCAGTTTTTGCTGGGTATTGGTAATTATTTTTTAGCATGCTTCTTGGGAATTTACCTATATATTTTATTTATTGTGCATCTATAAATTATTCTCATGCCTTACCTACTGCAAGGAAAAATAATTAATTATAGTGCTCTTCCTCCTCCGCCCGCGCCGCGTATAATGTCCCGCATTCTGAGTTCTCACCCACTTGAAATTCAAGTAGACGTCTGATTTATTCATAAACTGCAGATTTTCCACCAAAAACAATAAGGACCAAAAAAAAAAAAATCTGTTTTGCATCTTCTCTGTGATAAAAGAGCGAAACATCAAAACACATCGAGAAATAAATGTATTTATTCACTGTGGTCTACAAACAAAATGTACAAAGGCGTCCGTAAGGGAATTATCAATCAGGCGCCATTACTTGAAAAAGAAATGTTTTTTTATTTTATTTTCTTTCAGTATGAAATGTGTCAAACAAAAAAACTTCAAGACATTGATATGAATTATTACCTTCAGCTATTTCAGATATTGTGTAAAAAAAAACCCTCAACAAATTACAGAGATTTAAAGATTTATTAAAGGCTGATTCATTGAGAAGTTATTTTTTATTTATTTATTTATTTATTATTTTTTTTTTCTTTTTGGTCTATAAAAGATAAATTTGTAAGAAAATTATTCCTGGAGGAAGTTATGCAAACATTGACTCAGAAGTAATGATGACATTTTATGTATGTGATAAAATACCATTAATGATGCAGCAGAGGATAAAAAATAACAATGGCTGATAAGGAACTACAAGCCTGAGGGCAACAACGTTACAAATGGGATCTCCGGGATGTTTTCACTCCAGAGTCAGGTTCCTTGTTTTTTTTTTATCATATTCATTTGCATTTAAATGGTGAAATGTTTCTAAAGTCAACAGTGAGTTATCAAGGTGGAAGCTATCGCCCGCCCTGCGGAGCCATGTACCCTGTCTGCAGGAGCATTGGGCTTCATAACACATCTGTAACCAAAAAGCATTGTTTTAACACTTTAAGAATTGCCCAATTTTTTGTTTCGGAGAGACATAACTTTTTGTTTTCTATTTTTGCATCAACATTGTTGTAGAGGACTCATTTTTTACAGAACAAGTTTTGCTTTTGAATGACATTATTATTATCATTATTTATTATTATAGCGCCATCTATTCCATGGTGCTTTACATGTGAAAGGGGTATACAAAATAGGGACAAGTACAACAATCATAAACAATACAAGGCACAGACAGGTACAGGAGGACAGAGGTCCCTTCCCGCGAGGGCTCACAGTCTACAGGACGAGAGAGGTCCCTGCCCATGAGGGCTCACAGTCTACAGGAGGATAGTGGTCCCTGCCCTTGAGGGCTCACAGTCTACAGGAGGAGAGAGGTCCCTGCCCATGAGGGCTCACAGTCTACAGGAGGAGAGAGGACCCTACCCGTGAAGGCTCACAGTCTACAGGAGGATAGAGGTCCCTGCCCATGAGGGCTCACAGTCTACAGGAGGATAGAGGTCCCTGCCCGTGAGGGCTCACAGTCTACAGGAGGAGAGAGGTCCC